>NC_140279.1:7027439-7042439 GCF_964030765.1 Micromesistius poutassou
GGAGGAACTGATGAGGTCCATGGAGGAGGTGAGGGATGGCTGGAGCCTCCTGGAGGTCATGGGGCTGCCGCCGGGCACACCCGGTGGTCCCGCGGGCCCCGTCGGCCGGGCGGGGCCTCCTCCTAGGGCATGGTGCGTGTGGAGGGACCTGGGAAGGCTGGCAAAGTGCCCCTCGGCCATCATCCTCAACTCTGCGGACAGACAGGGCAACGGGCATGAGACACACGAGGACTGCTGCGTGAACTGTACACACTCTGTGTTTGTAGTTTCCGTGAAACCCCACCGAGGCTCCACAGGGAAGGCTGCGTTGCGTCGCCATTGGACGTCACGTCAACTTGCCGTGACACACGCTCCACAGGGAGCGGGATGGAATGTTTCTTTGTGCATGGAAAACAATCAATGTGCGAAGGATGATGACATCATTTGTGAGTGAAAGTGCTGTGTTGACGCCATTGGGAATTTAAGCTTGGCACTGTCTCTAGTTTTTACAAAGCCTTCTTCGGAGCGCCTTCAATTGATTGTTTTTACAGACATGTTTCCAAACCAAATGATAAAGAAGACAGAACGTTCATCAGATGCAATGCTGACGTTTCCGGTGAAGCTGAGCAGTAATTGGCCGTGAATGAACGTTCAGAACAAATCAGACAATAACTTGATACCTTATCTTATAACGTTTTTGGGTTTTTTAAAACATTTATGTACATGGTTTATAAACACATGTAGCTTAAATAAACAACGTGGCTATGTCTTATTGCTTTATGCCACTCTTTGCTAATCGGGCTATTAAACAGCAGTAAAAAAAATCCCATTTGCGTGGTCCTGAAGGTTCTGTTCGCTGTTCTCCAATCTGAGGACGACTAAGCTAGTCAGCATTAATAACAGTATCCTATTTTAAATGATGAAAAACAAGTTAAAATCTGTTCTTTTCAATGTTGTCTCACAGCAACGGCATATAGCTATTTTCACATGAATGGTATTAGGTAACAATCTGACATCTTATTATTATGGCAACACTTAGTAAGAGATACCATCTATAATGCACACACGCACACCCATATACACCCACACACACACACACACACACACACCCACACACACACACACACACACACACACACACACACACACACACACACACACACACACACACACACACACACACACATACACACACACACATATACACACGCACACGCACGCACACGCACACACACGCACACACACACACACACACACACACACACACACACACACACACACACACACACTCACACACAAACCCACATACCTTTACACCAGGACACAGGTAATGTAACTAAGATGACAGATGGTCATAAAGATACATAATACTTTCAGAAGGACTGTAGTACACTGTACACTATTGGCAAAATACGAGCATGTGCTCACACACACGCACACACACACACACACACACACACACACACACACACACACACACACACACACACACACACACACACAAACACCACCGGATAACTGATACTGACTGCTAGACATCACATGACACATTTCACAAGTTCCAAGGCCTTTTTTGAAGTTATCCCTGCTGAAACTGAGCCCATTCCTGGTGATGTCACTATGATTTATTAATAACTGAACGTGAACACACCTCCTAGGCTGCTCATCTACTCATAGAAACCTATATACATCGCAAACTGAGTAGTTGTAGTCATCAAGAACAATGCATAAATGTTATCCTATGATACCTATTTAAATATCCACGAACAAACAAATGGCCCGCATTTCACGCAGGGTCCGGCTGTACACTAACTGGAACACGGTACACCGCGTGCCTGGAACTATTTCAGTTGACTGTGAGTTATGACCGATGTCCATACGGTGAGCTATGGGGACATTTGTCTTTCAAACTGTATGACCAATGAAGTGAACAGAAGTGCGCCACGTTCCAACCTCACAGATATGAATGAAGGTTTGAATCAAAAGGTTATCTTTTATTTGAGAATCAGGCATACAGAAAGGCAGACATAGATATTGACATACAGGCAGCCTAGTAATTAGCATATAAGTGAACATTAATTTTGAATTTGTTTTGCCAAATATTAGATTGGAGTAGCTTTTAAATATTGTTATGCAAGCATATGTATGAATTAGGCTGACAGATAGACATACAGGCAAACAGACGGTCAGACGGACAGGCAGACATGCAACACGCAGGGTATTTTTGACAGATTGCTGGAGCGTTGACAGCAGTCGTAACAGGAAGGCATCGCCTGTGAATCATTCACCACGGCACAATTAGTCACACGCTGTACACGACCAAAAAACGATCTTCTGACCAACGCACAACATTTCAATCTCACTGACCGAAGCAATCTGCCTCATCACAAACGTCCTAGTCGCCGCGTTTGTAAAAAACATTTAGGCATTGTTTTTAGGAGCTACCCTCGCTCTCAGAACTCAACCCAGGCAGACGTCACATTAGACACCCATTCTAATGCTGTTCCATTCATTGGTGATACAGTTTGAAAGACAAATGTCACCATGACTCACAGTAAGTATCATAGGAAAAAAATGTTGTCCGTGTGTGTGTGTGTGTGTGTGTGGGTCTGCGTCAGTGTGTGTGTGTGTGTGTGCAGTCAGTTAAGTTTAGTGCTGAGAGATCATAAATGGGACTATTTTTAACATACCGGTACACGTCCATGTCCTGGGCTGTTTGACCCTAACCTGACGTGCCATATGGTTTGTTACATAGATCTGTCTGGGAAGTAGTCCTTACATACAGTTTGGAAAAGGGCAGGCACGTTCAAAACAATATTGTCTGTTTATTGGATGAACTATCTGCCTATCACTGTCTGTCATGTGTCAGGTAGATCACACTGCTCCTGATGTGAGCTACCTGATTAGTCCGAACCACAAACGCATAACTTGAAGCTGGCTAAGGTGGACCCAGTAACAGAAATCATTGAGAGCTCAGGGTGAAAAAAATTGTTAATTGTTAATTGATTATTGGTGTGTCATGACTACGTCATCACAACACTGTGCATCCTTCTGATGTCTGACTGTGGTGGTCACACTGGTGGCACATGTTGGCTCCAGGGAGCCCAGGGGGGCTGGAGGTTAGAGTGGGGTATTCCTCCAGTGGTCAGAAACCTACCAGGCAGACCCGGCTAGAAGGAGCCTAAGGGGTGGTCAGTAAGTGTGTGTGTGTGTGTGTGTGTGTGTGTGTGTGTGTGTGTGTGTGTGTGTGTGTGTGTGCAGGCATGTGTGTGGGCTGACCTGGCCATCTGCCACACCCTGCCCCCCCTGCAGACACACACAAAAACACACACACACACACACACACACACACACACACACACACACACACACACACACACACACACACACACACACACACACACACTGTTCACTCCCTTCGGTGAAAGCATTTACTCTCACTAGATAAACACACACACACACACACACACACACACAACACAAAAACACACACCGCACACACACACACACAGGGCTGTCCCACTCTCTTTGGTTTCTATTGTCTTGTCAGAAATGTTGGATTCATCCACGTCAACAGCTGCTTTATTTAGCACACAGACTGAATTTGAAAGTGAGAAAGAGAACAAGAGATGAAGTACAGCAGTAAGCGATAAAGACATGGAGGAAAGGGAAGGAAAGACAGAGAGGGAAGGGCTTTCATTTTATTAGGAGGGAGATCTCTCATAATGAGAGCTGAATTTGGCCAAAATGTTTACACTACGACTTCCTCTTCCTGCTCATTTGCACGGTCCCCTCCCAAGGTCTGCTCGAGGTGTGTGTGTGCGTGTGTGTGTGTCTGCATGTGTGTCTGCGTGTGTGTGTGTCTTTATATAAATCTATCAATATCTTCAATAGCCTAATAATACATGAACTACTGAATTATTGTCATCAATATGACTCATCAGCAAATAGCATCTACGCATACTTTGATGAATTGTTGTTTTTATCTCTAGATTGTTACGAATTGTAAGGCGACCTTCGGTGTCATGAGAGGCAACTTGAAATAAAATGTATTACTATCACGGTAAGGGGATATATCAAGATATTGAGACAGATGGGGGGGGGGGGGGGGGACAGGATAGTACAGTAGAGGAAGGATTGATAAGGAAAGAAAAAGGAGAGCGCATATGTGATAAGGTGAATATTAGTGTGTGTGTGTGTGTGTGTGTGTGTGTGTGTGTGTGTGTGTGTGTATGGACCGCTAAAAGGTTGAGCCATGTGTGATTATCCATTTAAGATTTCAGACTCCCATGCATTTAGCACACTTGAACTGAGCAGGCCAACCTCTCACCCATGGGTGACATCCTTCCAAAACAGCAACTGATGTTAAGTATCTTCAATAGCACACACCTCACTGCCCTGCTACTGGCAGAGGAACTAGCCTCTCATTACATCACACACACACACACACACACACACACACACACACACGCATGAATGCATGCATGCACGCACACATGCATGCAAACACGCATGCACACACACACAAACCCATACACAAACACATGCAACGCTCGCACACACAAAAGTTGTGCATTAGTAAAACCACCCCTGGAAAGAAGTGAACAATGGGACCAACTGTCACACTGTCACATGTTTAGAAACAGCCTTTGTTATTGCGAAAGAGAATGTGTGTGTGTGTGTGTGTGTGTGTGTGAGAGAGAGAGAGAGGGGAGAGAGAGAGAGAGAGAGAGAGAGAGAGGAGAGAGAGAGAGAGAGAGAGAGAGAGAGAGAGAGAGAGAGAGAGAGAGAGAGGTGTCCTGCTGCGTTGTTCAATGTGTAGGCTAACCAGAATGTTTGTGTGTGTGTTTGTAAGGTTTGTGTGATATCAATGGAGGAGTTATTAAATTCCACAGCAGACTGAGACTCAAACACGTGCACACACACACACACACACACACACACACACACACACACACACACACACACACACACAATACATCTTGGTTCACTCATAAACGATGTGTATGATGTAATGCATGGAAAAATTGTTCTCTTTAGCCACTGAGTCATGGAGATATAGATACAGTCGGTCAACTAATAGCAAGTTTTCCACCATCAGAGTCATTACTCAGCTAGACTGTACTGTTGTGTGTTCACCATGCCTGATCACACAGCAGCTTCATTATTTTAAAAGACAAACACAATTGCAGGATCAATATATGAGCAGCACCCAAAGACACAGTTCTACACTATCTCATGGACAAGCATTATGCACCCACAAACAAACTCGATCATAGAATCAAGGCAAATTCAAGCCAGTTCAGCCAGACAAAAAATAACTTTCAAAAAGAGCTTTCAACGGCATTAGTGACTTGACAACTGCACTAGGTTTTAGTGGTGATCTGCCCCCTTGAAGCAGGGGCTCTTCAACTTTTTGAGCCTGGCACCCAAAGAGCAATCCTTGTGATTATGTGGGACCCAACCACCACACACTCAGATAACTCTTGTTCTGTGCGTTGGTAACCTGTCACCCACCTTCAACTGGATTGCGACCCATTTTGGTGTTCATCAGGAATAACATCAACGTTTTGGAACGGTTGGAAGTGAACAGTATACCCTGTGGGCCTCTCCACCTGACCTCACTATGTCAGGCCCTATCTATCTGACCTCACTATGTCAGGCCCTATCTATCTGAACTCCCTATTTCAGAAGCCCTCTCTCTATCTGACCTCCCTCCATCTCTGAAGGAACAGGGACCATGAGGCCAAATAGAGAAAAACAACCCAACAACTCATTTTTGAACCGTCACCATACCTACAACCCCCGCCATCCCCTCCCGTCCCCTTCCCCTGTTTCCTTGGCGACCATGGACTCTGAGCGCCACCAAAACGATAGAGAGAGGGATGTAAACATGGACAAGCAAGGATGGAGGTCCACAAGCAAGAGTGTGAAGAGGAAGAGGAGGGCTGGCCGTAAATCCGCAGCTACAGGAAGACAATGGAGGCCCCTTCCTCTGACTTGTCCACTGGTAGGTGGTGTCAAAACACCCCCGCATCCCCACCTTTTCCCACCAAACAAATAGATGCAGGATTTGTTTCATCAACCAAACGAGACTCCACTCTTTGTGCCACAAAAGGAAATCATCTTCACGCCACAGCCATTAACCATTTGTTCCCTTGCAGCATTGATGTAGAACAATACACTCAAGCATCCACATATACACATGTCCACACATGCGCACCCACACACACACACACACACACACACACACACACATACACACATGCACAAACACACAAACAGACAGACACACAGACACACAAACACAATCCTTCACCAACACAATACAAGAACACACTGATTACCTACCTGTCTGTGCGAGTGTGCAGCCAACCCCTGAGGTAACTCTCTATAACTCTCTATACAATATAGCTCTCTCTCTCTCCTCTTCTCTCCTTTGCTATTCTCTCCTCTCCAGCGGTGCCCAAGGGGTTTTAAACTCTACTTGTAACTTGCCGTGGTCCATTTGGATGCATGGTCCCCTAGACTTACTGTCACTCACTGACTGAACTGAAACTCTCTGAACCGGCTCACAAGTGTCCTTGCTCTGGCAGGCAGGCAACAACACGCAGCAAGGCTCAATACTGGCCAGACCGGACCTTCTCTCTCGCTCTCTGCCTCTCTCTCTCTCTCTCTCTCTCTCTCTCTCTCTCTCCTCTCTCTCTCTCTCTCTCTCTCTCTCTCTCTCTCTCTCCGCCCTCTCTCTCTCTGTCTCTTTTTCCCCTCTGGGGAGTGATTTACAAGTGGCCCTGCCCCTCCTTCTGGGTTGAAGAGGAGGAGTTTTTTCTTCTTTCTTTCTTTTTTTTTTAGCCAAGTGCTCTCATATTCCCTCCCCCTCCTCGCGTCCCCCTCCTCCCCTGTCCCCCTCCCTCCCACCCTGCCCCCAGTCCACCCTCTAACTCTGACCCCAGCCCCCCACACTGAAAATTGTCCTCTGTGAACTGCACTGCACTCTCTCACACACACACACACACACACACACACACACACACACACACACACACACACACACATACTCTCACACACTCTCTCTCTCTCTCTCTCTCTCTCTCTCTCTCTATCTCTCTTTCTCTCTCTCCCATCCTATAGCCTCATATTTCATGTACCGACTCTTTTGTTAATTTTGTGACCTCTGCCATCTCACTTGTCTTGTCTGTTCCCCCCCCCCCCCCCCCCCCCCCTCTCTCTCTCTCTCTCTCTCTCTCTCTCTCTCTCTCTCTCTCTCTCTGCTGCCTGCTCCAGGACAAGTTACCATTCTGTGCACTTATGTACTAAATGGGTGCAGTAAGTATCTTCTGGGTGTCTTCTCAACATGGTTGTTGAATGTGGAGTTTGAGGACTTTGCGTGTGTTTCTGGTGCATGGAAGGAAACTGAATGAATATTAATACTGTGGTTGTAAGTGGTTGTAATTTTAAGTTTTAAGAAAAACTATTTTACAGGATCTTGAAGGAAGGAATACAAGTTTCAACACAAGTTTGTGTGTGTGTGTGCGTGTGTGTGTGTGTGTGTGTGTGTGTGTGTGTTCCACCCAGACAATACAAAGTAGACCATACCTCTATGAACACTGAGACTATCAGATGGCCCGCATGGATCCACACACAAGCACCTACAGGTAGACAGAAAACATTTCTACTGTATGGCTACACATGCACACATACACACACACACACACACACACACACACACACGCACACACACTTGTTATGTTTCTGAGTGATAGTTTACCAGACGATAGATGTTTACGCCTCATAGCTCTGTGGGTGATCAACGTGGGGATTCCTTAAGTAATTTATGCTTTCAGTCCATTCATCTACAAACGCCCTCCTTAAAAACACACAAACAGTGCACCCTGGAAAAGAAGGAGGGTCTTTGTGTGTTTGTTGCATGGTGTGAGTGAGTTATGAGTTGAGGAGGTCCCTGAGTCAATTAGTACCTACTGACATCTTCCAGCGCAAGAGCAGGGAGGGCTGGGAGGGAAACCTGAAGGCCAATTTACACCGTTTTAGACACGTTTTTTAGTCGGCCGTCAGACGTCCGACTTCAGCTAGAGATAGAATTCATTCAAACTAGTGACTGATTCACACCGGCAGTGTTTTACGCCCGTCTCACAGCCGACCAAAGCTTAACTTGTGCTTCACTTCTATTTTCAAGCATTTCTGAAGCGTCTCGGTTATGATGTTATCTGATGAATCTTGAAAATATAGCGAAATAAACGGTGGCAGTGTGAATTGATACGCCTACGTTACTCCTACGTTACGCTCATGTCTCTCTCTCGCCTGCGGTGTAAATTCACCTTCAGAGTCCCAGAGCAGTCTCTTGGGAAAGATTCTGTTTTCCTTCAGGTAAGGAATATCTACTATTCCACCATATTTCAGGTGTGTGTGTACAGGCGTCCGCCCTTACACAAGTGTTTGGAGGTGGAGATGGGGGGGTACCCAAATGGTATTTCCAGGAAAAGAGAGTGAGTCAGGAATCAAATCTATAATCACCCTCAGAGTGAGAGAGAGAGAGAGAGAGAGAGATTATCCACAACACTGCGGGAATCAACATGCATGTTGGCAGTTCAGCGTAATGTGTCATAGACATAACCTGTAATACTCATCTTTAAAAGACATTATCTCTTATTTCTCAATCCGTCTTGGCTGCCCTGTTTTGCAAACAAACCTGACCTCAACATCAACACCGTGCTACTCATAAATCCCCTTGTATCTTTGCGCCAATCCCCCCTAATCCTAGAATCTCTGAATATAGGCACTGGAAGAAGTCAACACGGGAAAATTACCTGCTGGGTGCTTTTTTTTTTCATGATCCACATCCAAGCATGTATTGAAACCACTACTAATGAAACCCTTAAAAAACCAACCCTACTTGATAACGTTTTCTTCATACTCATACCTGAACATTATATACAAACCTACTCTGGGCTATCATTCTTATGCGTCCTGAGATTCATTGAGTTCAACCTCGAGTCAACAACCACCGGACCAAGATTCCACCCCATTTAAACATTGGAAGAAAGGATGGACATGCCTGCAACATCAATTTTGTTTTGATATTTTAAATCACTGAACTTTTGTTTTATAATGTTGTGTGATAATGTGTCGAGAATGAGGTTAAATTATATGGGCATGAGCAGAAGTAGTTTGAGTAGATTTTCTATAATCTACGGAACATTCTTTAACAAACAAACACTTTGTTATTGTGGCCAATTGCGGGGACAGCATGCAAATCAGCCTGCGCAAGAAAGGCTCTGATTTACGATGGATCTTCAGCTCAGTGTTGTTCAACGGTGTAGAAATAGACAACGGCACAGTGGCAGAGTGAAAATACCCGTAACCACACAGCCAGAAACTGTTTACTCTCTGTTCACGTATATGGGTTTTTTCAGCCTTTGGATTTGCTGAAATTGTCCAATAGTCTGGTTCTATCTTAAGCATGCGTACCAGCATATACAATACTTTAATTTACAATACTGTGACACTTATTTTATATCATACTTCCGCTCAAAGGTTAAGACTATGTCGCCAGAGTGGTGGGTCTGGTTGCCAATCACAACACACACACACACACACACACACATACACACACACACACACAATGGCTGAGTCACCCAGACTTCCCGAAAACAAACTGTTGAGCTGTCACATCAGTCAGCATTTCCTAAAAAAATATTAAATAGATTCAGTTTGTAGTTGTCTTACTGAGATAGACTGCTGTTGCATAATACAACATACATCTGATTTATAGTATTACATTGGCTGGGAAACAATTATTTTCTTGGGGTTTGAAAAAAAGCGCACTGTGTGACGCATACGTGAAGATGCACCTGTACGCACAAATGTTCTGGCAAATGATGGTGCCTGATGATTGTTCATTTTTTAAAACATCTGAGAACAACCAAATACTCTTGCATGGAATGAATGAATGAGTATGGAACCTCTCAGTTAATTAGAATAACCAAGGGGCGTTATCAATGTGCGCCCACCAAATTACCTCTGGACGCAATTGGATAGACCTACAATCAATCAGGGCAAAATAGTGTGACCCATCAGTGGCAGCCATCTTGGTTGTTAATGAAAAACGGTGCTCCCATTGGGCGCTCCTCTGAACAGTCAAGCCCGCCCCATATTAGATCAACGGTTGTGATTGGCCCATCCCGAGCCAGGTCTGCTGGAAATCTTTCAGAACGGGAGGTGGGCCTGGCATATGCCAGAGCAAATAAAACATGAGCTGGGAGATTTGTCATTAACAGAATTAACAGATCATTAACAGAAGAGGAATTAAAGTTCTATAAGTTCTAACAAGTTATATAAACTAAACTAAACTCCACCTACCTACTAACAAGCGCCTGTATTTAAAACGCCCTTCTCTTGCAGCAGTCTCCACTCATGCCCTCCCCCTCCCCGTCTCCTCCCTACTATCTAACTCAGAAATCTAACTGCAGAAATTTCACACATTGAGCACAAGACCGCAAGACGTCCACCCAGAGCTCCCAGCCAAACTTTCCAGAGTTCCCCACACCCTGACCACCTGGTAACGGCATCCTCCTTATCAATAAACTAACTGACATCCTGAACCCCCCTGCTCTCTTCCTCTCCTCCCTCCTCTCCTCAATGCAAGTGGCCTCCTCTCTGATTCCTTCTCCAGGAATGTGAGCTCCGTGCCCGGTGCATACTGCTCCTCCTTCCCCTCCTTTGCCTCCTCTCCACCTCTTCTCCTCCTCGTCTTGCTTACACTCCACCATCTCCCCTCACTTCTACACTTTGTGTGTGTTTGTGTGCATGTTTGTATGTGTGTTTGTGTGTGCATGCATGTGTGTGTGTGTGTGTGTGTGTGTGTGTGTGTGTGTGTGTGTGTGTGTGTGTGTGTGTGTGTGTGCGTGTGTGTGTGTGTGCGTGTGTCTGTGTGTGTGCATGCGTGCATCATAGATGTGGGCTCCCCCCCAGCCTCCGGGTCCTGTTGCATCAGTGAGACGTTATTCAGCCGGCAGTCTGTCTGTTTCAGGGTGGCACAGAATGTACTTCCTGCCCATTGAGTCACTCGCTTTTCCTGTCCATCCATTTATTGCCAGGGGCCTGTTAACATGCTGCCAGGAAATCATTTAGATGTTATTATTAATCATATTACTGTGGAATCTGACGCAATGAATTGCTCGGATTCATGCTGATGCTTTTTGAACCAACCTTTTTGAACCAACCAATGTACTGATCTTTGGGTTACTTGAAGCTCTATAAACTGAATGATGATCGATCACTATTTATTATCCTCTAAAATTGAACTTGCATTTCTAATTACTATTTGGTAATTATTCATGGAGGAGACATTTTTATCCAAAGCTACTCTGTGTGAGTTCAGATTAGCGGCCTCCTGCCTCAAGGGAGGCTGCAGACACTGGCGGGGGGGGGGATCAAACCTAGAACCGGGAGTCAAACCCCCTCACTAACCTAATGTTTCCTTTTAAATAACGTTATTGATTGCTCAGGGTTGGGCCGTGTTATCTCTAGGCTGGGCCTTGGACCCTGGCGCCCGAGTGCTTGAGCTGGAACACAGGGGAGGCAGATGTTTACAGTACACCTCGTATTAGCACAAGGTCACAGCGCTGCAGCACGTCCCGGAGAGAGATTATCCGGGACGCTGTGTGCTCTCCTCCATGCGTTGGGGCAGAGAGATTGATTTTAATCAACATGTAGTTGGAGACACGATGGAAATATGTAAATAGGCTAAAGTCATACACTTTCCCACAAAGTTCATTCTATTTATAAAATAATATCTTGTTTGCACTCTTTCATTTCATTCTTTCTTTTCTTATCTTTTAATGTTTCTTGACACTTTTTCCTGCACCAATCCACAGCACAATTATTTGTAATATTTGACTCCAGCCTGATTTGTCTTTATTTGCCAAATCAGGTTGGATTCGGATGCTGCATCTTACACAGCAATGAACGAATACACTAATAGGGCCTCCCTCGGATAATAAAACACCAATCCATGATCTGACGCAGCATTGCCGTATCCATGCTGTGTTGCTTATTGTCTGTACCACAGTCAGGCAGAGAGAGCAGGGCTATTGTACAACCTAATACTAATAGGGTTTTTTTATCACTTGTACACAATTTGTTTTTCACAAAAAGTGTGCCTTTAAACGCTGTGGGTGGAAAATGTGGTGTGAATGCTGCCCCTTGAGAGGCTGTTCACTGAAAGGGATAGTTCAGGATTTGGGCTATTTTGGCCCTCTCTGATCCTTCCCAGGGTGAGACAAGAGCAGTGAGACGACCATTGGGTCGATCGTTTGAGTCAACCGGTACCCTGCATACCTGGTACTGGTTAGCATTAGCGCACTGATGTAAATTTCCCGGGTGCCAACTCAACCTCATACACCATCCACATAATGCAAACATGAATCTACGTGGGTACACCTGGAATAAACTCTGTTAATAGGCGAATTCCAAAATGAGAATTTGATTAATTTTACAAGCGGTTGGGGTTTTGTGCGACAACAGGTAGCCCCAACAATAGCAACGCAACAGATGTGGAGCACTCTCTCTGTTATCTGTCTGGATTGTTGCACAGTGGAGGAATAAATGGTTATTCTGAACAAAATAGTGCTGTGGTAATTGCTTGTAAAACAGGAATATGACTACACGTTCCTGACATTGATCTGCTGTTAATAAAATACAAATGTTCAAGTCTTATCGAAGAATTAAAGTAACGATTATATAAAGTTATCAAGTAACTTAAGCCCCGTCCACACAGAGACAATTTTTTGGTGAAACCGCATAAGTCTTGTGCGTTTGGGCCGACCGTCCAGACGGATCCGGCGGATCCGGTGCCCGAAAACGCACTTTTCTGAAACCAACTCTGAGGGTGGATTCAGATAAAAACGGATATATATGCGGTTTCATGTTAGGATTCGTGTGGACGCCTGAAACGCAAACGATGACGTCATCGCCCCCCCACCAGCTGGGGACGTTAAGAGTTGCGTTGATTTTTTAAAAATTTGATTTGTATTGTTTTTGAAGCTTTAAATACAGCCCCTTGGTAAATGTAATTACTAACTGTACATTAAAAAGTATTTCTGCTCAATCTAAAAGGTTTAACAACTGCTTTCTCCTCCTCGACTGCATGTTTATATACAGCGTGCATGGGCTTGATGCGGTTTGATGCGCTCCACTTTTTTCACTTCTACAGCTCGATGTAGAAGTACTGACCTCAGGTTACCACTTCCATATTTTTTTTACTGTAGCACACGTAGTCTGGCTTGGATACACACGCATACACACGCATACACACTTTAAGCACAAGTATCACCATGGCAACATACAAGAAACAAACAACCAAACCAAAAAGAAAGTGTGAAGTTTAAAACCTGCTCACTATCTCCCTATAAGTGTGTGTGCTGTGTTTGGGCCGTCGTATGGCTTTGGTCATGGTATTTGTTAACCTGTGTAGACTTCTTAATAGTTTGTATCGATGTGGAGTCTACTGTACTTGTGAAGGCCCGTCATGGCAGTGTGTGTACAATACTTGTTAAGTCAGTTCCTCTATCACACATTGAATCAGACATCATTTAATGAACTCAATCAAATGTCAGTGTAGGCGACATATGCTTTTCATTTGTGTTTTCAACACATGATCTGCCAGTGGCTCCTAGGATTTTCGTTCCTTTTTCTCAGATACAGGCTTGTTGTAATGATATGTTTTTCACCTGATATGTTAGCTCTCATCTACAGGCCTTTACATGCTCCACACACACACACACACACACACACCTCTGGAGGCTAAACACACTCTCAACTGGCAAGGGATGTGTGTTTGTGTGTGTGTGGGTGTGAATCCTCCCCATTTTACTGCACTCAACACAGAAATAACACAGAAGTGTTGCATATTCAGTTCCCAGAATCAGAGGCATCACACGCACGCGCACACATATATCCACACACACACACACACACACACACACACATACACACACACACACACACACACACACACACACACACACACACACACACACACACACACACACACATACCACACACACACACACACACACACATGCATGCACACATCCACAGACAGACACACATCCATGTACACCCTTTAAATGATGTGCTGTACGCTGCAAGGCATAAGGCAAGAAACTATTTTGTGAAAATAACTGTTCGCACACACACACATTCACTGAATGTGCACATTTTAAATCAAATGGAAAGTTGTCATTGAAAGTTCATATCTGGGTCAAATTGGCATCTTTGGATAAGGTTACGTATTTGTGCGTGTGTGTGTGTGTGTGTGTGTGTGTGTGTGTGTGTGTGTGTGTGTGTGCACTTATGCACGTGTGTCAAGGATAGCATTAGGTGAACAAAGTGGGGCCTCTGCAGTAATAACAGGGCTGGCATGCTGCCAGTCAGACAGATAATACCACCCTAGGTGGTAAAGGTTCATCTCTGACATTAACCTGCAGCTCTCAACATAATGAATGCACAAAAAGCAAACACAAATGCTATTTTGAATAAGTGAAAATATGAGCTCTTGTAACCTGCCTGTAGATCTTTACAGTCCCGTCTCTGACCTCAGTCCCAGTCTTTGGTAAATAGAGAATAAATATTGTCTGGAATGTGGAAGTATTAATTATATCGCAAAATTCTATATATAGCAAAATTCACTATTGCTGGTGACTGAATTCTAAAATTAGTTCAAGTCCAACAGTATACGTTTTTATTTCCATGTCTTAATAAAATGGAGGAGCAGTCCCCAACAGTAACAACAACAACAACAACAACAACAACAACAACAACAACAACAAAAACAACTCACAACTGGTTTCTAAACAGTTTTTACTTCAGCGTGTCACTCAAGCCCATGACAGACAGTCCCCTGAGGGCTGACCCTGGACGGTCGGGCAAAGCATAATAACACTCATAAAGACTCTTTCTGGACCCCCACCGCCCCAAACCAGCCACCGCCCTGCCCTCCCC
>NC_140279.1:7047439-7049939 GCF_964030765.1 Micromesistius poutassou
ACAAAAAATGTATACCAAGTTTGTTGAAGGAACCTTCAGCACTCTCATAAAATCAAGTCACTCAGCTAAATCATCTGTTATCTCTGAATACTTTCTCTACTTCTTGCCAAACAACACTGTTTATATAATTTTCTTTCCTTCTGAGCATGCCCCTTCTGAACCATAACATGAGATTAAGTGCTGCATCTTGCCAGTCACAGCATGATTGCGATATCTAGCATTGTAATATCGATCTATCATTATTCCACCTATGACCACTGAGCAAGGAAACTCAAACTCATTGCAATAGGGAAGCATTCCTCCAGCATGAGTCTGGTCCTAGCTATGGCCTTTTATACACAGCTTAGCAAAGCATGACCCTGAGGCCTGTGCCCTGTTAATAGCTACAGCTTTAGCGGCTCATTGGGCTGGACATATTGTTGTTATGGAGGGGTTGGACCCACTGAAGCAGGGCACCGTTATGGAGGGTGTGGAAGATGGAGATAGAGGGACAAGACTGCGTTGAGTTTGTTCTTCCTGTACCTACATCCCTTCCCTATACTTGCCCTGTAAGCTAGTTTGGGGAATTTGTTTTTTTATGTATACCTTTCCTGACACGTTCACATTCATTTGAAATATATAATGACAGTATTTTCCTTTCCTTATTTTATTTTGACAGTCTGCTTGACAGACTGTCTGTGTTTCTTTCCATGGTTAAACTGAAACCCATACATTTTACTTTTATATGTGTCACAATTACCCCCTTTGTTATATTTTAAAGCATAAGAAGATATTTATTTATTTAGACATTTTCATCACTTAAATTCAGGAAGTACACATTTGAAATGTAGTGCATTTACTGATTGTCTGAGTGTCATTTAGGTTAACACAATGATACAGTCGCCTCACACTCTCTCTCTTCCTCCATCTCCCTTATGCTTTTTTTTCTCTCTCGTCTTCCTCATTCCAGCCCTTCTTCAATCTCAATTCAATGAGACCCAATGTGCCATTAGGATTTGGAATGAATAACACTGGTGCATGCTGGGTAAACATAGCCAGGAAGTTAATGTTTGGAATAACTCACGCCTCAGTGGCTAATGGATCCATCCTCTCCCGACTAGTGGTTGGTAAATGAGTTCAGGGTGCTACGCCCTCATCCCTCATGCCCCTTCCTCCTGCTAAGTCGGGCCATGCTATATTATAGCTATAATGAAATTAGAACTGGACAACAAATATATTACTAAGTGACTGAGGCTAGAAGTTTACATCGGTAGGAAGCAGTCGATACAGACGAGACCAAAGTCCAAAGTGGTGTATTCATTATAAATGCACTGACAGGGTCTTAATTGTAATTTAGGAGGAGCTCAGCCATAGACATCAGCTGCATCCTATAGTCTGACAATAGACTGCAAGAATAGGATGTAGAGTGCAAAGAGTTTGCTGAGTGTGGAAGTGTGTGTGCGTGCATGTGCATACACATATATATGATAGTGTGTGTGTATTTGTGTGTGCGTGTGTGCGCGCGCGTGTGTGTGTGGGCATTTTAGTTACCTCAACACCGTCATATTCCTGCTCAAACGTGGTGCAGTACTGTGGCAGTCCCAGTTGACTCAGCCAGCGGGAGATCGATTGGTGCTTCATGCTCACGCACACTCAAGCATGAAGTGTAGTATACGCCCACACACACACACATACACACACACACACACACACACACACACACACACACACACACAACTCAGAACCTGCAACATAGAGAAAAACTAAAGTATGAACTTCTGCTGCAGTAGTTTACATACAGTCACGGAAAACGCATTCCATATAATGTTTTTCCAGATATATGGGTAAATGTAAACACATTAGACTCTGAATTCAAGTGAGAATCTGTTCAATAAACTTGCCTGGTTACAGATTGGTTCAATGAATACAAAGTTGTCACTGTGAGTGTCTAATGCAGTCACGTAACAGATCATGTTTTGATGCATAATTGCTAACAATATGAATTGTACAATATTTCTCTATACTAAAAATGCTTCACATGAGACTACAATGCCCTAAACCTTAATGGATTAGTATTAATACCTTATTAGCCAACAATTACATTCGTCCATATTATGTCGATGTTTATCTGGATAATACTATACACATGCCAACTCCATCCCTGGTTGATTAATCATCTGAAGCAGTCTGGGGCCAAGTCCTCTTTATCTCCATTCATGTAATAGCCTTTAGCAGCCACACCTTATAAGCACACTGTGGGGTCTCAGGCTCATTATAGGATGAGGTCTGGGCTGAGCGTGCCACTGGTTCACATTCTGATTAAACAGGGGCCTAATCTAAAGGGATAAGCCGAGATATCTGTAAATTGGCTTTTGCCTGTTTTACCCAGATTCATACGACTTGTCGAAGTCTAAATTCATCTTTGTGCGTCCAGAGGAGGACTTCGCTGGGTTAACATGTGCTTTGTGTGTGCACCACCGATGTTCCCCTCCATGTAGACGACCCAGTCAGAAGCAGCTGA
>NC_140279.1:7054939-7062439 GCF_964030765.1 Micromesistius poutassou
CCTTCCCATGACCACATTCCACCAAAGAGCTTCCCCACGGCATCAATCTCATCACAAGATATAAACAGACCTAGCTGTCGCAGGCCGGCCATTGCTGTGAGACCTCCTGTAGAGGCACCACTTTTGTTGCATAGCCATTATTCATTCACCTGCAGAGTTTCAAAGCTTCGTAAGGCCAGTCCATCCAGAGGGCAATTTGATGACTTCCTTTGTAATGCCTCTGTTGGCTGACACTTCATAGTCCAAGGGCGTCTATTCAGCCAATCCAATTAGGTTGTCAACAACATCAGCAAACCCACAATTGATCTAATTTCTTTCAGCTGGGCAAGGATGCAAAAAATGAAGTCTAATAGCCCTTAAGAAGGAAACTGGCCAGAGACAAGGGGTTATTCCACTCAAAAGTGTTATTGCAGCTCTCGTCTGTTCTATGTCCTTAAAGGTGTTGTCGGTTTGATTTAGGAGCTATTATTTGTGTGTAATTTGGTTTAAGTGTGTCAGCTATTAGGGAGTGAAATGCTCTGTGAGAATATCTGTTTCTAGTTTAATGTGCCAGCTTCTCTATCTGCCGATGTCAGCCTGATTTCTGACCAATCAGGACATCTCTTCCCTGATTTGTTCAGGGAATCCATCTTTACAACCATCAAATCGTACCTGCAGCAGCTTTAACCAAATATGTAAATGTATTAACTTCTAACTTGTATTCTTTTACAAAAAATCCATCTTCAAGAAACAATTAATGAATGATTCCTCTTTCGCAAGTGTTACCAATCTCACACTCTATCTAGGCCTTAATAATTGATTAATAGGAATAGGAAATAATGACTAAAGTTATGTTTACAATGTTATGATTGTCATGCAATAAAGATTAAAAACAAAAAGTGAAATGATGAAATGTCAAAGCCAGCAGAGCCAGCGATTGATCCTTCTCCTTGCCTTTGCAGTAATAGCAGTGGCATAATTCCAAGATGCAGTTCCAGCAGTGTTGGGTGACTATGATACAAGCAGCCTTTGAGTACTTCTTTCCCAAACTGTTACATCAAGCCTGTTTTATGACATACTTCACAGCTTTCAATAGATTTATGTACTGTATGTCAATGCTGTACATTTATATTGTGTATCAGCACTTCTGGCGGTCTCTTTACTACACTATCATCGCTAACTGCATAGTGAATTTTAATAGCAACACCTTAGAAATGTGTTCAACCACTGAATCAACCAGACTAGACCAGAGCCGGAGCCAGTGTAAATAAGGGGATGGGACACCAACTAAATTATAACATAGCCCAAGTCATAAGGTGGCTTTATCTCTGCCAGATAGGCCCCCAGGCGGGCCCAAGAGTATTATATGAGTGTGACCTACGTGTGTGTGTGTGTGTGTGTGTGTGTGTGTGTGTGTGTGTGTGTGTGTGTGTGTGTGTGTGTGTGTGTGTGTAAATAAGTGTATGTGTGTGTCAGCATGTTTGTGTGTGTGTTGGAATTTGTGTGTGCGTTTATGTGTGTGCATGTGTGTGTGTGTGTGTGTGTGTGTGTGTGTGTGTGTGTGTGTGTGTGAGTTTGGTGCAGGCACTGCAAGGCACCTGAGATAGGTTGATCCTTCGTGAAATACACTATCAGCAATGTAAGGTATGCACTGTGAACGCATGTGAACGTCTGGGCCAAGTTTTTTTCCTTCTGTGGCGGGTCATGTGTCTCGCCACAAGAACACATCTACAGGAGTCTGGATCCTTTTTTTAATGTTTGAGTAGGCTAGTTGTTGATATCACAAAGAATGTATTTTCTAAAATTAGCTTGCAGAGGGAGTGGGTAGCTGGAGAAGCTGTTTGTCAAGGCTGGAGGGTGAGACAGCTGTCTAGTAGCCTTGAGGTGGGCAAGGCTTTTGTGAGCAAATCACCAATCCCTTTTTCTTTGACATTCCTCCTCTCTTGCCCCCGTCCCTCACTCCTGCCTCTTTTGCCACCTCTCCACCTCTCCCTGCTTTCTACTGACTTCCTTTCCCTTTATTCCCTCACTCCTTGCATCCTTGTCTCCTTTCCCCCATGGTCCTCCTCTGTCCTTATGTGTGTCTCTTGTCTACTTCTGTGTTTTCAGTCCACCTGAACTGATTGCTCCCCCCCCCCTGTTCCCCCAACTCTCTCGCTCACTTTCATTCTCACCCCTTCCCTTCACCCTGAAATTCTCTATTGGTGTTTAACTGCAGTGTAGGAACCACATGAAAGAGCTCCTGAAGCCTCGGGGAGTGTGTGTGTGTGTGTGTGTGTGTGTGTGTGTGTGTCTGTGTGTGTGTGTGTGTGTGTGTGTGTATTTGCGTGTGTGTGTGTACGTGTGTTTATGTGTGTGTGTTTTGGAGGGGGAGATGTAACATTAGATGAAATCCTCAGTTCCCCTGTGGCATTGCATTTTCTAGGGTTTAATGGTGACACACACGCACACACACACACACACACACACACACACACAATCTCCCCTTCTCTTTCTGTTTCCAAGTTATGCCACACACAGGGGTATATTTAAGCGTATCTGGGCTTGTCTGGTGACCACAGAACAACAAACAGCATCTGTGCAAAACCCTGTGCCTCTCACTGTTTCTCTGTGTTTGCCAAGGTAATTACGACAACAAGTTCAGATTTTACTGTGTGTTTCATTATCTGTTGTTTTCCCCCAGAATTTATACCATTCCATACTCATTTCCAAAGCCCCACGGTCAAATAGAATCTCCATGACTATCATTAGCTGAACAGAATTTAGTTTCAGGAAAATTATCAGGCTATTACATTACCTGGTTTTAGACCAGGTCTCTTTTTGTTTTATTACATAATTCAGAAAATTATGTTGGATAATAGTTATTTATGTATGGCTATCATAAGCAAAACTTAATTAAGCAATCAAGGAATGTGCATAGTTATTTTAATTAGTCTATTTGTTTGTCCAAATGTAAGTGGCTGAAATTGAATAATAAAATATCCTATCCCTCATATTATACAATTAAGTTGTATAAGTTCAATGTGCTTTTCGGCACATTGGCTAAGTAGGCGTAACCACTTCAGTTTTTGAATTGATGAGCAATAATAGTACAAAAGGGTAACAGGATAATTATAATAGGGAAAATGGCATTTCAATGGGAAACGGGAAAGAAGGGCATTCTTTCCCGTGGGGATGCGTGCGTCGTGCGCTCGTTTTTACGCACGTGGGCACAGAGCATCTTGGTCCGATATCTCCCCCATAAAGACTCATTCTGAACTTGCACCCCCGTGCACTATCATCTGCATAGTATGCTACACCTAAAAATATTCGTATTTTGTTTTTAAACCATTTGAGTTGTTATGTTTATGAATTAATTAATATATACGGTCAATTCCACTGAGATAGAGGTCATAGCACAGATTAACACATTAGGCCAACGTGCATAGAGGTCTTACTTGCTTATATTTTTGTTTGAATTTATTTTATTGTTTCAACAACATGCAACTTACCTTGAAGCCCAGGGCACAAACGATGGATGCAGTGAGTTGACGCGAATATAACGCAGAGGTGTCGCTGACAGAACGGCAATCAAACGAATTCCTACGAAGTTTCTTTCTTGTTTTTATTTTGATCGGAGATCATTCGTAAAGTAATATCCAATGTAATTTAGCGAACGTACCTATTATGACCCAACGGGACCATCTGACAGCTTCCCATTCACCCTGACAATCGGGGAGAAAGGAGATGAAGCTAGAGAGAGAGGGACCGAGCGGGAGAGAGAGAGAGATAGAGAAATATAGAGCGAGAGAGAGAGAGTGCGGGGAAGAGAGAAAGAGATGGAGAGAGAGAGAGAGAGAGAGAGAGAGAGAGAGAGAGAGAGAGAGAGAGAGAGAGAGAGAGAGAGAGAGGGAGGGAGTGAAACGGCACAGAGAGATTGAGATAGAGAGAACGCTCATACAAATTAGAGCGAGCCATATAGTCTACAACTTCAATATTGTTTTAGTGTTTTAATAATCCTGAATAATACCCCCAAAAACAACAGCTGGCTGATTTTAACTGGGAGGATATATAGGCCTACCTATTCATATGCTATAAAAAGGAAACACGGATTTGCTTTCAGTAGTTCAAATGTATTCATCAATTAGTTGAGAAAGTAAGTTGCATTAGTGTAAAAAGTATGGGTATTGATTGTCTTTGTCTTTCTATTGTATATGGAATAGACGGAGTCAGCTGTGGGTAAAAACGTGTAGCAGTTTGGCTGACCTGGTATGATAATGGTCATGAAGGAAGAAAATGTGTCTGACTATTAAGAATAAAGCTATACTTTTCATCATGTAAAGCCCAGCAATAAATAATTGAATCTGCTTCTTTGATGGATAATAATTAAAAATAATAATAATTTGGTTTGATTAATATTATTTTCCTTTCTCTTACTTTTCTCTGTTAACGGTTATCTTAAATGTATAACTGTAACATCATTTGGAGTCTAAACTTTATGAAATTGAGCTATTTCATATTTCATATTGCGCTATTTTTCTGCCTACATATGATTTTCAGCATGTATTAATTGGGTGATATGTGATGGTGCAATTCAAGGCAATAAAAGTATTGTTGACTGATATTTCAGAATTGGACAAAGAGGAATCATATTGCGTATTCTAAATATACATTTGCTATTGTTATACAATATATATATTTTTAGTTGGTTAAAAGTATTGACCTGAGATTGCCTATAGATTCTGCATGAGTAGAAATATTTATATTGTACTCAAGGCTGCCTCCCTATGGTCGTTTCTAATACTACAGGGAGGGCTGATACACACAATAACAATTATTTGTATTTTTATATTTATATTTCTAGAGGCTTGTGTTTTTCATGTTATATATGTCATCAAAGTAATTAGTATTATAAATACTAAACTTTTTCTCTGAAGTTAAATTGTTATACTTACAATGACAGATACTTTACGGCACGGGCCAATAGCCAATAGAAATGTGAACAACTTAGTACACAGAAACATGAACCAATCACGGACGAGCTATGCGGGGCTTGGTACTGTTGTGTTGAAGTTCTTCCTACTTTGCAGCGTGAATTACCTGGATGCGTTTAATGGTCAAATATGGCTATTGTAAATATGTTATTTTGAAAATGGACGTATTATCTGCATAACGTGAGTTGCCTACGTTGTTTTATTTCCTGGCCGTCAGCATCATCAGTGCACTAATGCTACTCACAAGACAGTAGCATGTGATATCGATTACACGAACACACGCACACGCACACACAGAGGAGAACAGATGGAGAACAGCAACATTTATTTCGCTCCAAGTAGTTTGCTGGGCTGACGTCAGATCGAGGTACTCCCAAGTGTTATCGATCCAGTATTGTTAACCAGTATTGCAGAGCGGAGAGGGCGAGGTCAGACCGAAAGGGAACGCGTACGGACCCTGATAGGAAAAGGCATTTCGATTGCTGACATTCAGCTGATTTACAAGACGCCTTTCTACTTATCCGTCGTGTCATTGGAGGTAAACATTGGCGGTAAACATTGGTTCTACCTCGGTACATCCGAGGTTGCGCTGTCCTCGCTGTCGTCCCTTCTGAATGACTTCGCGGGACGTGATGCCTGAGGTTTGAAGACATGGATTCTAACTACTAAACATTCACTCCCATAGTACCACAGTAAGCCAAGGAAACACTTCGCAGTAGCTCCCAATTCATTCAATCTGGACTGAGGATTCCTGACGACTCAAAATGGTTCACGTATACAACTGCCATCCTTTTGCGTCGCAACAAATCGTACAGGTCAGTGATGCTCCATTTTACCATGTACGACATATACTTGACCTATTGATCCAAAGTTAAATGAGTGACGGTACTCTTTCTTTTCCTTAGGTGGAACAGGAACCAGGACTTTTGTGCTCTGGTGGAGGAGTTGTATTTGTTGTGGCCACAGGAGGATGCAAGGTTACATCGAATTTTATTGTTCTTGTCTGTTTTAGATTAACTTAATCATTTGCAATCACAAAACAAGATACTTTTTTAAAAATTGGATCATTATTCAATTTCCCGTTGGGCGTTGTTAATGGTCCTGCATTGATTAAAGCAGAACAGGATTTTTTTATACACTGAACTGAAATCCAGATGTCCAATTATTGGGAGTCAGTGCTCTTTGTGTATCTCAACTTCTCATTTTTGTTATTTTCTTGCCATTGACCAACCAACTAAAGGTGGAGGCCTACAGTCTGGACCAGGAAGGTTGTCCCCTCCTGTGTCGCTTTGCCACCATGGGCACACCCAGGATTATCCAGTACAGCGCTATAGGTCTCTCTCTCTCCATCCTGTTCTGTATTCATGTGGCAAAGGTCTATCTCTATCTCTCTCGCTCACTCTCTCTCTCACTCACTCACTCACTCACACACTCATGTCATTTTAATGTATCAGTTTTAACAGAGATTTTCACCGTCAAACCCAGTGTGCCCAAGTGTTCACAGTTTACCCAATGCTCATTGGCCAAGGCCTCTCTGGCTGGCTCTGAACCAAGCTTCTTTAGTTTTCACATAGAATGTCCAGTCGTAGCCAGCCCCATCATGAAAGGGCATGTTCAAGGTTGTCATTGTTGGATACTCTGCGCCCAAGTGTGTTTCCATGCACATTTTCTGCATGCAAGCTGAGGTAATATCAGTTACAGCATAGGCTATGTGCTATGTGGTCAAAGTCATTGGGAGACAAGGGAGATCTGTGCTAATGGCAATATACACTGGTTTCCTTTTTACAAGTTAAATTCTATCTCCTCTACTTCACTTCATCACCTGCTGCCCAGGAGACTACTTGGTGACGATAGAGGACAAGAACAGCGCAACCTACCTCAGAGCGTACACCAACTGGCGCTACCAGGTGATCACAAGCACTCCCTTCCAGATAGACAATCAATCAAATCAGTGTGGCTGCTAATCAAACCTTAGATAATGCATGTGCCTTCATCAATGTATTATCATGTAGATAAACAGTCGATCCATAAACATGGTGTACATGCAGCAATGTTCCTCAGCACATCCTAAATAGTAGCAGCAGTAATTACACAGGAATAGGTTTTCACTAGGGACTTTGAGGAGGCATAACTCCATGTCTCTCTCTTTTCCTTTCTCTTTCTATCTCCTAATCTCTTTCTCTCTCTCGCTCTCTCTCTCTCTCAATCTCTTACGCTCTTTCTCTCTTTCTCTCAATCTCTTTCTCTCTCTCTCTCTCAATCTCAATCTCTTACACTCTTATTCTCTAATATTATTCTCTCTCCTGCTCGCTCACCCACCCAGGCAGAAGAGAAGTCCCGCGTCGGGGTGCGCATGCTGGGCCACCTGCTACGTGGAGCATCGCAGCGGGCTGGAGCTCAGATGGAGATCATCGAGATCCCATTGTCGGAGCGGCCCATCGCCGTGGCGTGTTGCCCGGTAACGGGGGATCTTCTGGTGGCCTGCGAGAAAACCCTGGTTCTGTTCACCTTGAGGCAGCAGAGCCAACATAACTTGGTAAACTTAGTT
>NC_140279.1:7664939-7819939 GCF_964030765.1 Micromesistius poutassou
GATATTTTCAATTAAAAAAAAAAATCTTGGGGATGGAATGCATTTGGAGGTACATTGTGACGATTAAGGTGAAACTCACCGTCTGAGTTGGCATGCCTCTGCCTGTAGAGGGAGTCGTTCTTCCAAATGTCGTCTTCACTCTCCGCCACCAGCAGAGAGTTGCATACGTGTCTGTCATGCAGGTCCTGCAACAGCATGCGCTACACAGAACAGAAACAGGTGCTGACTACAGAGATCTACACAACAAGAACTGATCTATCTTTAAGTTATACGCTGATGCTTATCCAAACGTTCATGGATAATTGATGTCCTTTGGATCCTACAGAAAACATTTAGGCCTTTTTGTACCTTTGACTTATCTTGTCTCAAAGTGAGTAATGAGAAATAGAAAAATAGGGTTGGAGAAGAGAGGGAATGACATGTAGTTGGAATCCACCCTGTGTCATCACAAGGCGTCTGGTCTGCATGGTTAGCATACGAGCAGGCTGAGGCCATACCATGACGTTCCATAGTACGCGCTCTCCTAAAGAAAAGCGCGTACTATGGAACGTGCTCTATGCAGGAAAAAAAACGCAGGCCTTAACCGAAAAGTTCTAATAAAGTTATTAGAACTTTTCTATGTAGGCCTGTATTTTTTTCCTGCAAAGAGCACTCTTGGTTCCTATGCAGTGCACCTATATAGCACACCTCATTCACTAAAATCCCTCAAGGGGTTCTGTGCACACCCATTTATGCATTGAGATTATGTGTTAAAAAATGACAACAAATTGTAGAAAGAGCTATACTACTCAACTAATCAATTAGCAATAATAATTCTGATTGTACAGAAATTAATAAAAAACAAAGAGAGGAACCCATGAATAGTTGTGGGTGTGTGAGGAAAGTTTCAACGTCAGAGTAAACACATTCTGTGCCTCAGTCCAATACCTGATTGACGACTCTGCACATATCACTGATCTTGCGCACCATCATCTGATGCAGCTTGAGATACTCGGGAAGGTCTGCCGGTTTCTCCAGCTCGTCTTTGTCTTCCGTGAAGCTCCTGATAAAAATGAAAACAATGCGGGAGAGTCAAGACATCACGAAGAAGGAGCTCCGGGGTCATGTCCACCGCTCCAGCCACTAGTCCTACCGGGAGTGGGAGTACACGTCCACCCTGTCCTGGTGGATCCTCACGATGAGCCAGAAGTTGGGCATGAGTAACACCTTCTGCTCCTGTTCATCCACCGCAGGGCTTTCGCTCTCTGAGTCACTGCTGTCGCCATCGTACCCTTTTCATGCAAAGAAATCAAAGCATCATCATTTACAAATCATGCTATGAATGGAAATTGCAATGCCATAAAAGGGAGCCATTACTGCTTCATGTGAATTTATTACTGAGCTTTTACTATTAATGCTAATTCTAGTGCTATCAATGTTGAAGGTAACGGACCAATTATCTTTATTATCTCATGTTATCTACTATTGTCAGAATCCTCTTGATTGGCATACCCAACATGTCTGAATCAAGACTTCCTTGGCTGGACACCACACTTTGGACACGGTTTGGTCTTAGTTTTCCACTACCTGTGGATACAAAATACTTGTCATCAAGGATCTGGTCTGCTCATGATGACCCTGTGAACATGCAAGGGCTTGTGCTCAGACCTAGAGAATACATCTCCAGTCACAACTCACGATGTCAACGTCACTGGATAGCAAGCCAAACTTGCCATCTAGCCTTCATACCTGAGATGAAGCGGAGCTCACTTACAATGGGTGGCTGACTGCAAAGACTCCGTCAGGCTGACGGTGGACGGGGTTTTGGGGGGCGAGGCAGGCTCTGAGCCCTGCTCAGCGCTGCTGGGTCCTGGCATCAGATTAGGGCTGATGGGTGACTTGGTGGAGGAATTCTGTGAGTGGAAGCCTTCAGACTGTTGCTTGACCGCTTTGACACCATCTGCGGAGGATCCAGACGCCAGGCTGCAATCGTTAGAAGGCTTCGTCTCTTCGCCCTGCCAGGGGACAGACTCAAAGTCACTCAAATGGAAATCACAGCACAGAATACATCTTAAGATATACTGTACCTTGTCTACCTCGATGACAAAGGTAAAGTGAAATGAAGTAAGTAAAATATGAGTCACTAAAAACCGAATGGCACCTCGCAAAAGAATGCCTACAAAATGATTACAAGAGTGCTCGTTGAGATAGACACCAAGTATTCCATTAGAGTTCGGGGTATTTCTTGCATCCCTAGTACGGACATCATAGCAGAGGCACAGAGACCGCAGAGGGAGAGAGCTGTTCCAACTCCTTCAACTTGTCAACAAATGCACGTGTACAGCTGTCCATGATCGTTTTACCACAGTGGTGTAAAAGTGAACTGCACTCAGAAACTGTAGGGGCACCCAATCGCAAAAATACAAATTCTTACATTTTGCTGCTTTTTGGTTTAGTGTTGCTGTCTAATTTTGATTTAACTTTGAATAGAAAGGTATGATGATGTGAGTTACCTCACTGTCTGCTTCCGTCGCTCCTACCGGCGTTTTATTCTCTGGGACTTTGCCGAGAGAAGCCTGACTACACCCAGACTTGTCTCCAGCGTTCACTCCGATGGCGCACAAGTCCAGCTGTCGGTGGAGGTCCACCGCGTGGTCCGCCTTGGTCTTGCCAGCCAGGGTCCGTCGACTCAGGGACATGTAGTGGAAGCTGTCTTGTTCACCGTTCAAAACATACCCATGGAAGGATGTTCTGCAGAACTCCTGCAGCAGAAAACAATGCATTTTGCATCATCAACTGCAGTCTTCCGTCACAAAAATGTTCTTCTGTGATATGGCAAAAGAGGGCTATAGTTAAACTTCATCCCGACTATTGACTTCTTTTTAGTAATTATACGGACCGGAATTGCCGTCAGTGCTTGGAATACATCTGTTACCAACTGATACAGATATATTCCGCTCCCCGTGGAGCACAATATAAGTCCCAGATTCCAGATATGTTGGGTAAACTTTCACGGATGCGGCAGCACTTACCTGTCTGAACTTCTCGAGGGACTGCTCTGGGCCAAAGACAAACTGCAGAGGGACCGTCTCGTGCTGGCAGCACATCCGCCCGCTGGACCGCACCACGTGGTCCGCCACCTTCTGCAGGACGGCCGAGCTGATGGCCTGCGAGCACCTCAGTGCCGACACGATCTCGTCCTCCAGGAGCCAGCGAATCTGGAACATAACAGGTGCTTTTCTTTTACCAGGAAGACCTCTTCACAGTCAGCTTCTTCACAGACAACTCTTTGATAATCCCCCCCCCCCCATGTCAGAAGTCAGTCCTCTTGTCTGAGCGTACAAAAAAAAAAAAACACTGACCTCTTCCATTGTAGCCAGCAAAGCCAGTTTCTGTGGCATTGGCAGTTTGGACAGAGAATCTCCAGTGACCCTGTTGAAAACACCACAGGGTCATATGCTGTTCCATATTAAATACAGTATTGAGACTGATGGTCACTCGCTGAGGTAAGGCACCCGTTAACGTTGGTTCCTCTGAGGTCGTCCAGCCCACACATCATCTCCTCATCCGAGCGGTATGAGGAGGGCTGTCCAGGGGAACGGTTCAGAGACACACTGCTCTCCGAGGTGTACCTGCAGACATGACAACCTTAGCTGGAATTGTGGCCACAGTATTCCGTTCAAGAAACGTACCGTACAAGAAGAAGGTTTGGTTCATTTGGGATGGAATTTCCAGCCATTTGCCATGAATTGTTGAAATGTTACCGTCGTCATGTTGAGGTAATACTGTTGTTTTTTCATAAATATGCTTAACACTTTTTGTTGAATATTGTTCTTCTTTGAGCCCATTAACTAAGCCGATTATATAATTCCCTTATAATAAGTAGCACAAAATTTAATGGAAATCAAAAGAATCAAATGAAACTAGCACTAGCAGCAAATTTTCGATCCCGGTCAATCAACATCTTTTCATCGCTTTTGATATACCTGTTGTGATGGAAGTCTGCCATGACTTCAATTTCGGGTGGTAGCGTCAGGACAAAAATGTCCAACGTAACAGAGAGCTCGTTCAAATCTACAATCTGAAGGGACTCTGCGTTGTCCAGGCAGGATAACACTTCAGCTGGGATGAAGACAAAATCAGCACAAAATTAGCACAAATACAACAGGGTCAGAATACAAAAGAGATCGCTCATCAATATAAAGACCTGAACATCTGATCTAATCGTTTATCAATTGTGCATCTATGTGCCATTTTTGTCATACACATGTTTTTATATATTTCAAACATGAATGGAAATAGTTAGAAAGAGTTACATTACATTTGTAATGGGGGGGGGGGGGGGGGGGATGGTGGTAGTGGGGGGGTGCTCCTTAACAGAGCAGCGTGCTCACCCAGGCAGGTGGGCAGGGTCTGTATGGGCGTGGACCCATGGCAGCTCTTCAGGTTGACGGAGCAGGTGAGGTGCACGAACAGGGGTGGCATCTCTTGTGACGTGGCCTCGGGCTCCAGGAGGGAGTCTGCGTCCAGGATGCTGAAGGAGTCCTCCTCGTCCTGGTTGACGGTGTCCGAGTCCGACGGCGACCTGTCGTCCCCCTCGCCCCCGCCGCCGTCCGACTCGGCGCCGCCGCCCTCCTGGTACTCCACCTCCAGGTCGGTGTCGCTCTCCGTCACGATGCAGCAGCCCGACAGGTTCTCTGCACACAGCACAGACCACGGATCGCTCAATAATGAAGGACGCTAAGTAGCCGCAAGTTCAAGTGTGCACAATGTACACAGTCTCTTGTTTTCCGCACAGCCCGCCGTGGTTCATTCCTCGCAGAACTCCCACTGTAAAGTGTGCTATACTGATTTGTGTCAAATAAATCTGGTCAGCTGGAATCAGTGGATCATCTATTAGTCTCATTCAAACAACCGATACTCATTTGGCAACAAAGACTGTTCAATTGGTATAAGGAATTGGCATTTTAAAAGAATTTGAAAGCTCTGAAACCACAAAAGTGATATAGCTTTGTTTGTCCTTGTTTCAAGGACAAACAAAGCAGCTAGGCAGCAGCTAGCAGATTTTGCCCATAATAACATCGCATTTCCCATCCCTCTACGTCTGTCTATTTATTTTCCTTTCATCTAGCACAGAAATGTGATTTAGAAGAATCAGTATCACCATCCTCAGTGACTTGATCCGGTTCAGACATCAATTCTTCACTGGGTCTCCTCTCGCCTCCATCAGAATCCTTCTGTATTACAGAACAAACATGCTGCATGTTACACGCTAAACATCTGACTGGCAATAGCATGCTGACTGAAGCAAAACAGCAATATTAGTATCATATTGTGAGGGGACAAGGCGGCACCTGGTCAGCACCCACACTCCTCCACGCATCTGGCAGATCAGAACCTTGGCTAGCTCCACTACCTGGGGCTATCCTTGCCAGTAGCACCCTGGCTAGCTCCACCACCTGGGGTTAACCTGGTCGGCAGCACCCTGGCTAGCTCCACCACCTGGGATTAACCTGGCTGGCAGCTCCGTGGCTATCTCCACTACCTGGGGTTAACCTGACATTTTCGTCCTCCCAGATGGCTTTCATGAGGTGTTGGAGCATGTTGGTGGAGGTTTCAATGTCGGCCTGGCTCCACTACCTGGGGGAAAACTGCCCAGCTCTCCTGGTATTTTTTCTCCCTTATTTGTCTTGGCACCCAGATGGGTGCTCCACAATGGTGCTGGATGACTGTGGGAGAATTGCTATACCCTTAGAAGGATAATAATCAATATATTGCCTTAGATGCCATATGGATGAGATAAGCAGGGGGAAAAAAAGAGTCTTATGAAGAGACTCTTGCATCTGAGAAAAGGTCATCGGATGTTCTGTGCCCCCAGTATGTACTAATATTCAGGCCTGGGAACCAATGGGACACAAGGCAGTCTCACCAATAAAGCCCTAAAGTTGACTTCAGGGCTTTAATAACAAGATATGTGAACGACACATGCATGACTGTGTGTGATACAAAGTTAGAGAATGTTAAGACAAGAACCTGCCCCTAGCCAGCTATTAGGTCACCACTGTATTATATAACACTTTTTTTTATACCACTGTATAAAAAACATCAGTGGTTGACAACTTCTCAGATATGAGTGCATGCTTAATTCAGTTTTGTAGCTTCACCCCTTGGTTGGTGCTGGAGCCATGCATGGGGATTGTTTGATAACAATGCTGGCTTGGAGTTTATGGCCGGTATCACAGAAGCGAGAATATAAAAACAGTTTGCAGTTGTGCTCTGCATTTGTATTACTTTGTTAACATTCTAAATAGAAGTCTTCAACTTTATTCTGCGGTTTCCTGATCACTTTCCTTGTTAGCGTCTCCTTGTTAAAGTGTTGTTTAGACTTAACAAGACACACTCCCTATGTAAAGCGCTTTGGGTACCTTGAAAAAGCAATATATAAATGCAATTCATTATTATTATTATTACTACATGAGATTAAGTAATGTTGCTAAATGCTAACCCTTGCCAACAGCTCATGGACACGCTTCCCACTCACCTCATTCTTTGATGACGGGGGACAGTAGAAGAAGTAGTGGGGGCTTAAGGGCACCATCTTGAAGTACTGAGATCCAATTTCAGTAAACTTGTCCTGGTGAAAAGAAGTTGTAATGTTTAGTTAAATATGATATATATATATATATATATATATATATATTAGTGGTGGGCATAGATTAATTTTTTTAATCTAGATTAATCTTGGAATTTATCTAGATTAATCTAGATTAAAATGGCTCATTTGAATTCTGCCGAAGGCATTCATAATATGTGTGTGCTACCTAAATAATGACTAAAAGTAAGTCTTTGAGACCGGGTTTCTCAAGCCAGGTGGCGCATTAGACCAGGGGCTCATCTCCTGTTTCCAAAATGCATCACAAACTCAAACACGGGAAAATATAACAGCGCCGGGGCGCGCTCTCGCTACAGGTCCACGGGACGCTCGTCTCCGGTGCGAGGAAGATTTGGATTATTACAACAACAACACCAATTATTTTGACGCTCTGATGTCACGATCACCCCAAAACGTGTGATCGCTCACCCAAGTTGTTTCTATTATCATTGCTACATTGTCTCCAGCATATTATGGACAGTATATTTTATTAAACACTCAGCTTCTGGTTAGTTCAACTTTGAGAATAGATTAACGGCGATTTTTTTTATCGCCCGATAAGAGTCTCGCGTTAACGCAGCACGTTAACGCCGATAACGGCCCACCACTAATATATATATATATATTTACACAATTAAATAACAAAGATCCACATAAAACAAGAGGTTGTGCCAGAACGCTCACTACACACTACACACTGGAGAGGGGAGGACGTTAACGTGAAATACCTGTATGATTTTGTTGAGATCAGGGTGCACCTCACACGTGTGCTGCGTCCTAAGCAGAGACAGAAGGAGGTCTTGGCTCTTGTTGGTCCTGTTCTCCTCCAGGGTGGCCGGAGATGCTGGCTCAGTGGACGGTTCTCTCCATGGTCCTTTTCCTTTCGTCACTTCAACACTAGGGAGAACCATGTACGATATATCTTAAAGATAGTGCTCAACATATTTTAATACCGAAAGACACAGAGCCTGTGTCAAGTGTATTTCAAGCATATAAGGTCTGTTTCATTATGATTGGAGCCTTAACATTACCTGGGTGAGGAGGAAGATGTCCCATCTTCCTCTGCCTCACCGATGACCAATGTCGGGGATCTTGTGGAATTTTCCGTAATTTCCTCACTTTGAATGTCAGCACTTTCCTGAAAGTCCCGGACATGGCCACAGAGGGTCTGCAGGAAGGATGTGATATCAATCTCCTGGAGGGATTCCTCACAATAGTCCATGGCCGTCAGGACGTCCTGGGAGCAGATGTTATAGGACTGCTGCAGGCTGCGGTACACACCTGCAGGACAGCAGTAATAATGATGACAAAAAAAAGGTGAGGTAGGTACGATTTAAATTTGATTGTCATTTCTTAAAATACCATGTGAGAATATCTCTTCAAGGTGACTGAACCCACCCCTGTATTTAAGACTTCTCCTGGCTAATTCTGATGTTTTTTTCGGTTGCATACTTTCAAAATGTCGCTATTCTCTGCTCTCAATTGCAATTCTCAAATCCTACCTATAGCGCCTTTAACTATTACACCTTTTCACTTATAGATCCGATCCTGATATTGGAAATAGTAGGACGGATTAGTGACCTTTGACATAGCTTTGGTGGTAATGCTCCTGGAGAAGACTGCAATAGTTGGCTAGCTCTTTGTGCTTGTGAGACTGGGTTAGAGAATCTGTCCAGGAAGACATGCTGCTGCGCTCCTGAGACAGTGACCTAGCAGAGGACACAAAACAAAACGTTCATCTCAAACACAATTAGGAATTGTCACTCTCCCCCTTGATTTGTATTCAACACGCTGTTGTTGCTTAAAAAGGTATGATAAAGATACCTCATGGCAACACTTTGAAATACTGGCTCTCTGACGACAATGCCAGAGCCAGTATTTTCTCCTTTATAAATTTCTGTTCTGTTTTTGTGTGGGCCTATGTGTTATGAGAGATATTGCGTGATATGGGGAGACTACTTTTTCCAATATTGTCAATGTGACATATTACACCTTTAAGTTTCCCAACCTGGGGTTGCCTGTTATGCATGTGGAGTTGTGGGAGATAGCGGACTTCTTATCTATAGATAGCCGATGCTCTTTTATACTTGAGATTGAGGTTTGTTAGGAAGTTTGTTCAACCTTCATGACACCTTTGAATTTGTAGCCACAAGGCAACTGCTAGTTTGATGTGCATATGTTAACTAGGACATAAATACTTAAATACTAAGCAGATGTTGAAAGGGTACTTATATATAACACTTATACTACTTACACTACTTATATATAACAATGTGTGGGGAGGCAGATGTGCAAAAAACGGGGTCCCAGGCTAAAACAGGGAATTAATCCACTAGATAACAGACCGCTCTTGAACCGTCTTGGCTGCCAGGGCACACTATACATTTGAACCTGTGTACTTCACATCTCATAACTATAAAAATTGTTAAGGCACAGATGACAACAAATCATGTGGCGACCATTGCCCTAATTGGTGAGGCAGAAATGATCCTCATCATCTCTTAACATCCATAAGCCTCACACCAGGTCGCATTTAGCAGGTTCAAATGTCTGGTTGCAACGGCCAAACAGATTTTGGATTGTTTTTACAAAATGTATAATTTTACAATGAATGTGATGATGATAATATTCCTCCATTCCATCTTGCAAATGAAACTGTATTTCAAGCTTCAGAATTAGCTTTATTTAAATCCTGACTGACGGAGATTGCGTGTGTTTCGTATTGTTCTGACTAAGTTAACATTATTTGTACGCTACATAGTAAAAGTCTGAAAATACGAACACTATTATGGTTAAGCGATTAGCAGTTTCCAACCAAAATATTATGCTACGATCTGTAATTGTACAAAAGTATAGATATTGTAGGACATTTGACGCATCAAAAGCAACATCCCCCCTATAGTGGAACCATGTCAGGTTAAGCATTGTATAATTAACCCATAGCTCTGTCCCCACGTGCTGTTGCCTTCCTTCTGCCGGTACCTCATGAACACGTCCCGGCTCTGTCGGCTGGAGGTGGGGTGGACCAGTTGGTCCTTCAGGTGGTCCAGAGAGACGTGGTAGACGTACACGGGGCAGCGTAGGTGGCCTCCGTGGGCTGACCTCTGCTGGGATGGAGGCCTGACGTCACTCACCTTGGGCTCCCAAAACTGCACTCCCTCTTTTTCTGGCAATGCTACAATCCAAAGAAGACAAAATATGAGGTCAAAATCATAAAAAAAACACTCATAATGAATTGTGAAGAGTCGTTATATTGGAATATATTTGGTGGTATTATAACTAACTAAATCCCCACACTTTATCAAAAATATGGACAACTTAACTGGACCTGCACTAACATACTTGCTCCAGCAGCACACATTCTCGGTACAGCATTGAAAGTTAAATGTTTGTAATTTCGAGCACGTACACACACACACACACACACACGGCTGTACGGTATGGACAAAAATTTATATCACGGTATGATTTGAGGCATAGACGGTACGGTATTATATCACGGTATGTTAATTTTATATTCTAATTTCGATATAAATGCTTCTGAAGGGGTAAAATACTGGTTAGGCAGCTATTTTTGTATAGAAGAAGTATTTTATTAAGTTTTAAGTTAACATTTATTGAGCAAAACTGCGATAAAAAAAAAAGCTAAATCTTTTCTTTTTTTTAAGTTACTTCCAGTATGGATAGTATGGATTTCTTTCTCCACTTGGCCGCGTACCTTGCCGTATAGTTTTGGCATCTCAATTTGGCTGAAGTGTGTGTGGGCAGGTAACGCGTACCTGGGGTCGAGTGTTTTGACCATCTCTTTAAAGCCCTTCAAAATCCATACTGTAGCGCAAATTCACACCGGTGTACTTTCTATACCGTTTATACCGTACACCCCTAACACACACACACACCTTTTTTGTTATTTCCCTTTTCTGCAAAAGACGATAACAGGAGAGAATATCTTCCAAAATGTTCAGGTACAATCCCATGACTTGAGTCCTTCTTGCACTCTACTCTAAGACGAATACGGCTCTCCTGACCTGACTGGGGCCTTGGGGTTTCAGTCTCCGAGCGCCTCCTTTCCCTGCTGTCCTGGTGCAGGGTGAGGCTGTCTGGGGAAGGCACCTCACCCTCCAAACCAGGGGACGCCCCGCGGGAACAGTCTGACTGCTCCCCTCTGCTCAAGTAGAAAGACAGGGTTTCGGCCTGGGCTCCGCCCACCGAGTCAAGGAGCGTCTCATTGGTCTGGGTCACGTCCACACCGCCTTCCACTTCTGTCCCCGCCTCCGAGGACATCAACATCACAACATCTGGGGATGAGGAGACAGCAGCAGATGACAAAGAGATGGGATTGGGGTAATTGGGGAACTATTCGGCTGTTATACATTACACACAATTAGCCAACAGGCATGTTAAGCCCCTGGAAACATAGGATCTAATTGTTATTAATATAATTTTATATGACACCAACCTAATCAGTAATATGTTTAGCAATTAATGGGATTCTTTGATGACTATTAGACATGTATAACCACCTTTTGGATGTGATTGCTGGGGATTTCATTCGACTAGGATTTTCCTTCAGAGTAAAAGGGACTGAATTAGAGCTAAAGAGCTAAAAGAGCGCTTTATGCATTAGAGAAATGTGGGGCTTCTTGCCTGTTAATGCTGTGGGGAGGAAGGTCAGGAGGATCTGCTGGGAGCTGATGTACTTGGCGTAGCACCTCCACTGGGGGGCAGAGTAGCTCTGGCCCGGTTGGACCGGCTCCTCATCCACAAGGTCTACGTTACTGAAGCTCTGAGGACACATACACGCAGATCAACACGCATACACACACAAATACGACAAGCTAGCCCTGCATGGTTGACTCCACCGTTGGTGTGTGAATGTGTGAATGAATGGATGCAAGTCACTTTGGATAAAAGCGTCCCTAAATGTAATGTAAATGTAAATACCCACCCAAGTTGGATTCAATATCACTATTGAAGTATATTAGTTACAATATTGCAAAATGTGTTGGGGTGGTGATACATTTTTAAAGCATAATAACTCAACCATAGCATACAACTGATTCTAGGTTAACATCTAAAGTTTGATAGCAGACCAATCATGTTGCTGGAGGCAGGGATCTGGAAGCAAACAGCAACTCGGCTAGCACTAGTTAAGCTAAAATCCTGTCCGGACACCAACATTCCTAGAAAAAGTGTCCATAAAAAGGTTTCGAATCAAACTGTCGCTACTAAAAATACACACGTTGAAATCCCTTCTGAGGGCTCATCCACTCAAATGTGTTTCTTAGGTAGAATAGGAAGAATTCTCCGTCAAGAAACAGGAAACAAGTCGTAACTCCGCCCCTTGCAGTTTCTGGTTTCCAGCCTGGGCTCCGTGCAGTCTCCCCCGGATGCCCTGCCATAACATAGTAGGACTGCTGGACATGAGACCAGGCTACCTGTAAAGTGCTTGTGGAGCCCGTCACCTCCTGGCTGCTGCTGATGGTGTGGAAGGACATGGTTGTATCTTGCCGGTCTGGAGTCCCGAGGTACTCCTCTGCAATGGGAAGCAAATAATAATAAGAAGAAGAAGAAGAATGCAACAAAAAAAAAGAACGCAACCTCAATATAAAATTAAAACTGCGAGCAGTGTTGAAGGTGCCAAGCCTGAGCCGACCACCGCCCTGCTGAGCCGACCGCCCCGCTGAGCCGACCGCCCCGGCATTGCGTCTATGAACTGTGGCGATTTTAGTGACAGGCCACACTGTGAATTTCCATTAAAAGTGGCGAACTTTGACGGCACGCCACGGACACGCCCTTCAACGTACAGTCACAAATAGCACAGCGTTTATTCAGCACCACTTCATGACTGTACGGACCAATTTTGAAGCAGATCTGATAAATTCCCTAGGAGTAGTTCGTTCAAATACAACACGAAAAAGTGAAAATGGCCACAGAGAGCGAAAATGAAAAATGAAAATAGCTGACTTCCGGTGGGATTTGGGGCATGGGTCCAAGAGGCTTTTCTTTAGGTATTGGCACGTTATATGTGCCTACCGAGTTTCATACATATTGGTGAAACGTGGTGCAGGGGCTGCTTTTTAAAGTTTCTGTAGGGGGCGCTACAAATATGACAAACACGATTTTTGGTATGTGAGCTACAGGGACCAGTCTACACGTGTCCTGTGAATTTCATATTCATAACTATTACGATCTCCGCAGAGTGTAAATTTGTTCAAATTTGATAATTTTTAGCCTCTGGCGGCCATTTTGTTTGGTCGATCAACTTAATTTTACTTGAGGAGTTGGAACTTTGGACCCCAATAGCCAATGTGTTGGTCGCGCTCAAATCAATGAACTGTGGCGATTTTAGTTACAGGCCACGCCCATTTCGATGCCACGCCCCATTTGAAAATATGTTTAGATTGAGTTTAGATTGTTCAGAATTTGATTCTGAACAACTTTTGTATTGGGGTCAACATCATAGGAGTCCAACTTGATGTTGATATGAGCAATTAACTATTTTCGCGGTTTAAACCACGCCCGTTTTAGAACTCAATGGCTCATGGGTGCTCTAAACTTTATTCTACAGACTAATCTTTATGTCAGATTGATGATAATGGGCCATAGATGATATGGGCTAAATGATTTTTGTCAAAGTCGAAAAACCTGGGATTGTTAGGCAATTTGAAGTTTTTAACTAAATTCAAAATGGCGGAAAATATGACCACCCGGAAGTCATAGGTTCTTGAGGCATATTTGTTCAGCATGTGTATATGCATTTGTGTGCAAAGTTTCATGAGTGTAGGTCAAACCGGTTACGAGATATGCTTGTGTAAATTTTGCATTTTTGGGCAGTTGGTATAGCGCCACCTTTGGGTCGGCAAATTTTGGGGCAACCTCTACGCGTCTAGTAAGTTTTGTAAAAAGCGAGCGATCGGTGTAGGCTGTGTAAGTCAAACGCGTCGGAATAATAATAATAAAACTAAGAATTACAATCAGTTGTCTTCGCACACTTTGTGCTTGGCACCTAATAATCATGAAAAGGATGACCCAGTCAATAGCTTCCAAAGGAACTCTGTGTGGCCAATGTCAAATCAAAGGGTATTCCCTAAATTGTTTCTATCGCCAACACGAAACAACCATACACACACAAAATCATCAACATCCATCTAGAATATATCTGTGGAGTACAGGCATAGCTTTTCCTCTGTTACAGTCTGTATCTTAATAAATATGTCAATAGTAAGGGACAACCATATTAAGTAGACATATGATCATCTCGAATGAAGCCACAAGTTTCCATTTAAAGGGGACCTATTATACCACAAGGTGTGAGTGTGATGAGCCGTTACAAGCCGTTTTGAAAATGTGCTGCTTCTGACATCACCGGTGGGTGTGTCCACCTAGATGTATGACAGATAGATGAGCAACGTTTGCTACAGTCCACTGGGTAGGCTGGTAGACGGCTTGTAATGGCTAATCACACTCACAACTGGTGGTATATGTCCCTGTTAAGAAAAGTATGACTTTATTCCCATAATTAAGAACTTTCACAATATATTCAGTTATTGGTTTGCTGCTGGTTTGGGCGTGTATTTGCATGTATTTGGGCCAAACCCAGCTTATTGACTAATGTAGGAGACACGTAGGTTTCCCTGGTGTGTATTGACACCCAGGTACTTTGTGCACACACCTTTAAGAATGGGCAGAGAAAACGGTGCAACGTGCCCCTCCCGCTCCCGCTCCAGGATATTTTGAATGAACAACAGATGGTCACTGTCAGCCAGCAGTATCTCTCGGTCGCTGAGGTCCTGCTCCAGACTGCTGTGGAAGAGGCTGAGCAGCATATCATTGGGCAGGAATGAGAGGCCCTGGTTTGCATCCTCATTCTCCACTGCAGAAAGGGAAAAAAATTGTTGATTCACTGAAATAGAAAGGTGTCATCAGTCAACTTTTAATGAATATTTAATCTTAATTACTAAGAGCAATGTTTAGGCATTGATGTACAAACATGACGCATTGGAGATAGAATAGACTGCCTAAAAATCTAAAATAAAATAGATTTTCTATCAACAATTTTGTCATAATATTGATTACGACCATAACCTACTCTTAGAAGTGATAGATAAATACAGATAAATACAGCTTCAATGACAAGCACTTTACCTTTGCCAAACATGAGGAAGAACAGCTCTATCTGCTGACACATGGGGAGCAGCTGGATGAGGTCAAATTGAAACGGAACGGTTAGAATTCTGTCTTCAGATGCCAGGAACTCTCCTTCCCCTATGAAGTAATACATAGAAAATAAATACATACATATACATTAGGGATGCATGACATATTATATATCTACCAGTATTGGCCAATAATAGCTTAAACACCTCGATATCAAATATATACCTGGACTGAGAAACATAAAAATACTTAAAATGTAGAGATATATTGGATTAAATGCATAAAAAATGTAAAACTTTTAAACATCCTTTAAACATTCCTTAAAACGGCACTGTAGGTAAGATTTAACAACTTTAATTTGTGGGAAATGTTTGTTGAAATATCCAGACTAGTAGACTGAGCGCCTGCCTCTGTATGAGACACTTTAAATTGTAGACAATCCCCGGCTAATTTCTAACCCATCAGGGCATCTCTTCCCTGATTGGTTGGGGGAATCGTTCCTCCCCGGCAATCACAGGTGCACAAATGCAACACAAAAAATTAAGGAAGGGAGTTGACGTTTTCTTGCGTTGTTTAAGATGTAAATATTTCCCTGTTCTGCTCCATCCGTTTACAGCTCCTGAGTCGTACCTACAGCAGCTTGAAACGTGGCCGCTTACCTCTACCATCGTGGAGGTCTGCTACTATGGGCTGCATCTGGTCCTTGTTCTGACACATTTGGCTCAGGTACTCAAATGTCATCATGGTGGACATGCAGGACAAATCCTTCGGGAAGATCTATCAAAACGATAGCACGCATGTACATGCATAAACACAAAGTACAAAGCTCTGAAGACCAAAACATAATTTGTTGATTAAGGGAGGTTGCTGCTGAATGTATGTCCTGATGCTAGACTATTGGCTGTACAAACAATGGGTAAGAGGTCATGGACCCAGGTTCTGTGATGAAACATAGTGAGGTGTTTCACCCTATGGGAAGCGTCTTGGGTGTGTCGACCATGGAGCTCCAATTATCCAGACAATTTTTTCTTGCATATTCTTCTACGTGAATTGAAAGACGGGCAATGTTGGTGAAACATGTCACTCTGTTTATCTAAGGACCTTGGTTCAGGACTAGTTACCCATAGTTTACTTTTTTTCAAACTATGTTTGATGATTCAGTCTATGGGATAGGGACAGCTCCTGAAATGCTCCTGAAATGTACCTACTGAAGGTCATAAACAACATTCACCAGAGAGATCTGGCCCAGATATAAATGCAAAAGACGACACACACAAGCTGACCCACCGCTTGAGGGATCTCTTGGTACTTGAGGCCGTGGTAGTGGTGATGCTGGTCAGTGGGGCTCAGCACTGTCCCGGTCTGCGGCTCCACCCAACACTCTGTCACCAGGTTCAGCTCCACATCCGCATCGATGGCCTCCACCTCTGTGTCATTGTCATCGTCGGTGGAGAAACTGGCTCGCAATAAATCCATATATCACACACACACACACACACACACACACAAGAGTGACCGGTGGTTCATAAACCCAAGAGAGCATTTCAATGCTGTCACTACCGAGCTAATAGTAGTGCACTCTCTCATTTTGGTAAAACATGCACCGTTCACAAAAGGAACCATCACTATTATTGCCTTACAGAATGAAGAATGTGAGCAGACAGAGGCCAAAACTTTACAGTAACAAAACCCATTTATGGAGGCCAATCTAAACTCTTATGTATCTGTTTAACAGGTAGCTGTACCTGTCTTTGGTAGCATTGGAGTGAGGCGGGAACAAGATGTATTGAACCATGCATGAATGACTCTCTTTGTCCAAGTCCAAAGATGTGCCCTACAAAAACAGCAGGCGAGTTACACATTACTATCCACAAACATCTCCACATTATTTACATTCACAAAAGAAAAAAGTGCATTGAAAATGAATAATGATATACTGATATATTTTGTACACGACTAGTAAATAACACCAGTGCTACAATACAATAAGTATACAGTAGTCCGTTGAAGAGATGTATCTAAGGTGCCACGCAGGTAAGACGCGGCAGACTAGTTAACTGCTGGATGTATAGGGTGTGATGTGCTTTGACGCACACACTGACAAGAGCTCAGAGAACCAAAAGCGCAAGACAGCAGATTGACATGCATCCCATTTCAATCAACTAAAAAGGTGAAAGCATTGATCATAACTTCGTCGGTCTACTTCTTTTCCATTACCTTCATTGGAAGCTCGAGAACCATGTTGACAATGCCCTCTCCACTGGCCGCAAAGTGAAAGCCCTCTGACAACCTGATTCTGGAGACACAACAGACCGCATACCGTTGTCAGTGATGTGCTCAAGCTGCATCGGTCATCCGAGGAGAGGGGGAGAACTCACTCAGACAGAATGGAGAGGATGTGACCCATGGCCTGGATGGACACCACGGGGCCCTGGCTCCTCTGCATGGCCCAGACCCAGCGCCGGTGGTAGAAGTAGCGGGACAGCGAGGCCAGCGTGGACGAGGCGGAGCGGCTGGCGGCCACGTTGAGCGGGGTCCCGGTGTTAGGCACGTGGGCGGGGTTCTCCATGTTGAACATGAATGGTACTTGGAAGTCCAGCGGTAGCTTGTCATACCTGTGGGGGAGGTGAGCGTTTGTCGTATGTGAAGTACTTTGTGTAACGTAAACGTTCCAACTTTCCACTCTTCTATGAACAGGTAGATCTTAAAAAGAGAGAACTAAACATTGATCGTCAGTTATCTTATGAGAAAATGACCTTTTTGGGTTTGGTTACAAGACGTGCCTGTGACTATCATCTGTAAACCTCAACAGACCCATGGATCCCTGAAAGGAAGGCCTTTGCATCTGGATTAGATTTGTATGTAAATAAGAACAGCAGAGAAAATCTCTTGTTAACAAGGATTGTTAACAAGAGATGTTCTGTCCACATTTAAAGAGCTTCAGAATTCTGGACCAAATGATTTAATTAAACATTTAACTTTAAATTGCTTCATTGACGTAATAATATTGTACATGTGTTTAAATATACATACAACATAGATCATATTCAAATAATTAACATATTTATACTTTTAAAATATATATATATTTATATATTTTCAAATTATATTGAAACTATTTAAAAGTGCTCTTTCTAAAAACTGCTTTTTATCAGCCTTTGGTGTAAGAGTACAGCTGCTCCATGCTACCATCACACGCAGGCACCTTATGAGCAGTCTCTCCAGGGGCTTGTTGAGCACCACCACGCAGGGTCTGTCTGACAAGGCCAGCTTGGGGACAGGGAGAGAGGGCGACTTGGAGGGCGACGGCTGGCCAGGGAGCTTCCTCTTGGTCTTGGGAGTAACCTCCTTGATGTTTTGAACACGATGAGGGAAACGCAGCTTAAGGATCTGGTCCCGGAGTTCATCCACAATCTGTGGATTAGTCATGTGAAACAAAGAGGCTGAAGATCTGGCCGGCATGATACAGCCAGACCATACAGAAATACAGTTACAGGTCAACTATTAAGATTATAATTTTTTATATATTATTTATTTATATATTTATTTCTATAATTTTTTAACTAATTTAAACTAGTAGTCATAATTTTTAATTTAATTTTTTATTTTTTTTTATTTTTTTTAAATATATGAAATTAAATTAAATTAATACTTACTACTACTTTAATGAAATAAAATGGTTAAACGGGACATATCGAAAAATAATAATATGGAGATGAATTACCACTGAGATTCTAACCAAACTAAGAAAGAATGTATTTGATCTATATTATCGGAATTAAATCACACTATCCCCATTTTCCCCCTACACATTAAGGCTCAGTTACGGTTCCACGTTGACGCAACGCAATGACCACTCAGTCGCTTCGACGCAGGCGGGAACCTGTTTTTGTTCTGCGTAGGGTTTACGTCCGGTTTACGTTAGCGGACCAATCACAGACCTTGCTGCTGGGTCGCCATGATGCAACGTTACAATTTTTGGGAGGCATAACATAGACGTACGTGGAACCATAACTAAGTCTTTAGTCTATACAGTGAGACACCTACAGGCCACTAGAAGAACTACACATACTTCTCTACAGTGAGACACCGACAGGCCACTAGATGAACTACACATACTTCTCTACAGTGAGACACCTACAGGCCACTAGATGAACTACACATACTTCTCTACAGTGAGACACCTACAGGCCACTAGATGAACTACACATTAGTCTCTACAATGAGACACCTACAGGCCACTAGATGAACTACACGTCTGTTGCTTTCACATAGGCTTCACCAACAGGCGCTCATGGCTACCGCTAGGAACCATAAGACAACATTCAAAACATGATATTCAGATATAATACCTACAGCACACTTTATTTCCTGGTAAACTGTGATCTTGAAGAGGTTTGACAACGTTCGACAATATCTAACCCAAATCTTGTTAGCATAGTGAAAGAAGTACATTTGAGGGAAACATTGTGCATATGCTCAGGTTAAGGGTCACCTTGTTCCTGATGTGGGCCAGAGTGCCGATAGGGAAGCCCAGGCGCAACACCATGCAAGGGGTCTTGGAGATCAGACGCACCAGGTAGAAAGAGGAAGGTGGGAGTTCAGGCGAACTGGAAAATAAACATTTAAATCCTTTTGTTTGTTTTACAGATAGCAAAAAATGTATATGATGTTAGGGAGGACCAGAGACACCCACACAAACAAACATATTTGGTTCAAGTAATCTGAAGGTGAATTGCTTATTTTCCTTCAATGACTTCTCTATGATCCATTCAGACTCCCAACTACTAGTTCAACACACACCTGAGTCACACTTATCAAGAACTCAAGAGGCTAGCAAAGGTTTACAGCCGTTTTTTATGCGTTTCTCTTGTGTACGGCCACTGCCACTGACTCACCTGTAGATGACTTTAATGTAGGAGTAGCCCTCAACCAAGACAAAGCTGGTCCAGTCTTTGAGAAGGGATGTAAGAGCGGAGTGGGAGATGCGACACTGAATGGTGCTGAAGCGCCCATTGTTTCCGGGGGTGTGAACGTGTTTCGGTACAGGCCTGCAAGGGAGACGTTGTCAATGCCGGACAAAATAACAAAATAACCGGACAAAAAATCCCTACATATACTCGAAAAATAAATTGAATGCCCGAAATGAAATACTAAAAAAGGCTATATTATGTGGAGCTGTGGCTATGTTGCCTATGTTTTCTGGTTAGCAGCCTCTAGTGGCTTGAGTTGTAACTACAGTTGTGAGGAGACAGTTACCAGAAAAACATTTTTATAATAGAGGTAAAAAATATATATTTTTATGGAGTAAATAGATAGAGTAGAAATGTTTCAAAGTGCAGGTTTAAATCACTGTTCTAAGAGGTCTTGAAAGAGCTTACATGTCATGCTCCAGGATGATAGTGATGCGGTGCATGTGCAGCCACCTCTGCCAGAAGTTGGCATCCATGGAAAGGATGGGCTTCCAGTAGGAAGAAAAAAGTGAACGGGACGAATCTTTGGATCCACTGTGCTGCAAGGACAGAACCTGGAAAAATGTATGATTTTATCAAGCTGGATGAACACAATTTAGCAAATGGGATCCAGCCTAACATGGGAGAGAATTAATTAATTGATTAATTAAAGACTAACGCCACTACAGATACATTGAAAACAACAATTTTTAGTTGGGTTTTTGTTTGATTTGTTTGTTGTTGTTTGTTTTGTTTTAACCTTTGCACAGCCTAGAGGTCTGGGCCCCATTTCCCGATAACGATGGATCCACGCTCGTACGATCAATCTTGCGATGGATCTTACGATGCATTGTAATTTTTTCCGAGCGTTTCCCAAAACTCCTCTTAACAACGAGCATGCACTGCTCTTACGACGTCGTAGGCTTGTAGCTGTCCACTGACACAGTGCTGAAATGGGCTCGGTAGGAGGGGGAGACGCAGGAATGTTGTTGGATTAAACTATTTTGTGGCAGCAAAAAAATATCTCCCCATCAAGGCCAACAGCAGAGTAGCCTACAAAAAGAATAGACTAATATGAATGCTACAAATATTAAAACACAATTGATAAAGTCTAGGCCAACATCAGTCCTAATCCTGAACGCACAGTGCGTAGGCCTACATTGTTTCACAGCATTTTCTCCCCTGAAATAATTCCATATTAAAAAAATAAAAAATAGCATGCGTCTGTGTGACAACTATAGCATTTATTTAAATGTGCTGATTTCTGAAACATGCTTTGCGCCGTAAAGAGGGCAGACTTTCTCTGATTCCGCAGAAGGTTTCATTCATTCATTCAGTGATTGGCGCGCCTCGCACTCTCTAGTCTAGAAACTTTGGTGTCAACATTAAAAATGCAACGTTCCATTCATTCATTATCATTCAAACGCAGAGGCATTGACACAGCTATTGCTGTTGCTGGTCTAGATCGATTCCTGCCCATATTGTTGGGCAGAGGTATGATGGTGCGGGCAATGTAAGCAAAGGCACGCATCGCAGCACAGTTTCCCGCAGCAGTCTACGTTCACTGCAGAAACCACGCTCTCAACTTGGCGATTGTGCACTCCACTAAGGTCAGGGATGTTCGTAACTGTCTAGACACGGTCCAATAAATAGTGAACTTCATCACAGCCTCACCAAAGCGCCTACAGTGCTTTATGGCAAACAATCGCAACAAAAAACGCCTGCAGAAATTCTCCGACACCCGCTGGTCTCAGCATGATTCATGTATGTCTTCTGTCATTGATCGATATGAGGACATTTTAACCACAATGGTTGAATTAAAATCAGAGGGAGACAGCAAGTGCAGCTCGCAAGCGACCTCCCACATGAGCAATGGAATCATTCGATTTTATTATATGCCTTGTGATAGGGTTGCCTTGTGACGTGGCGTTTGATCGTTACATTTCGACTGTGCATTTTAAATTGCTGCAGTAAGTTATATTTTTGTTGACTTCTAACATGTCTCTGTCTTTGCTGTTTAAATCTAACAGTAGTCTACGAGTAATATATTGGCGGTAACCACTGTTTTTGGGGTATTGCGAAATAGCGCCAGCTGGACATTTCGTGGTATTGGATGACGTGTTTTAATAAAACACATCCAATACCACGGAATGTCCAGCTGGTGACTCCACTGAGGCTATAGTAACGATGCTCTTAGCGCTCTACGAGTGCCCCTGGAGCCGTCGTTAGCTACGAGGGTTTTAACGACGTCGTTACACTACAATGCTTTCGGGAAACAGTCTGAAAACTCTGCGATGATCGTACGATGGACTTTACGACGCACGTAGGCTAACGATGCTTTCGGGAAACGGGGCCCAGCACAGTAATCTTTCAGACCCATAGCACTTTCACACTGGGTTAGGGTATGAAGCTAAAACTGGGTTAGATTAAAGATGGGTTCTCTAAACTAAACCAGAGGTGGACGAATTGATGGTGATATTATAGAATATTGGGTTGAAATAAAATGCATGTTTTCATGTGTGTGAATCATGCATTTGATTAGTTCAGCAAGATAGCGTACCGGTGTTGTTGACCCCGGAGGTATGTAAAAGAGTGGGACTCCATTCTTGGTGCTTTCTGGGATCATGTAGTTCTCAGGGAGAGAGTTGAAGGCCTGCAGGTGCACCAGCATTTGATCTGTCTGGTTTATACTTGAAAATGCAGAACATGAACAAGAATTTAAACTAGTAGTCAGTACATCCAAGGAGTTTTGACAGTGTATTAAAAAAGTTCTAAATCCTGGCCTACGTATGAAATGGCGTTTGTAAGTAGTTATCATATTTAAGGGTAAATTTCCCTTGATAATTTGGCAATTCTAAGTTATACTTGATACAATAAATGTATACTTAAGTAAATCAATCAACTCAAGCCAAAGAAAAAGCTAAATCCCACATTTGTTCAAATTAATAAATGATTAAATATTGATAAAGGTGGTAGTCAGGCCTAGATGCCAGGGTAACTACCCCTACTCTCCTGATGAGGGCCATTGGATCTTCAGTGATCGCAGGGTTTAACAACGGTGCTCTTCCACAGGACAGAGCCCCTATCTCTGTCCTAGGGCCTTGGGGGATTATGTAGGCCGAGTGATGAGGGATAAGCACCCTCGAATGGCCCACCAACACAAGCACCATCTAGTCTCCCATCAAAGGATCCAGCAGGCCCGCCTGCTTGGCCACCAAACAAACCAGCAGTGCTAGGCGGGTACACCATGGTGATAACAAATAAAACAAAAATAAACCATGGAACTATGGCACTATGCTCTGGTTCAGACGGTTCACCTCTGCAGAGTGTTCCAGAAGCGCCGGATGACAGACGTGCGGTAGGGGCTGGTGATGGGCTTCTTCTGCGTGCAGCTGATGTCATGCAGGATGTCGTAGCTCCCCTCCATGATCACCTCAACCCTGGTGTTGCGCAGGTCAGGATCCAGCGGCCAGGCAGCAGCCGCCAGGTACTCTATGCTCATGTTGTGTTTCCATAACAACACCAGCTTCACCTCCAGCTGACTGCCACCTTCCAGCGTAAGAAATGAAACCTCAATGACAGACAGAACAGTGGAACAAAGAGCAGGATGGCTCTATGCATGTGAGCTGCTTTGGTTGGTGTTTTCACATTGTGTTTCCTCATTTGAACAGGGTCCCTGTTCTAGACTGGAGACATTTCAGTCGATAAGAGAGGCATGGTCTATGGATTATTTGAGTCTGTGCCTGAGACATGACAAAGTCCCACAAGGCAACCATGTTAGGCTATGCGGTGAAGAGCAGGGTTTAATTGATAGATATTTGGATATCTTTACAGGGTTCAACGACCATGCAGAGGAGAGATGGCCTTTAATTCCAATTCAATCAAAAAAGTGATTAAAGTGTTAGCTGGTGTTTACTGGTGGGTCACGACCGAGGGCATTTTGAGTGGGTCGCAGAGCATATGCTGAACCTTAATCTTTAGAAAGAATCCATGAATAAACTAAAATGTCCATGTTACTTCATGTTTTATTGGCTTACTATTTCCCCCATTTTTTGCAGATTTATGTTCCCTCAATGTTTTTTAACAATACTGGCAACCATACAACATAATATTGATTACTGCAATATTGTTAAATACATTTATTTTTGGGTCCTGACTTAATGACACATGTGGGTCCATAGGCTAGAGCAGTTGAGAACAATTGCATTAGATGTTTAAAACCCTGAATGGTATACAATTGCAATGTGTTATTCACATTAATGTTTAGTGTTACCTTTGGTTAGGTTGATCTCCCTGATGGTGTAACCCTCTCGGAGTCTCACAGAGACCACACTGATGAGGTGGGCGTGCACCTCCTTCTCCGTGTGCTTCTTCCTGCGCATCACCAGGGCTGGGTTCCCACTGGTGGACACCAGGTGCTCGTTGAACAACTTATGCTGGCTCACTACGGAAAGGAAGGGATGCATTCCAATAAATACATGGTTCAGGGACATATTATATATATATATATATATATATATAATATATGGCCGCGGCCTTACGTTGTTCAAAAAACTCCAGCCAATCAAATAAAATAACTAAGTGATGCTCTTGCTCATAATTGCCCTTGCCGAATCCGGTTTGAAGCAAAGCAAAAACAAACGTTCTTCTGAGAAAAGCCTTGCATGCTAATTTGTGTTCATCTTTAAACCTTGTTAATCTACACTCTTATTGGGTGCCACCATTGTTTAGAAGTTCTGCAGACTGCGGCGCTCCTTGAACTGAAACTCCTTCCTAATAGCACAGATTTACATTTACATTCAGGGCATTTAGCAGACGCTTTTATCCAAAGCGACTTACAATAATTACATACTGTATGTAAGAAGAAGGAGAAACAATATTTCGCTGTCGGTACAGTAAGAGCCAAGTGCCAAGCACCAACAATTGCTAGATTAACACATTCCCCGTACACAACAGTGATAGCTAGGATAAGATGCTACACAACCAAGTACTATTTTTTTAAGTGCTGGGACGTACAAGATACACATAGGAGGGGTGGGTGGGGGTGGCTATACAGAGTCTAGGTGAACTCTGAACAAGTGTGTCTTGAGTCGGCAGGGTACTATTTGGCAGATCGGTCCTATTATTTTCTATCTTTCCTTCTCTCTTTCTCTCCCTCTCCCGCTCTCTGTAACAGTAGTCCTAATGCCTCTAGTGCCTAGGATATAAGCCAACATAGAACATTCTAGTAGATGATGTAAAATACATGGCTCATATTATAGAACCAGACGTCTGTAGGTTATATCAACAATCTTTGGGTAGCATCATTGCATTGACATTTCAGACATCATGAGCATCACAATAAGGCGTAAGAGTTATTTTGTGTTTAGAACTGTCTCCTCACAGGCCTTACCACAGAAGTACTCGGAGAACATGGACTCTGTTGTCTTTAGGAAGGAGTAGCTGAGGAGGGCCTTGTGATAGGAGTTCATCTCCAAGCTATCAACGTCTACTTCTGGACAGCTGGCTAGGTAGGAGCCGAAGCTAGCCAAGGATATAAACTTCATAAGTTCCACATTTGGGACATAACCAAAGCTGCAGTCGTAGGAGTATGTGCCGCCTACCTGTTAATGCAAGGTGTAGAGCACATTGTTAGATCATAGCATCCAGCAATGCCATATCCTCCCATGCATCCAAATACAACTATTTGAAAAGTGTAGTATATTTACTGATCTTCTTAAATTGTTACGAAAAGATTGGAATGGAATATGGCTCTAATATATCATCGACATGATACATCAATTATATATTTTATATTTTCTGCATTTTAATAAGCATTCTGTTGCTTACTGACACAACATGTACCTGAACAAAAGAACAGGCAATGGTTCCACTGCGGAGCTGGTTCAAAAGAGTCTCGCACACTGCCACATCAGGCACGCTGGTCACTCCATCTGTGATGATGATTATACCTGAAAGGTAGATGGTGGCTCCTTGGTTAGTAGCGGTCATCGTGTATGTGGAACAAAAGTTGAACACAATCATTTGTGAGATGGGTCCTTTAGTTTCAAGGATAAAATGGTTGGGAGTGAATTATATCTTCCATTTCCTCCCATTACAATTTGTAGGAGCATGCTGGAACCACGAGAAAATCAAACATAACTCTAGCAACCACAAACTAATGCTTGCACAGTGTTTGAACCAACATACCTGCACTTGAGTTGGGGGGCAGCAACTGAAGGGCCAGAATCCCCTGGCGAACCATACTGACCAGTCCTATGTCAGCCGGTACCATGGTAATACCCTGCTTCTGGTGGAACTGGCTGTCCAACTTGCAACCATCAAGTGATGAACTCAAAAGAGGCCGTTCAGACTATTGGGAGAAAAAAACATGGAATAATGGTAAGATGTGAAAAGTAAGTCGTAATGTTGTAATATGGCACTAAAACATCACTGAAACGCAAAAAATCATCACTATATGAAATTGTTCTTATGTATAGCATTACACGTCTACTCACTGATTTACCAAAGCAAGGAAACATTTAACCCTCTATAAAAAGTACCAATATGAATAGCTCGATTTGCTGTGGTTACGGAAATATAGTTAATTATATTATGTAATAACGAATGCATTTAAATATCTGACCTGCTCATGCTGCTGCTGCAGAACCTCTGCAATGTTGTTCTCCACTGCTCTGAGCTGGTGGTACACCTTATGCAGGAACTGCGTTAGATCTGTGCAATCAAGCTGGCAACATTGAACCAGTACCTGTTGGACAAAGGATTAAGTGGAACAGTTGTTTAAGAGGAAGAAGAAGAATGTTAATGCATATTTGTGCTTGGTCTCAAATCCTGGGATTCAAGGCAAAACGTACAAAACACCAAGGTTTTTTACCTTCTGCTGTGCCTCAAAATGCTTTGACATTCTTGTTAACACTATTCATACAAAGGCATGCATATGAACAAAGAAGAATAAAAAGGACTCACCTGGTGGGAACTAAGCCCAATGATTGAGGAATAAGCCAGGATTGTAATGAAAATCTTTGGTTGGAAAACTTGACTGGTGCCAGGAACTCGGAAGGGTCGAGCAAGACCAGCAAGACATTTTGAAAGGGCATTGAAGACTTCATCAAATATCAGCTTTCCGGCACTGTCATCCTGTAGAGTACAAAGCAGTGGTTTATTTTCAATCCACAAGGATCAAAGAGTAAACTAAAGCAAACAGTAGTAAAATAAACAATTTCCAAACAAATGCACTCAATTTGTTAACGCTATTAGTTTTTAATGGGTAAGGCAGCCTTTACCACAATCCCAGTTGAAGGGCTGAGGTCCAGTTCAATGACAAAGCGGTATCGGCGGGCCAGGAACATGGCCCGGGTGGAAGGTATCAACATACAGGGTCGTGCTGTTGGAGGCTGGTCTGGCTGCCATCCTTTGGGCAAGACACTTAGCAGGTCAAGCTCGTTCTCTGAGTGTAGCTGTAGATGATGTTTTAGTGTTAGTTAAACAGACACTTTATGAAAAACTGAACAAAAGTACAGACTGTGCACATTTTGTCTGTTGACAACTTCTATTCGCAATCAGTAGTTGGGGAGATCTAACATTGAAAGAAAGAGCATTGTTTGTGCGTTTCATTTTATAAAAAGTGTCTTTATGCAAACAAGTGTTTGGTAAGATAATTTGCATATACCCACAGAATTAATTAAAAATGAGCTCTGATTGTTATAGTTTCATATGTCAGGACACAAACCGAATCAACACCAAGCCATACAATTCAGCCAATGGAATACAGCTCAACACAGAAAAAGAGGAAAATAATGTGTCCTGATGAGCTAGGTTTATTATATTATAGAAATACTTTGGCTGAATGTAATGAAATTGTAGTTTAAGATTGCATTGCAATGTTTAAAATATCAACTTTGTGATACTAAAATCAGGAGAAAACACCAGGCAACATTCAGGAATCGACATGGCTCTGTCAAGCTAGGTAAATGTTTAAGAAAATTGAGAACACTGCGTTCCACTGCTAAAGACAGAATGACACTGGTTCATGCAATAAGACAAAGACAAAGCCATCAGCAAATTAAACAAAACCCAATGCACCAAGGGGATGAAATGAATCAGTTGAAGATTTTGCAATGAGAAATTCAAACTGCACTCATATTGACATGTTGTGGGACTTATTATGCTTATTTTGCAAGGGCTTAATAGTGGAAATCACTAATAAAATGTTTGTCAAGTTAGGATAGATTAACCTTATTTCATGGCTCTTTGAGAACCACACATTTTTTGTGAGGTCCAAATAAATAACATTCCAAAATCGAAAAAGAAAGCTTCGTTTTTTGGGGGGAGTTATCACAAACAGAATATTATTTTATTATTTATTTTTTTCACAGAGCTGACTGTGGACCAATGAATCAACATCGATTACTTTACTTTTAGAGTGAACACATTTGGAAACAAAACACAATGAAAAAACACTATGATGTCAGGTCTAACCCACCAGTTCAGACTTTGAGGTCGGCCTGATGACTTGGTTGAGTTTGCCAAGAAACCAGGCAAGGCGAACATTCCTGGAGATTCGGTACTCCTCCTTCATCAGCAGGTATATTTGGTCTGCTTCTTCAATCTTCAAATTGAGTAAAGACATGTTTACTTTACATTGCATACATTACTGATAACATTAACATATGAATGTTTTAGAACACGTAAAAGACCTGAACATTTCAACTCTAGCACACAAATGTGACTAAATACTCAGGGGCCCTTAAGTCGGTTGGCATTATGGCATTATTTGATAGTGTTGTTGCGGTCCATTAGCTGCAAGTCTAAGGCCAGCAATTTGTAGTTTCGTAAAGAGATGGTAAATTACACGAGTATTAAAGTGTTTAAATGTGTAAACTAGTAACTCATTTGAGGAAAGGTATTGCTTAATTTAATTCTTCTTCACGTGCAAGAACTTCCTCTGTTCTAACGTAACGTTTATAGACACAAGTCTGTACCAATTTTAATTCATGAAAAACCACATTCAGAATGTGCCAGGGGTTGAGTAGCTGTCAGTAGCACAAACGTTACTTCTATTTAGGAAAATACTAGTTTGTAATGACGATACCTCATTGTCCTGTCTTTCCGCCATCCCGTGTGTAGCATAACTTGCAGATGATCCAGGGCCTTCTGGTCTGTTTTAGTTTTCGTTGACTTTGTTTGTTTGTTTTAATCTTTTTGCGTCGCAGTATTTTGTACGCTTGTTGTTTATTTCGTTGAGCTGCACTTGACCTGGAAGTATCTGATATTGATTAGGGAGCGATTTATACTAAAAGGACGACCCGGCGGTTTACTTGACTGCACTGTGGATATGTTTACATTAAGTCATAAATTCAAAAGTACATCAAATTAAAAAATGTTATTGTAAAACATCATAACGTCCAAGTATAGAAAAAGGCACCCAAACAAGTTTCTGCACGGACAGGTTGGACGCTGCAACGACGACCATACTTCCTGTACACACGGTGACTTCCGGTTACCCTACAGTGACGGTAAACAATTGAAGCATGGCAATACAGTTTAAACCGCTTTCATGCCTCATAAATCGTACATTACCGTATTCAGAAAAAAAATACATTTTGTCAACAAAAAAAATATTTTCGTACGCTAATAACAAAAGTTGATAAGTCTGTATTGTATGTTATGATTACGAAATTACTGACGTATTTGACGTTTGGCTCTGCAAACACCTTTCCTTTTCTGACCAACCTCATCTTCTTGTCCATCTACTCCTTGCCTCTGTGCCACCTGTTCCACATCCAGTCAACTAAACGAATACAATACATATGAAATGCCTTTGTATTTTAGGTTTTTGTAGAAGCAATTTACGACTAGATCTTGGTTGGACTTTGACGTTAGTTAGTTTTAGTTTTGTTTTCGGTCCGTCATTGTCAGGGTGAAATGTTGTAAAAGTTATGGCATTCAACATCTAAAAATCCATCAATCATTTCACACTAACCCTGTCCTCATTGCGGTGAGGCTTAAAATACTACATGTGTCAAAGTGTGCTGAAATGCATAACATAATAAATATTTTTAACATATTGTAATTGCTCAAATGCATTTGCTTTGGTGGAAACATTAACGGTACAGATACAAGTTTTTTTTTTATCTGTAAGCATTTTATTAGTCAACACCTTAGTCAAAGATGAATACATATTATTTCTTTAAAGCATGAAATCAATGAAGTTATACAATTACAAAACAGTATTATATTGCATCAGACTATTTGCCGGCTTCTTGTTCCACATATGCAAATTATTCATAAAATATAATGAGAAAGAAAGAGCAAAACTGCAAATGCCAAACATAAAATATCAGATTAACTGCTCCCAAGTAAGCGCAGAACCAGCTCCTCATCTTCTGCCAAGGAGAGCCCTGTATCGAGAGGCTGGTGATGTAGCGTTCTCTTCCTTTTGCTCGCTGGAGACACGTCGCTGTCGTCGCTGCTGCTTTCCCCACTCATATCACGAGCGATCAGAGATGTGTTGGTGCTAGGTTCCCAGGTTGTCTGAGGTTTATCTGGATCTGGCAGTGTACTGGGGTCGAACTCCTCACCACTGTGTTCCAGATATGCCACCGTTTCCTCCTCCTCCTCCTCCTCCTCCTCAGATTTATCTGTAGAGCGTTTGCTGGCCTCTCTCCTGGCATCCTTAGCCTTTAGCCTTTTCTCCCTCTTTTTCTCTTTGATTTTGCGGTTGTATTCCTCCTTGTCAAACTCTTGGTCCTCACGCTTAAGCCTCTCCCGAGCCTTTTCCACATTGATACCGGAGAACTCCTCCTCCAGCTCTTCATTGGCAGCCTGCACGGCAGACTTCTGGACAACCGGCCACTGCTGCACCGTGTCCCCTTCCTCAGAGAAAGTGATCTTGGTGTTGACTTGGAACTTTCTCTTTAGGATCTTCTTAGCCTCCGACAATGTGGTCACTTTTTTACCCTTGGGAAGATCAAGGTATTCATCATCATCCACTTGGTCTTCAGACAAACTAAAGACATCTCTCCTCTTGACCGTCAGCAGGTCTACCTCCCGTAGATCGTCATCATCATCACAGGCTGCACCGAGAAACAGTGCAGAGCTGGAATCCTTCTCATCCTCCTCTGGTTCTGATGTCTTCCTTTCTTCACCAGAACCCTCTCCTCTCAATTTTGCCTTGAATTGCGTGAGTTCGGCATCTTCAGGCTGCTCATGTTCCTCCTGGCCCTTCAGTTGCTTTTTTTGTTCTTGGGCCTTATTTAAGAATCGCACCCTCGGAGCCACGGCCAGGCCGAGTGAGAGAGCAAACTCGTGGATTTTCAGCTGGAATACATCAAAGACATTCTTGTTCTTCATGAGGTAAACAGAGCGTAGGTAGGAGACAAAACACCTCTGGGCCCGCTCCTTTTGTTCTATCTCCTGGGCGAGGAAGGCCTCCAACTTCAGCTGGACATTTTGAAGTTTTTCTGGATTCACCTGCATAAACCAATGAGAACACATTTTATTGCCCTGCTGCATATTACTTAACCTGCCATGTATATTACCAGTCAGACCTGCTAATCAATGCATGAGATGAATGTGTCCTGAGCACCTTCCTTGAACATACAACTTTATCTGAACTTACTTGAATCTTGTTGATTGGAACCTTCTTGTCCTGAAGCTGACTGATCATGCCCTCTTCTTCTGACGGCAGGAGCACCAACAGGGCTTCGCCTCCCTCTTTATACCTGGCGGTACGGCCAACTCGATGGATATAGGTGTCGGCATCCTCTGGACAGTCAAACTGTAGCACCCAGTTGACAGAAGGGAAATCTAGCCCCCTGGCAGCTATATCCGTAGCAAAAAGTACAGCACTCTTCTTCCCAACAAAGTCTTTGTAGACCTCCATTCTCTTCATCTGCTGCTGCTTGCCATGAAGGGCCAGGATAGGCATGCCTGGACGCAGTCGACAGAACGCGCGGAACAAATACTGCACCTCCTTGCAGCATGCAAAGAAAACAATGACTTTCTTTTGCAGGTGGCTCCGGATGAAGGAAAATAACATGTTTACCTTCTGGTGGAGCTCACACACCACAAAGCTTTGCTCCAGGGTGGCAGGTGTGCTAAACATGGCCTTCTCGTGCACCCACACATACTCTGGGTCTTTGAGGCTGAGACGAGCCAGGTCTTTCACAGATTTGGTTTGCGTGGCTGAGAACAGCAGTGTTTGACGTGTCTTGGGGAGATTCTCTATTATTGCGTTAAGAGTGTCTGCAAAGCCCATGTCAAGGATACGATCAGCTTCATCCAGAACAAGAACGTGTAGGTCAGAGACATGGAAGGTTGACGTCTCGTCCATGTGTTGCAGCAGCCGCCCAGGGGTGCAGATGACAATATTCGTTCGATGGATTCTTTCAGATTCAGTTTTAAGATCTTTGCCTCCAATTATGAGTCCTGCGGAGAACTCGTGGTTTTTACCAATCTTGCGTAGTACCTCAAATGTCTGGTAGGCGAGCTCTCTGGTTGGAGATATTATTAGCGCACCTAGCCCATCCATGGCAGTCCACTGGTGTCGGTATAAAGACTCCAACACAGGTATTAAAAAGGCCAAAGTCTTACCAGACCCGGTCTTCGCGGCCCCAAGGACATCTTTTCCTTGTAAAGCAAACCCTATGGTCTGCCTCTGTATTTCAGTGGGTTGCCGATACTGCCCCGCAAGTAAACCTCTTAGAGTTTTCTTTGAAATTGGGAAGTCGGAAAACTTAATAGCGTCCTTTGCGTTTATCTGGTCATACTTGCTGACAAGTTTCTCTATCTGTTCCCTTTCCACTTGCCACTCCGGTTTCTTTCTTTGATTTCTCTCCTTCTTTACTCGCATTTTCGTCTTGTGGTACTTTTTCTTCCATTTTTCGAAGTTGATCACTGGGTCATCCGCATGATTTATCTTAAGAACATTTACTTTTCCTAATGTAGCAAACTCTTCTTCTTTGCCCATTTTTACACGACAACAGATATGCTGTCACAACGTGGAAAACTCAGGTCTCTGTCGCATGCTGTATGACGTTTCTGAAAAGCGACGCAGCTTTTTTTTTAACCACCTTTATTAGTCGATTTTCTTTCACAGACAGTGATTCGTAAGTTCTTCACAACAATATATATGAGACATATAGATGCAAATCATATACAGTTATATTAAGCCTTTCCCCGCATATCAACTTGCAATAACACAATAATGATAATAACTGACTAATAATAAAAACATGCACAACATACAAAAAATAGTTGCACAGTTCTTTCACATGTATTAGCGGGAATAAGTACAGAGTTAATATTAATTAATTCTGTACTTATTCCCGCTAATACATGTGAAACAACCTCTGTTCATTTTTGAAATAGTAGAAGAAGTTGATTGCGGAACGAAAATGTTGCAGTGTTTTTATCCGAGCATAGAAACGCCGCACAGTGGCTGTCATGTGACTGATCATCTGTAGGAACAGTAATTTCCCTTTGCCGTCTGGTAGACTATTTGATAAAGACTGTTTTGAGTCACTTAGAGAGAACATTTAATCAATAAATAGTGAAAATGTTACTAGTTTTGTCAGAGGAATATAAAGAGCATCTGGCTTTCCTGCCTAAGGTGGATCCTGCAGGTAACGTTTTATCCAACTCCCACCTCAGGGAAAGACTTTGAATGATCGCATTATTCATTAGTCATTATTTTGGGCTTTTTTTAAAAAAAAAGTAATAATTAATCAAGGGGACAAGATAGTTTATTGTATACAGCGGTATTCAGCCCTGACTCGGGTTTCCTGCATATTTCGTATACATTGGTTTTGCATCACGATTCATCTCTTTGTCTCCGCAGTGGTGTTTGAGTTCGGGCGGATAGCAGTGGAGTTTTTGAAGAGAGGAATAAACTCAAAAGTCTACGACGGAGCAGCAAGTAAGTTGCTTTTATTTTTAACCACTAATATGGACATTTTTCATTTGTCAGACATCACAAGACGAAAAAAAGCATTAGTGCAAACTATTATTCAACTGTGACTAGATTAATTCCAATATTGCCACAAAAACGCATGACATTATATTGACTTAATTGAACCTTAATTCAGAACAATAAAGGTGACATTTGTAATGCCTGTTTGAATTTATTTTTTCTTATGTTTTTGTTGATCTATTTTGTCAAGCTCAACCAGCCTCCAACATTTACACTCTTAACACTTGTTTCCATTATTTTCCTTTTAAAAATGTCTGCTGCCTCCTTCACATAACACCAATTATAGATCCCCACACATGCTTTCTTGCTGCCGTTTTTTTTTAATCTATATTGAAAACATTAGTAAAGCAAATATGGAACACATTGAATAGTATCCCAATAGTATATTTTTTATTTTTAACCAAATATTGCATTATATTACTGTTGTTCGCAACCATGAGTGTTTTCTTTTTAAGGAAAGCTTGGTTTTCCTATAACAACCGTGCAGCATGGAGTAGAAGGCCTAATGTTTCTGTTGACTGAAAGTTCTAAACTTATGGTGCGTCTAACTCAAACATTGGAGAGAAAAATATATATATATTTCATCTTTTGTGTATGTAAGTTACTCTAACCAAACTATTTTGTGTTTGTGTGTGCACCCATGCACTCACAGATTTCAGATATTGATTTCAAGGACTCTGTGATGGTTTTGGGTTTCAGTACAGAGCTGAACGAAATCCTTTTGCAGGTGAGTTTCCTTTCTGTCATGGCATGTTGAACATTGTACACAATCTCTTCCATGTTCCCATTAGACATCCTATGACCTATGATAAATAAAAAGTTTATTAGAGCTATTAATAACTAAGAAAAAGTTCACGTAATTAAATAGTTAGTAGTTGCATGTTAAATACCACCTAAGACACGAACATTGGTTGTCATGTCAACATAAAGACACGATAATGTGGGGTTAGGATAGTGTAGTGGCTAGCTAGGGTATTGACTCCCAGCCAAAAGGTTGCGGATTCGATCCTGAATGTCTACAGCCTAGCTGTCGTAGGCCCTTTTGAGCCAAAAAAACCTAACCCCTATATGCTCCATAATGATATGTATCTGAATTCAGTGTAAGTCACTTCAGCTGATAATAATAATGATAATACTGCAAATAGTAAGAGTATATCAACTCACATTGACGTTTTTCGTGGCATGCATGCGGCTTACATACAAATACTAAAATATCGATGTATTTGTTTCATATTTGATTGTGATGATTAAATAGCATGCTTGAATATCAAAGCCTGAAGGGGATGTGGCTTGTGAACAAAACAAAAACAATATCTTAGCTTTCTTCAGTCTTCCTCATTCCATATAACAATTAACACATAAATCGATTCTCTGTTTTCAGCTATATGTGGAGAACCACAATACGATCCGCAGCACACTCACTCAGCTAGCGCCAAGTCTGCCCTCTTACCATAACTTAGAATGGAGGCTGGATGTACAGGTTGGTACAACATCTGTGAATGCAACTCACAAAAAACTGAAGGTCAGGAAATTCTTTGCATGAATTGAAAATAATTCACCCGTGATATCTACTACTTGTTTCCAGCTGGGGAGCCGCTCCATGCGCCAGCAGGTTGTTCCCGTGGTAACAATGCTGTTAAACCTGACAACGGGAACCAGTGAGAACTGGAGGTGCTGTTTACAGACCAACCCCTCAACACTCCTTCACCTAATCGCAGTGCTGGAAGCGGCACTGGCTTCAATGAAAAACAACCACGCACGCCGCATCCTGCGCAACATTAAATGAAGACCTCTTGGTTATCTACAACTTTATGATCATTCCTATTGCTGGACTGAAACACCCTGTTCTTTATAGCGAACCACCTACTTTTGACTCTCCAAAAGTCTTGGAGAACTGGCCATAGGTCTGTTCAGAACATCTATTTGTATAATAATGATGACGATGATGAAAGTGATCTCTGGTCTTAACGAATGTTCTATTTTGAAACAAGAATGTTGTTGCTTTTGATACTGCATTTGTGTATTGTTATTAAACATATATTGCCACTTTGTTTTTTACATATTGTAATCAGCTCATCCAGATTCATTGTGCCACTTAGAATTTTTAATCTATAATATTGATAAATAAATGAAGACCCCTTGAGATAAGGTGAATATCAAATGGTTTGTGAAGTTCATCCCATCATCAAATATCAGGCCTTTCCATTGTTACTGTGAAAATATAAGAACAGTCAACCATGTTAGTGGTAGTGTGAGTGTGTATGGATGCTCGGAGCCTAAAGATTTGTCATCAAAGGAAAAATTAATTCTAACAGACAATTCGGAAGGAGAATGTCCTATTTTGCAACCAGACAACTAAGAATACATCCACCTGCTGTGTCTTAAATGGAAGATGTTATGATTGTTGCATTACACTTGCTTTATGTATACTGGCTAAGGAAGGCATGTTGCAAATAGATTAAAAAAAACAACTAATACCTTTTATTGAAGGCTGCTTGTTACTTATTTGTTCTCTGTCCTCTCTACAAATGTCTGCTGTGTGAGTATCTAATGGTTTCTTAGAAGAGACAAAGATTGAATATGAGTTCATTAGTTCTGTTGGAATATCTTTAAATTGTCTTATGGCCATGAAAGCAAAAGATGATTGGCAAAGGGAGGTCTTGAATTGTAGAAGTCTGTTAATTCATGTTTAAGTCGTGTTGATATCAGAATCAGGTTACAAACATATTTTGAGTAGTGCTGTGAAAAATATTTATATAATAATAATAATAATAAAGTTGTATTTATTTAAGGCTAAATAATTTATTTAAGATTAAATTAGTCCGGACACACTCAGGCTGGTTGAACATGTTGAATCTAAACATGATCTTATAAACCGTATCATTACTTTGAAGTAGTCTCAACAAGCAGTGATGGACATCACTGCCGCCATCAAAATAAATTCTGGGCGAGATAAGAAAACAAGTTGTTCAGTTCATCCATTACCTCCTGTCATAAAGCAAATGTCATCATAATACAACATCAAATCAAAAGTCAACCTTGGTAAAAGTGTGAAGGAATTTGGCTGCTGTTTTGAAATATGAATGATTAATTCTGCTCTCTACCAGAACATTCTGCACGAGAATGTCTTGCTCAGTCAGTTATGCAGCAAAACTATAATCCCAAACAAAATAATACAACCTGACAAGTGCTCTGATGAGAAAATTTGTCCGATTTTCAACAGTTTTTCTTCAAGCCATTTATTTGATTCATTCAAACTTTTGTGTATGACCATGACCAATAATAAGGCTGTATTTCCCAAGGCTGCCCGTAGGCTCCCCAATGCCACTCCCTAGCTCTGTCCATTGTTTCTCCCCAATTTTATCCGTATTACTGACAGCATATATACTGATTGGACTATATGCTGTCAATTCTACGTCGTTCTGTCAAAATAATTGATAACTGACTTTTATAATTGTAATTATGTTTCCACTTCAACATCTACAATTTCGTGTTCATTGTTTATGTGATAACAAACATCTTGCCACCAGCTCTGTTTGAAAGATGTAAGTGTCGAAGTTGAAATCTGCTGAGATCAGTGACACATTATACTTGTCGTCAATAATCTTATATAGTTTATACGCTTCTCAGTGGACCGCTGTGAAGTCCTCATCCTCATCGTCGTCCGCTTATCCGGGGTTGGGTCGCGGGGGCAGCAGCTCAAGCAGGGGGCCCCAGACTTCCCTTTCCCGGGCCACATTGACCAGCTCTGACGGGGGGATCCCGAGGCGTTCCCAGGCCAGTGTTGAGATATAATCTCTCCACCTAGTCCTGGGTCTTCCCCGGGGTCTCCTCCCCACTGGTCGTGCCTGGAACACCTCCCAAGGGAGGCGTCCAGTGGGCATCCTTACCAGATGCCCGAACCACCTCAACTGACTCCTTTCTAAGCAAAGGAGCAGCGGCTCTAATCCGAGTTCCTCCCGGATGACTGAACTTCTCACCCTATCCCTAAGGGAGAAGCCAGCCACCCTCCTGAGAAAACTCATCTCGGCCGCTTGTATCCGCGATCTCGTCCTTTCGGTCATCACCCACCCCTCATGACCATAGGTGAGGGTAGGAACGAAGATCGACCGGTAGATCGAGAGCTTTGCCTTGCGGCTCAGCTCTCTTTTCGTCACAACAGTGCGGTACAGCGAACGCAATACCGCCCCCGCTGCTCCGATTCTCCGGCCAATCTCACGCTCCATCGTACCCTCACTCGCGAACAAGACCCCGAGGTACTTAAACTCCTTCACTTGGGCTAAGGACTCATTTCCTACCCGGAGAGGGCAGTCCACCGGTTTCCTGCTAAGAGTCATGGCCTCAGATTTAGTGGGGCTGATCTTCATCCCAGCCGCTTCACACTCGGCAGCCAGCCGATCCAGTGAGTGCTGAAGGTCACAGGCCGATGATGCCATTAGGACCACATCATCTGCAAAGAGCAGTGATGCGATCCTCAGATCACCGAACTGCAACCCCTCCCCACCACGACTACGCCTCGATATCCTGTCCATGAATATCACAAACAGGATTGGTGACAAGGCGCAGCCCTGGCGGAGGCCAACACCCACCGGGAACGGAACTGATTGGCTGCCGAGAACGCGGACACAGCTCTCGCTTTGGGAGTACAGAGATTGGATGGCCCTGAGGAATGAACCCCTTACTCCGTACTCCCGCAGCACCTCCCACAGTTTCTCCCGGGGGACCCGGTCATATGCCTTCTCCAAATCCACAAAACACATGTAGACCGGATGGGCATACTCCCAGGCCCCCTCCAGGATCCTTGCGAGAGTGAAGAGCTGATCCGTAGTTCCACGTCCAGGGCAGAAACCGCATTGTTCCTCTTCAATCTGAGGTTCGACAATCGGCCGAACCCTCCTTTCCAGCACCTTAGAGTAGACTTTCCCAGGGAGGCTGAGAAGTGTGATACCCCGGTAATTGGCACACACTCTCCGGTCCCCCTTTTTGAACAGGGGAACCACCACCCCGGTTTGCCACTCCTTTGGCACTGTACCAGACTCCCACGCAATGTTGAATAGGCGTGTCAGCCAAGACAGCCCCTCAACACCCAGAGCCTTTAGCATTTCTGGCTGGATCTCATCAATCCCTGGGGCTTTGCCACTGCGGAGATGTTTAACTACCTCAGTGACTTCCACCAGGGAAATTGACGATGAACCACCATCAACCTCGAGCTCTGCCTCCAACATAGAGGACGTGTTAGTCGGATTCAGGAGTTCCTCAAAGTGTTCCTTCCAACGTTCGACTACCTCCTCAGTCGAGGTCAACAGAGTCCCACCCTTACTATACACAGCTTGGATGTTTCCCCGTTTCCCCCTTCTGAGGTGCCGGATGGTCTTCCAGAAACACTTTGGTGCCGACCGAAAGTCCTTCTCCATGTCCTCTCCGAACTTCTCCCACACCCGCTGCTTAGCCTCCGACACGGCAGCTGCTGCAGCCCTTCGAGCCTGCCGGTACCCTGCAACTGCGTCAGGAGTCCTCCGGGATAACATACCCCGGAAGGCCTCCTTCTTCAGTCGGACGGCTTCCCTGACCACCGGTGTCCACCACGGTGTCCGAGGGTTACCGCCCCTTGAGGAACCTAAGACCCTGAGGCCACAGCTCACCACCGCAGCTTCAGCAATGGAGGCTTTGAACACTGCCCACTCTGGCTCAATGCCCCCAACCTCCACAGGGATGCTAGAAAAGCTCCGCCGGAGGTGTGAGTTGAAGATCTCTAGGACGGGAGCCTCCTCCAGACGTTCCCAATTCACCCGCACTACCCGTTTGGGCTTACCAGGTCTGTCCAGACTCTTCCCCCATTCCCTGATCCAACTCACCACCAGATGGTGGTCGGTTGACAGTTCCGCCCCTCTCTTCACCCGAGTGTCCAAAACATACGGCCTCAGATCAGATGACACGATCACGAAATCGATCATCGATCTTCGGCCTAGGGTACTCTGGTACCAGGTACACTTATGAGCACCCTTATGTTCGAACATGGTGTTCGTTATGGACAATCCATGGCTAGCACAGAAGTCCAGTAACAAACGACCACTCGGGTTTAGATCAGGGAGGCCGTTCCTCCCCACCACGCCTCTCCAGGTGTCTCCATCGTTGCCCACGTGGGCGTTGAAGTCTCCCAGCAGAACTACGGAGTCCCCTACCGGAGCCCCATACAGGACTCCATTCAGGGTCTCCAAGAAGGCCGAGTACTCTGAACTGCTGTTCGGTGCATATGCACAAACAACAGTCAGAGTTTTCCCCCCCACCACCCTTAGGCGTAGGGAGGCGACCCTCTCATCCACCGGGGTAAACTCCAACACCGCGGCACTCAGCCGGGGGTTTATGAGTATCCCCACACCCGCCCGGCGCCTCACGCCCTGGGCAACTCCAGAGAAGAATAGAGTCCAACCCCTATCCAGGAGTACGGTACCAGAGCTGAGACTGTGCGTAGAGGTGAGCCCCACCAGATCTAACTGGTAGCGCTCCACCTCCCTCACAAGCTCCGGTTCCTTTCCCCACAGTGAGGTAACGTTCCACGTCCCCAGAGCCAGCTTCTGCCGCTCGGGTCTGGTCCGTCGGGACCCCTGCCTTTCACTGCCATCCATGTGGCAGCGCACCCGACCCCAGCGGGTCTCCCTGCAGGTGGTGGGCCCACAGGGCGAAGAGGGGGGGGGTGCCACGTAGCTTGTTCGGGCTGTGCCCGGCCGGGCTCCGTGGCAAACCCGGCCACCAGGCGCTCGCCGGCGAGCCCCTCGTCTGGGCCTGGCTCCAGACGGGGGCCCCGGGCTTCCTCCGGGCAGGGTCTCTCCTCCTCTTTTTGATGTATTCATGGGGTCTTCTGAACCATTCTTAGTCTGGCCCCTCACCTGAGACCACTCTGCCATGGGAGACCCTACCAGGAGCACATGGCTCCAGACAACACAGCCCTCAGGTTCACAGGGACACGCAAACCTCTCCACCACGATAAGGTGACGGTTCCAGGACGGTTCCACGCTGTGAAGTTAGGTAGGATATTCGACGGATATTCAGTCCAGTTCCAGCCGCGAACCTCACTGAGGTTTGCCCAGCAATAGCAGTAGGAGAACGGTTAGCGCACCTCCCAGAGCCTCGCGGTGAATCGCTGGAAACTGATTTAGGGACCGTCAATAAACTACTTCACGTAAATAATCAAAACAAAATACTTCAAATTTTTCAATAGCTTCCATGTCGTGTGACCCAGTGACTCCAAACAAGTATCCAATTGTAAAACTAAACCCTAAAAATAAGACACACCACTTGTTGTGGTATTTTAGTGCTTCCTCTATTTTATATGAATATTAATATGCAGAAATTATAATTTTCTTTCAATAGCTTCTATGCCATGTGACCCAGTGACTCAAAACCAGTATCCAATTGTAAAACTCATCCTCATCCTCATCCTCAGGGTACCTCCTCAGAGAGGGGGGGGTGCCACATAGCTTGTTCGGGCTGTGCCCGGCCGGGCTCCGTGGCAAACCCGGCCACCAGGACCTCCGTCTGGGCCTGGCTCCAGACGGGGGCCCCGGGCTTCCTCCGGGCAGGGTCTCTCCTCCTCTATTTTGTGTGTTCATGGGGTCAAGAATGGTTCATGGGTGAACCATTCTTAGTCTGGCCCCTCACCTGAGACCACTCTGCCATGGGAGACCCTACCAGGAGCACAAGGCTCCAGACAACACAGCCCTCAGGTTCATAGGGACACGCAAACCTCTCCATCACGATAAGGTGACGGTTCCAGGAATTGTAAAACTAAATCCTACAAATATGGGATTTTATGGATTTTTTTTAAAAAAAAATTTTATGGTATTTATTGTATTACTAAACCCTACAAATAAGACACACCTCTTTTGAATCAGAACCTGTTTAGTAATACAATTGGATACTGGTTTGGAGTCACTGGGTCACATGGCATAGAAGCTATTGAAAGAAAAGGGTAATTTCGGCATATTAATATTCATATAAAATAGAGGAAGCACTAAAGTACCATGAAAATAGGTGTGTTTTATGTGTCCTGTTTAGTAATACAATTGGATACTTGTTTGGAGTCACTGGGTCACATAGCATAGAAGCTATTGAAACAAATATATAATTTCTGAATATTAATATTCATATAAAATAGAGGAAGCACTAATTAAAATACCATAACAAGTACTGCGTCTTATTTGTAGGGTTTAGTTTGACAATTGGATACTGGTTTGGAGTCACTGAGTCACACGACATGGAAGCTATTGAAAAAACTGCAAGTATTTTGTATTGATATGTTTACGTGAAGTAATTTATTGACAGTCAGTTTCCAGCAATTCACCGCGAGGCTCTGGGAGGTGCGCTAACCGTTCTCCTGCTGCTATTGTTGGGCAAACCTCAGTGAAGTCGCGGCTGGAACTGGACTAAATATCCGTCGAATATCCTACCTAAAACTAACTTCACCGCGGTCCTCAGTGGAGGATATTAACACTTAACATAATCATGAGACCATGAGTTCACCATTGTTCACATCTAGAATTTAGTATTATACCGTAGGCCTACCCTGTAATATTCAATAGGCAACTAGGGTGTACAACATAATATCCTACAATGACCAAGTGAGTAGAGGGGTCTAGGGTCCTGCCCTAGAATGCCCAAAACAATCTAACAACATTTTAGATTGATCTAATGATTTAAATCCCTGAACGACTGAAGCCTACAATTCGTAATAAATACAACAAGTGAAGGAGCGCCGTTCCCTGGCGTACAACCAGTACACCGGTGCAGCCATGTCTAACTTGAATAAACTAACTCCAAGCCCTCCCCTGTTGAATATTCATGAGCACCGCCCGAGCGTCCGGTCCCAGCAAATTCCCCAGTTACCAACGTTGAGTTGGGACGTCGACCTACAAGGAGAGAAAAACAAGCAAAACTTATTGTGAACCGGGGAAACTGTCGCTCTGAACTTTTTTAGCACCGGGATCGTCTTTCTAAGCGTTCAAATTTATTTCGGTCGGTTGAACAAAAAAAAAGTTTTTACCAAACTGGAGTGTCGGTAGAGAAACTCGGGGAGGGTACTGTTGACAAGACTGGAGGCCGCAATCTGTACTCTTTTTTCGTCATCGAGGGGACAGTTTATTGTCCGGGCATTCCGACCTTATACTCGTTTCCTCGCCCCCTTCTTCAACTATTTTAAAGCAATATGAACTCCAACCAGCACCAGCTCATGCCGGGGCAACAGGTCGTGCACGTAGCGCAGGACTCGGACACTGAACTACAGGCCCTTTTCAATTCTGTCATGAATCCAAAACCCTCGTCGTGGAGAAAGAAAATGCTCCCAGAGTCATTTTTCAAAGAACCAGACTCGGGCTCTCACTCTAGACAGAGCAGCACCGACTCCACCTGCCAGCCTCCCCGTCTCCAGGTCTCCCACACCCGCTCCCACTCTTCCCCGGCCTCTCTTCAGCTCGGGACCGGGGCCAACCCCAGCTCCCAGAACCTCCACCACCACCAGCGCCACCAGTCCTTCGATGTGGCCGACGAACTGCCTCTGCCTCCCGGCTGGGAAATGGCCTATACCAGCAATGGCCAAAAGTATTTTTTAAAGTAAGTAGTAATAGTCACTGTTTTTTTTTTTGTATTTTCATTATTTAACTGGGTCTGTTTTAGGGCACAGGACGATTTAGCAGACATTAATGGGCATCTTTAATGTGTGTGTGTGTGTGTGTGTGTGTGTGTGTGTGTGTGTGTGTGTGTGTGTGTGTGTGTGTGTGTGTGTGTGTGTGTGTGTGTGTGTGTGTGTGTGTGTGATAGAAAACAGGCATAACACGCTGAAATGTCTAATGTCTATTTAAAAGCCGTCAAAATAGACCACTTTAGGCCGACCCACAGACACCAAGTAAAAAAAATGAACTTCAATGTTAAACCATTAAATCCTGTAAATGTGACATGGTTTCATCATTGAATTGACTATTAAATGCCCACAAGGACAATCATTAGACATCTTAATAAATAGATGAATAAGTACGATTCAACAACATTTTATCATATAATTGTGTCATGGCTTTATAATGAAAGGAATTATATATTTTTTATTTTTAATATATTAACCTAGAAAATAATATTGACATAGTGAGGGTGGGTGCAGCTCAGGGAGGGAATCCCTGACACCTCCTTCACCAGCAGTGAAACAGGGGCTACTCCCATAACACACATTCACTTAGTAGACAAGACTATTAATGTTTAGGGGAGATGGAGAGAAAAGTGCGTCTGTATCTTCAGTTAATTTTGTGTTTAGTCTATGGGGCGCTACAGAGAAGCTACCACATACTTTGTCTATCTTCCTGCTCTTTCTTCCACTTGTTTACCCTCTGTTAACATCTGCTATCTGCTCCTATCTCGTTTGAAAAAAAACATTTCATTCATACGTTTAATAAATTTAACACTGCAAACAAAGGCTGATAAAGTATTGCATTGTTAAGCATTCAGAAGGCCAAATAATTCAATGGATGGAACACCATAACAATAGTATAAATAAAAAAAGAAAATGGAAGCAAGACGAAGGCCAGCCGCCTGGCTAGCCTTTTCTTGAGAATGTATCCCCTTCACCTATTCCTTATCTCCAAATATACAAAATGTGTTTGGAGACAAAAGGCCTTTTTACACTGCCAAGCCGGTTCGGTGCCAAGCCGGTTCGGTCGCGGCTAGGCACACCCAGCGATTTCACTGTCTTATCTCAAGTTTCCTGTGTAAGACCGAGGGGGTAAAATCCCCCGTTCATCACCGCGCGGGCGGTGGTTCCCTGGAGAAGGCGGGGCTACGCACAGAGTCTAGACCTCTTTAGAATAATTTGCATACTCCCGAATGTTTTTATTTTTTTATGAATGAAGACACCCGCATGCAAGAATGAGTTCACGTCTGAGTGTAGGCTACAAACTCGATTAACTATTTACAAGTGCAAAAATGCCAACATATTCTTCACTTTGCTGACCACTTGTTTTTTATCCCGACAAAAGCATCGTAAGGACAGTTCATCTGCGTCTCTCTCGTAGATTGCACCATCTTTCAACGCCTTTGTTTAATGCGACTGCATCACCTTCTCTCACATGATTAGCACCTCGCGGATTTCACTTTCTCTCCAGTTAGAACTACTCATGTTGATATTGGTTCCCCCCTGGAACCGTGCAGCCATCACATTTACATCAGAATGAAACCCGATAAACCGCCAATGTGTGTAGGGTCCGGGAGGGTAAATTGGGGTGCTAGCTCAAGCAGGCAATTTACCTTGGGCAGCGTAAACGCGCGGACCGTGCCGCGAAAAAGGCGTGCATAAGACGGCATGTTTGGCAGTGTAAAAACGCCTAAAGAATGATGACTATTTCAATAGAAAACGGGAGCTTCAGATAAACAAAGGGACATGAATAAAAGAGCAATACAATCAAAGTAAATTGTTCTCAATCATTGGCAATTAACCTCAGGACGGGCTTAATGATTCTCTCCAGTCCCACGTGTTGTGTGCTGTTGAGGTGCGAGCGTTTAGTCGAGTCTCTCTGTCTGAGCATGTGACCAACCATCTACCAACATTTGTTTGAATTGCTTGATTTGGTTCATATCGAAGTTCTTAAACGCAAACACACGTGGTCAAAAAGACAGGAAATTGAAGTCCAGGTTTTCTGCTGAAGCCGATCAGAGCATCTCTGTGGAAGCAACTTATAAGTCACTGCCAACAAGAGACCTTTGTTATAAAGTGGTTTCTATCTACTTGAAATAACAACTGCACAGAGCAATCACGTGCGACTAAACAGACCCAAGTGACCAACATCATTCATCTCCCTGTTTGCATTTGTAAACTAGTGGGAAAATCGACCCACATTTTCTCCTCAACTTCCTATACTCTGCCTATGTGTCGCTCCCTCTCTATCCCTCTCGCTCTATTCATTGCTGTGGAATTTGTATGTGAGCAGCAATCATGTGGGTGTATTGTTGTCGTGTGTGTGTGTGTGTGTGGGGTTGGGGGATGGGGGGGGTGGTAGGAATGGGGTGGACTGCTAAATGTTCAAAACAATGTTAGAAAACACAGTCGGAACATTGGAGTCCGTCTGTCCCCTCCCCCCCCCCACACTCTGCCTGTGTCCTGCATGGACACCAGGCTGTCCTGTGTGATGCATGGTGCATTCTGAGGTCCTGTTTGATCTGGCCTGCTATTGGCCACTTGACAGTCTGACTGACAGCTTTGTCCGCCTCATACTGAGTGGAATGTGTGCATGCATGTGTGCTAATACATGCAGCGGGACAACGCATTCCTTAAGTGAGTAACTTTCCTTTTAATTTTTAATGGCATATCCACAAACAGACTGTTTTTGTGTGTGTGTGTATATATATATATATATATATATAACACACACACACACACACACACACACACACACACACACACACACACACACACACACACACACACACACACAAACAAACAATGTGTGTATATGTATATTTATATATATATAAATAAACCAATAATATGGTCCACATCTGTTTATGAAGCAGTGTTTCTTGGAGACAGCATGTCTTGAAAACCTACCTCTGTATCAAAGCTATTGGATGTAGGCTACGTTCTCTTAGGGATTATTAATATGTTGTTCACATACCAAGCAATATGTGTTAACATGGCAATTATATTTCTTATGAAGATGATATAGGTGTTCACAAATAACGCATGTGTTATAACAAGGTGTTCTTTTGGATTTAGCTGTGATTTCATTCATTTCATATGTCATATGTTCTTACATCAAATACAATTGCAAGATTTAATTACATTTAATCTATGAGCCATCTCATAGATGTTTTTTACCTGCTAAAGTGAACATCAGACTTGATTTGTTAGACTTCCAAAATCAGTATTTTCCTTATTCCTTATTCTTGGTATCTAGTGTGCATGGGCAGTCTTAATATATTATTAACTAGTCAATTTAGTTGCAATGGCTAACGAGTAGTAAACTATTTGATCACTATATTATTAACAATAGTGTGAGCTAAATTATTTTAATCCCAACATGAACTGATAATGAATACAGAAAAGCCAACCTTATGTATAGATATACTTGTGAATATTAATACCAATCAAACCAATCCACAGTTTACCAAAGGACTTCCTTGAGTCCTATACCACTTATGAAAGAAGGAACCTAATTTAAAATCACTTATCCTCTATTACAAACAATGGATTCTTATATATTTATGCAAACTGCTTTGCATTCTAATTTTGGTTGACATTTTTTCTCATTCTTCTATTCTATTGCTTAACCCTGCAAAGCTGAACTTACAAACCAGTATGACAGAGATATCGTTTTGCTGTGCCTGGATTCCATGAAGCAAACTGTAAAGTGTTTGTTTCAGTCACGTGATTTTCTTTAATTTCTTAATCTTGAGCTCAGCTCTTTATTCAGATTTTCAGTTATTGCTTCTGTTTTTCTCTCTTTAAGATACATTTTGTGTTTATAACATCTCCAAGGCTTTAACCCGGTACACAAATTCCCATGCAGTGGTTGTTTTTTCATTGACTCTTTCGTGCTAGCATGTAAGGGGGATATGAAACAGTGACTGTGTGATTGATTCGGTATCCAGACACTGATCCAATATTTCCTCATCTCCTCCACCAAGTTGCACAAGTTGTGTGTTGGCCATAGAGTTGTGTACACACAAGAATAAACAAATGTGTTAAAGTAGACTTCATAGTGCTCTTAAAAAATTACTTTCAGTGAGTTAACTCAATTATGGGATATTATATCATGGGCTTATTGCAGTTGAGTGTGTGGGAAATCTGAGGAAATGAATACATTTTCATTCAGTGAAAACTCCTGTCTGATTCTAATTCTCCTTTTCTGGAGATTTCATTGGCATCTAGTATACCCCACAATTTTGGGTGTGGGTGTGTGGAATTCTTGCACATGCTGTGTGTGTGTGTATCGGGGGGGAGGAAAAGACAACAGCTGTTGTCAGGAAGTCTAAGTATAGCCTCATGACCGGCACACAAGCAGTTGTTGCAGCCAATAGCTTTGTGGAGGCTAGTTGAGTCTGGCAATACAAGGCATTATTCCTCAACCAAAAGGGTTGGAATAAGTTATTGCTGCGATGCACATACAGAAATAAATGAATGTGTCATGTCACATTTGTGTAATTAGAATAGACACCGGATCAATCTCTTTCATGCACTAGCATGAAAGAGTCAATGCAAAAACAACCACTGCATGGGAATTTGTGTACCAGGTTAAAGCCTTGGTAATGTTATAAACACAAAGTTGATCTTAAAGAAAGAAAAACAAAAGCGATAACTGAAAATCTGAATAAATAGCTGAGCTCAAGATTAAGTCAGTTAAAGAAAATCATGTGACTTAAACAAACACTTTACAGATTGCTTCATGGAATCCAGGCACAGCAAACGATATCTCTGTCATACTTGTTTGTAAGTTCAGCTTTGCAGAGTTAAGCAATAGAATAGAAGAATGTGCAAAAATGTAAACCAAAATTACACTGCAAAGCAATTTGCATAAATAAATAAGAATCCATAATTTGTAGGGTTAGGGACGAAAAGAGATATCAATTAGGTGCCTTAATTAGGTTTTATGTAACATACATACTGACTGTTTGAATATAATTTAATAATTGTTTGCGGTCATATGAAAGTGAAAAGTAAAAGCTCACTGACCACAACAGTGTCAGATTTGAAGATTTGTGAAGAGCATCATCTAATGATGGATGCCGTTGAATGGATGCCATTTTAAAATGTCCCCTGCAATGCAGATCAACTTTAATGGAATCATGTAGACTATTCATATTGTTACTTGAGGAGATTCAATAAATAACACACCATGTGTGAGTATTTAAAACATGTGCTGTTTGTCTTTAATTCCCCTCGCACTCTTATTCAGTTAAGTTTGAACGGCTCTGATTGCCGTGTCAATGTCTGTGATGGAGGCAAAGTAGCCTATAGCCTAATTTCTTCCAAACTGGTAAATGTGTATGTATCCACATTTACATGTACATACAACTGGGTATGCGTTGTCAGTTTAAAATGTTCATGTCATGTGGGATCTTCACCGATCACAAGCTATTGACTTTTAATTCATGTATAACCTAGGCTTGGGCGGTGTCATGGTTTTACGGTATACCAGGGTATTTAGGAACACAGAAGGTATGATTCAATACAGTCAAAAATACAGACACTCCCATTTTTTTATTACGTTGATATGTATTTAAGTTATGGAGCAGGTTATAACCTATAATGAAATACTCCAAAATAAAATCTTCACTGTTGCATTCTTGTTGAGACTGAAATGGGTTTGTTCACCAACGATTAGTGGCTGGATCAGGTAGGCCGTGTTCCCCTTTGACAAGTTATACGATAATGACTGCCCAGAATGTCCCAACATCAAACTGAAAGTGACTTTTATAGCATTGTAGCCCTGCTGTGGTGGTGTATTAAAATAACCACACATCTCAGTCGCAGTTTTAAGTATTTTGAAAGTAATTTTCTATAAGTTAGAAAGATATTGATATTCCACAGATATTCACTCTCCGAAATAACCATGATGTGACGCGTGTGGTTCCTGTGTGTCTAGCAGTGTAAACCTACCCAGGAGACGGTCAGGCATCAGCACTCCTTTATATAGAGCCATCCTTTGGGCAATATCTGTACACAATCGGTGAATTACAAAGTACCCTCTACTAAATAAACGCCAAGCTAAAACACAATCAACCTAGAGATGTCTCATGTTTCAAAATGTACCCAATGTATTTAATACATAGGGGACATTTTAGATGGATGTTTAGAAGTACAGTATATCCCGCTAGCTTTTAATCTGTAAAATGCCGGTCAAAACTATTTCAGTGGAGCTCCGGTGTGGCTGTAACGCACATAGACAATATAAAACAGGTTAACAAAGACTGTATATAATACAGATTAAACTGACTTAATAGACAGTATATAATACAGGTTGAACTGACTTAACAAAGACTGTATATAATACAGGTTAAACTGACCTAACATAGACTGTATACAATACAGGTTAAACTACAATACAGGTTAAACTAGACATATAAAAATGTTTGCCATATATTATCCAATCATTTTTGTAGAGGTCGTAGCTCTGAAGGGATTGTCCCATCTGCTGACTTTTGTTCAAAGTATCTCTTAGTGTTTAGGATTAGTATTATGCCTGTTATAATAATGATCAATACAAAATTACATTTTTGTCAGTATTCTCTGTTGTTACCGTAATTGTTTTCTTAATACATTTTAAAGTAACATACCATATACACTCTGCTCTCCTATCACTGTCATTCCAGTCACATGGAGAAGATAACAACATGGATTGATCCCCGGAAATCCATGGCACCCAACATGGCAGCGATGTCCCTGCACCACAATGCGCAGAGCAACAACACACACAGCCTTGCTCCACCACAACGAAGCCTGGTCCTGTCTCAACCAAACCTGGGTATGTTATACACACACACATGCTCTGCCTTGCAGCAGCATAGGTTTGCTAACATGTCATGTACTTTTGCTCAAAGTAAATCATTTTACTTTGAGTGAAAGCTACTTTTCTTTTCTTGCCAAAACAATCTCAATATTCTATGGAACTTCCCTTCTACTGAACTTCCATTTGAGAAGAATAAAAGGGTCCAAAGTTTAAATGTTTGAACTTTGAGTGCAGCGGCAACCTGGAAAATCGGAGGCCGCCCTTCCATAATGAAGGCATGAAGGCCATTGCTAACTTCCAAAGCTGTGATTTTTCGATAGATCATTTCACAGGGAACAGTGGACACTGATGACACATCAGTCCCCTGAAATGCTTATGTGTAGTTGTTTTAAGTTTTTTCTACTGTGCTGGGACCACCACTGATGACAGATTCTTTGGCCATTGAGAGTTTTGGCTGTCTCAATTATGAGGGAGTCTTTCTTTGTTTGTTATTTTGATGCAAAAAAAAAGATCATAAATGTATATATTTATTTACTACTTATGGAATAATGGGAGCAATCCCCCGTTCACAATTAGAAATAAAGTGTCTCCATACACTACATACACATATAACTGAGCGATTCTGGTGAAGATAAAAATAACCATAGTTTTGTCGGCTGTGCATGGGTACACAATGTTGTACAATGTTAATTTTGTGTGCGACGTAGATCCAGTTACAAATGTGCATTGGTGTTTCTAGTGATGCAGCATCAGCAGCAGCAGCAGCAGCAGCAGCAGCAGCACCGTCTCCTCCAGCACCCACAACAGATGCAGACCCAGCAGGTACCGGTTTCGACCCTGAGCCCAGCAGGTGGCCTGGTCCAGCAGCAGCACAACTCTGGGGGCCTCATGAACTTGCCGGGACCCCTGGGCAACGGCTTGGGTGGCGTTGGTGGCATCAAAGGTAAATCACACTTCTTGTTGTCTGTATTAAGTTTGACACCAAATGTAAACCTGAGCAGTTAATCAAATGGCCTTAATGTCAACTTTAGCGATTTTGTTGTTTATGTCCCAGAAACATGTGGGACATATTGTGATGTGTTTATTTATGATAAATGGTCAAATAAGTGCCATTATATGATAAATAGCTTGCATGTATGTGTTGTTGTGTTGAATGTGTACCCATTCAACAGTGAAAACACACAAATGTTGTTATTCAATGTAGCTAAGCGCTGTCTATAATGCTTGTTGTTTGCTTGCTGTATAGGTGCGATCAGTCCTATCAGTGTGAGCCAGCAGCAGAAGATGAGGCTCCAGAGAATCCAGCTGGAGAGAGAGAGGATTCAGAGACGACAAGAAGAGCTCATGAGACAGGTGACGCATGCAAAAGTAGTGATATCCTTTTTTCCATTTACTCACACATTAATCTACTTTACAGCAATACATACACTTTCTTTCTTTTTTTCTGATTAATTTAATTTGATCTATTTTATATACTAGGGCTACTATATAAGTATATAAAGTATACTACTACTTTATATACTTGGGCAAAGATTAAAAGTTTTAATCGCGATTAATCGCATAGTATTGGTGAGTTAACTTGCGATTAATCGCACTTTTAATAATCTATTTTAAATCCACTCCAATTGAAGTTAAATGAGATTATCAAATGGAATTATACATAATCATTCATACCAAATGTACTTAATATCAAAATAATATATAATATAATATAATATAACATAATACTTAATTTCAGAATCAAAGTGAAAAAAAAAGAAAAGAAAAAAGTGTGCGTTAATGCGTCAATTTGTATTAATCACGTTAAAATAAGATTGCATTAACGCGTAATTAACGCGTTAACCTGCCCAGGTAACCTGCCCTAATATATACATATATATTAGCATGTTGGTCATCATATCAATCTATACATTATTAATTTGTTTATGAGAAAAAAAAAAAAATCCAATGACACTCAGTTATTTTCTTATTTCCACATTTCTTCTACCACACTCCCCTCCCCTCTCCTTTTCCATTAGGAGGTGGCACTGTGCCAGCAGCTCCCTACTGAAGCAGACAGTATGGCCACAGCACCGCCCTCTGCTGGCGCAATCCAGAACAACAACAACAACATGCCGACAAGTGGCTCTGACCCATTTCTCAACAGGTAGCTACAGCTGCCTACAACCTCAAGTCCTAAACTTAAATCTACTGAACTATGAGCATGTCATTGCAAAGCAAACAGTGTGATGAATTACAGTTAACTCAAACAGATGTTTGAGATTTGTTGCTAAGGCAATTTTCCCTTCGCTATATACTGTAGTTGTATGTTTGCTATAAATGGCCTGAGGGGTATTCCATCAAAGTCGCTAACGAAGGCGGCGCTTAGTTGATTAAGCCCGGTTAGAACTAGCGCCAACTTCCACTTGAGGCTTAAGCCGTTCCATCAACGCAGTTCAGCCGCACCTTGCTCAGGGTAGTTCAAGCCAGGCTAACGTTATCCTGGATTACGCACGTTCACGAGATATGTAACCAGCCCATAACCGTGAATGTCGAATCATGGATCAAATGTCTGAAAAGGAGAGAGCGGGATCTTTTCCAGCGGCGAACAGAAGCTGCTTGTGGAGGTCTATGAGGAGTACAAGCATATAATAACTCAAAAAGGGAACACCGTAACCATTAATAGAAACAGGGAGGCTGCCTGGCAGTATAGATCCCAGCTGGCCGCTGGGATCTAGTAACTCCAGAGTCTGACTTTTGCATGTTTCTCTTGTCATGGCAGTGGTCATTTTCACCACTCAAGGGAACAGAGCAGTGACAGTGGATTGGGATTAGGCTGTTACAGTATCCCCACCACACCTGAGGACTTCCTCAACAATATGGAGGAGATGGACACTGGTAAGTGCACACACACACACGCACGCACACACACACACACAGTTATTTCCTGTGCACATATATGTACTTGTAATTAACCTCTACCATCCTCCAGGTGAAGCCCTAGCCCACGGGACTCTGAGTGTACCTGGTGGGCAGCCTGGTCGCTTTGCAGACTTCTTGGATTCACTCCCAGGAACAAACGTCGACCTGGGAACACTGGAGGGTTCCGACATCATACCCATCCTCAACGACGTGGAGTCTGTTCTGAACAAAACTGAACCTTTCCTCACCTGGCTTTAAAGATGTTTCAATACGAATGCACATGCACAGACACACACCCACACACAGTTCACACAGTAACAATAAGTAAGACCCTAAATAGAAAAGTTTTTTTTAGAGATTCCTCCTCAAGCAAGTTTTGGCATCAACACATTATTCTTGTTAACGTAAAAGCATGGTGATGTTCAGAAGGAGAGTATATTGTATACATTTGTGTTGTTCCTTTGAAGCGTGGGCCAACACACTGATCACAGATAAAATTTGTAGAATCCTATTCTGTTATTTATTTTACAGATGAGTAAAAAACCTACACACATCTGACACCCACATAGGTAAAATGTAATAAAGCGGATTCCTATATCTGCAATTAATTGGATCATGGGGGATTGAGTTTCTTAAGCTTTGCATGATGCCCAAGGGCAACAAAACACATTTCTTGATATATATATTTTTTATTACATGTTTGTATTTCTGGCCTTTTTGTTATCTTTTTGCTGATATTTTAAATGATGAATCCTATACATATTACTAGGATTGTAGAGACAATTATGTATTGATAAGGCCATGTGAACAAGAAATGGTGTTGTGGAATCTACACTTTATACTATTTTATACTCCTTTCTACAGTATTCTGTGTATTATTAATATTACCTTGTTGTGAAATTGGATTATCAGACAAATGGATTAGTTTTGCCGTTGCTGCATGTAAAGCACCTATTTCTAATCTACTAATAAGCCAGTAGGTTAGCTGTTCCTTTGCCCCTTCCCGTTGATACAACAGGACGGCTCCAGGCACATTCTGGCCTGTTTTTTACTCTGATCCCAAGAATGAGAGGCCATCAATTCTGCTCTAAATTAGATATTTGTATTATTTATCAAGCTCTTATCATGGCAGTTTTGTTATTTTATCGTGTTTTTTTTAGAAGGGTTTTCTTAATCTTTTCTGTCAATGACAGATTTTTTTATCCAAAGACGAATTCAGTGGTTTTCACATCCCTAACATGAATTGAGAAACTCTTCAAAGCTGGACACTGGGACCGGACTGCATGTCAATCCCTCCTCCACACATACATTGGCATGCACACACACAATCTATCAGCTGTCGCTGCCCACCAAATAAGATACAACTTGGAATATCCCAACTGGTCAGAGGAGCATGCCTCCCAGGATGCCTTTCCACAAGGGGAAGTTACAAAGGCAAGTCAGTGAGGGCTTGTCTTTTTCAGCTTTTGAAGGTTGGCAATTATGCATTTACTGTAATACTACTACAAAGGGATATACACCAATTATAGGTTGGATTAGAAGACACATCTGCCCTCTCTGTCGTAACATTAACAAGACGTTGGATGTGAGGAAATGATATCCACTCAACACTGCCTCTAAAATTATATTAAATCACAAGAATACTCATCTATTATACATTATTCAGTGGACATGAAGCAGTATTCCAGTTAAACTGGAAGATGTGATATATTACAGTAAACACATTGAATGGAATACACTTTGTTTCTTCATTGCATGGAATTAATATTAGTTAGATTATCAGCCAACTTCAAAGTCTTTGAAACCTGTCACAGATCATTGTGTTTTCTACATTATGTAATATTTGTATTATCAATACCAAGGACTATGTTAACTTTGTTTGATGCTTGTTTTCTTTAATGTTTTTGTTATGTTGTCTGTGCAGCATATGGGCCTGTTGAACAAGATTTACTGTTATCTGGTGGTTTCCTTGTTTGCTTTACTTTTTTTAAAGAAAATGGCAGAGAAATGGTTATTGGAGTGGTGATGATTGCCTAAGACACTATGTTATGGGTGAATGAACAACATGTTCCCACCACATAAGAAAAACATGAGTACCTTAACTAATCAGAGGTGTGAGCCTGCAGCCAGCAATCCAAAGATGTCTTGTGGGATTACCTTTTTTATATTAGCGATCAAACAAGTTGCAACTGCTTTGTATCTCATTTTGCACCTAGGCTGGATTCTGCTTAGTTGGGCAGCCTTGGTGTTCTAAAGGTGATCTTTGGATTCTAGCTACATTTATTAATATAACCATCACTGACAAAAGGATAGAAGTTTGGTTAAGTTGTTGTGCTGAGGAGAAATTCAAGTTGATTGATACTACACTAGTATGGTTTGTTACTGAGATTACAATCATGGAGGGACGGAAAGTGATAGTGAGCAATAATGAGCAGCAGACAGAGGAAAACAGTTAAAGAGCAAGGATTGGTAAAGCTTAATAAAATTAACTAGATTTCGCATCTGATTTGACTTGTTCCCCTGGTTAAAGTTACAAAAAGGCAAGGGTTTGTATGTGAAAGATAAAGACGTATATAGGTATTCTGTTAACAATGTCCTGCAATCTTTGCAAAGGACATGCAAGTATTGTCTGGAATGTGTCTACAAATGAATTACATGAAATGGTGTAACTTGACTAAAGAATAAACCACAATATCTTATGCAATGATTGACTCTGATTAATGTGTATGTTCTTGCTTGGACTCGGCAGCATTCTGTAGTAGGGTTGCTTGAATGTTAATTAGATCCTGTCTCTTGGTGGGGTAAGCCTATGACGTTAAGGTCATAGGTCATCATAGGTCATAGGTCATTAAGAGGGAGATTGCTTTGAGGAAGTTTGACCATTGTATCATCTGCATAGCCTTGCAAGGAATCAAACTGGCTGAATTAATTGTTTTGAATTAATGTCCTTGATGCCAACCTGAGTGGTATAGTCCATTGTACTTGAGCTGTCAGTTGCTAAAAGCAGCTACTGTGTAGGTGGCCATGCATTAACTGCCAGCCTTTTTAATTGCAGAGGCCATGTAGTCACTAATTTTATACACCATTTTTTTTAATGAGACTTGCGATTCAAACTAATGAAAGTGTATTAAATCAACTTTCCCACCCACTAGTGGTCTTTTAACATCTGAATGTAGCAGTTAAAGTAGCACTATTTCGCTAGAAAAGTTTCAACTCTGCAACATGTTTACTAGTTGATCGGGTTAGATTGGAAAATACTCAATAGTTACACACTTTCTCTTAACCTAAGTAGTAAAGTTAAATTTTTGAAGTAGATAATTGTGAAAATTAGGTATCAAAGTATGATAAATACATAGATGGGTGGTACCCAGCATGGTAAGATGCGATTATAAAACAGATGGCCATTCAAGATATCGGTTAAAATTAAGGAAGAGTTACTGCACTGATTTGATAGCTTATGGTTTCCCTTATTGCATCGGATTGGAGAAATGTAAACCTCAAATTTGATAGGTTGAGAGTTTGAGTTTCCCATTTCAAGTCTACAAAAACAAATTTTGTCACTAAACAATAAGTTGTAGAATAATTGTATTGTATAATATCTAAGTTAAAAGCAAATGTTTTGGAAACTGGTATTAATGCTGAATTCCAGTTGTTTCTGAGACTTTTTAACATACTGAAACAAATTGTGAACAGAATTACCAGCAATGCACAGATCATTTTAAATGGCAAATAAATTCCATTTTGATATGATAAATATAACAAATTGAACACCCTAAAAACATTGAATAAAAGGAGACAGGATATTTGTTTTGATATTTCCTAAAACATTTAAATTTAATCAGTATTATACAATTTACATTTCTCCTGAAAATTCCTTTTCAGACTTTCGGTTCTGTAGAAAGCTTCCAGCCCTCGACCTTTCCAACCTTTGTGAAAAAAGCCAGCGCCCCCAGACCAAGACAGGCTGATGTACCAGTCACAACACTGTGGGCTGGAAAAGAGACGCACACAGGTCAGAATACACTGAATACACATGCAGCATGCTCCTTCCACTACGTCTTACTTTTCCTTCCATATAAAAAAAAAACGTTGCTCAGAACACTGTCTGATTACATTGTAGGGGTTTCTTAGTATTATAGTATTACATAGTATTATATTTTGTGTAAATACTTACTCTTGGCTCCAAGGAGTGCACCGGAGGCACAGCCTCCAATGAAGTAATTAAAGGGGTCCTCTGGGGCGTCACGGGCTTGAGCACTCAAACATGTGGTGATACCAAAGACTGCTCCCAGAGCAGCTGAAGGAAATAAGGATGTTGAAATGGGAGACAAATACATACAAAGATTATATCACATTTATTTAGTGTGTATAAGAGCAATCAACGATGAAGATGAACATAAAAAGTGTGAGAATCATTTAAGTGCCAACAACTTCAAAAATAGGCAAAGCAACTTTTTTTAAGTGTAGGTATAAACTGAAAGAAGAGATAGTCAGATAAAGATACAGATACAAATAGCTTGAGATTCTTTTTTTTGTTTCTCATCGTGTGCTAACAACACTCATCAGCAGTGGCACTGACTATCAACCCAACCAGTACATTATGACGACATTTTATGGAATTGTCGTACAGCTTCTATCCTTATCCCTTCACGTTTACTGGAACAGCCATACTTAAATTCATGGAATAAACTAATAAATTGTATTTATATATTATGATTCAAACCACCCCAACTGCCCACTTCCATACAGACTCAAATAGTCCCTAATTGACTGTCGGTGGAAAAGCGGCAATAAGGCCAGAGTAACACCAACCCTAGAAAACTTTTGAACTAACTTTTAAACTAACTTTTGTAATAGAGAAATTATTAAATTCAGCATAATGGCCACCACTAGTTATGTGCATTCGTATTTAGTAGACATTGTAGAGTCATTTTGTTTTGGTGACACATTCAGAGCTGAAAAGCAAAAGTAGCTGGATTAGGCTGGATTCGGCACTCGTTAACCATTGGGCTTTCTATGGTAATGTCTTCTGCTCTTTTCTAGTAGTACTATTTGTACCACCATTTTATGTCTTGACATTGGATGCTGAGCTGTACATATGGATGAATGATTTACCCATGGTAACTGTTCCATTGGTGGCTCTCTGGAGGGCAGCCACTGCAGAATCTGGCTGGAAGGCCACAATGTGATAAGCGGAACCCACTAGTCCTGAAACATACAAGACAAAACTGTCTCAAAGGCAAGCTATTGTTATTCTTGTATACATCCAATATGTTTACGTATGTGCGGTAATGGGAATTGAAGTCCTATTAGCGGGATCTGTGTGTGTGTGTGTGTGTGTGTGTGTGTGTGTGTGTGTGTGTGTGTGTGTGTGTGTGTGTGTGTATATATATATATATATATAACACTGATTGTTGTCCACTATGGTGTTAGTGCATTGAAGTCGAGATTTTTTTATCCATAGCACTACCATGGTCCACACTAAATCACTGTAATAATCAGAGTGAAGGGAGACTGTCAAGATAAATATTCAAAAGCTACTGGTCCCTGACACAGCATTTGCCATTTTGATGGTTACGACAATCATCATGACTTCAAGATTATGTGGAAATGAAATGGTGTAGCAGAAGCATCAATTGCTACATACATAGCTGATATGCTAGCGTCATTAGCTAGCCTGTTTCCCCACAGTGCTAGTTTGAAGTATTTCGTTCCTGCTAAGGCGAGCCCGAGTGTTGTGTTCGAATTATGCTACTGATATTTACCCAAAGCCGTGCCCAGCTTGGTAGTTATCCATGTTTTTTCAATGCAGTCCTTGCCCTCTTGCAGATCCCAGTATCCCATTTTGGAGAATTATGAAGGACATACACTAGCTACTGTAGAAATGTCGCGAGAAGTGATATTTGTAAAACTTTATTGACAAATGACCGTATACATCCATGACGACCACTTTTACAACAACCTTTCCTGGCAAACTGAGGTAGCAAAAATAATTTGAAATATAAAAGCAAAGAAAAAATAACAGGTGTTGTATGTATGTATGTTTCTGACTAGATAATATTACATTATTTCAAAAGTTACAATATTGTTTTTTAATAATAAGAACAATTATTGTGATTATTACGATAATAATAATAATAATAATAACAACAACAACAATAACGAGTACATATATTTTGGCATTGATTTTATTCACCTATGTTTTTTGGTTTTGTAAAGATCAGTGCTCGTTTCCGGTTTATTCCACAGGTAAGCTGCTTGTTCGCGTCAGTCAGTGGAGAATAAGCCAAAGAGAGCCTTTTGTACAGTCTATGCTAGAGACTGACAGTATTCCAAACCAACAACTGGTGGGAAAGCGACTTGAATTGTGTCAGGTGAAATCTTAACTCGCTAACAAAATATGGTCATTATTGTAAAATCTTTTTTTTTTTCTCGAATGACATTAACATATGTCAGCCGTATGCCACGAAACTTGTTCAGGGAATCCAAATTGATGATAAAATATGAACAAATGTAACAACAGCAGAGTTGCTGAAGCACGGCTGACCCCAAACTGGTTGCGTCGCCTACTTTGTTAACTTTTGACGACTTCCTCGTATCAGACTTGAGGCGAAAAACAAGGAACGGGCTGTGATGAAGGGTTCCGAATGTTGAGCAGTAGCGTTCGACAGTGTCTGCCGATTGAAATGTTTAATAGACAACTTATTTAGAGAAGGCTGGATACAGAGCTCCACCACCAAACATGTATACGCCGTCCTCGGTGCAAATTAGAGAAGCAAATGCCCACCTAGCTGCACTTCACCAACGAGTAGTGGAGCTGGAGGCTCGGCTCCAGACGGCGGAGAACACCGTGAGAGAGCAGGCTGAGAGTCTGATCCGTAAGGATGAACAGATGAGGGCTGCAACTCGGGAAGTAACAGAGACCAAGGAAAGGTGAGGACACATTGGAAACGGTTGAAAGGAATGACTATAATCACGTTGCAGATCTGCTGAAGCAAAATGGCCTTATAAGTATTAAATCGTATTGACATACAATTTAAGTCGCGCTGTAGTACTATTAAGCTCCAAATTGACGTAGGCCTATCGGATTGTTAAAGATATTTATCAGAATGTTGGTGCATACCTATTATTTAATGATGACGTGAGCACAATTAATCTCCTCTTGTATGTCTCAGGGAAATAACTTTTCTCTATAAGAAACTCTGCAAAAGTGAAGAAACCATCCAACATTACCAACAATCTCTAAAAGACAGAGAGCTTCTGGTAGTCCAGCTACAGCACCGTTGCCACCTCCTGGACAGCATTTGTGAGAACAGGCCAACTCTGGACAGCATGCTTGCCCTGATGGCTGAAGCGGAAAGGATGGAACCTGTAGCTAGAGCAGCTGGGCTGAACAGCAGTTTGGATGCAGGCATTGGAACAACCAAGGAAACGGGGAGAGTAGCAGTCGCTCGAACAGAAGGAGAAGAGGGCGCAGGAGGAGATGAAAGAAGGAAATTCCCAATTTGTTTAGAATCAAGGTACATTTCTATGCAAGCAGAGGGAACTATAGATTACAACAAAGTTATCTCAAATCATAAAGATTTCTCTCTGAGTGACGATGATGTAGATAATAAGGAAATGGATGACATGGCGTTTGGGACTACTGTTTAGGTAAAGGTGGAACTATTTTGGTAAATACTCACCAGTTTATTTATACAGTATTAAATCAAACTCCCAATACATGAACAACACTTCTCTGCCATATTGGGTTTGAAACTGAATTAAATCAAATGTTCTTTAAGAAGTGCCCCTGAACTGATTGTCAATCATACCTCATGGTAAAATATGTGGTAGTAATAATAAAAAAGTTGATTTGGTTTATCTAACTTACATTGTCAATAATGTGAAATGCTAACAATGTGCAAAATGTGTACTGTGGCTTTTTTTTTTTTCCAGAATAGTTGTATTTAATAAACTTAATTAATTGGATATGTAACGTTAGCAAAAAAAATCTAAATTATTCATTAAATGGTTTAAAAACACACTTATTTTCAACTTGTATGCACCTGCATTTATTAACACGTATGAACCTCAAATGCTACTCTACACACAATACGGAAGTACATTTCTAAATAATGTGTACAGGAAATTCAGATGGAAAGGGTTTATCTCTCTGCAACCAAGATTGCATTGATTGAGTTTTATCGACTATAGAGACACCAAAACGGAAGACCCTCTTTAACTTGATCGGATTCTGTTTAGGGCCACAACTGCTAGGCGGGCCACAGGATAAAGATGACTTTCTGTGTTGCCCCCTCCTCAAACTTTGTACAGTGCTAAGTTGCCTTGCTCACTTTAAGAACACTGTAGCTATGGTAACGCTGCCTGTGTGGCAATACATCTCTGCACCGGGAGTATTTTTGGGCCACAAAGAAAATTTAGTTCTGGACCAACAAAGTCCTAGGGCTGGCCCTGACCATTTGTAATATTATACCTAAACTTAAAGCTGCAGTATGTTGGTTTGGTGAGCCAGAATCTCAGTTATTGTGTATAGTGTTGCTTGTTACATCCCTTTGCAGATGATTGGTCTAGATTCTAAAACGAGTCACCAGACAATTTCAATATCTTTTGTCACTCAGGGAAAGAAAGAAAATCCTATTATGGCCCTTGAGAATGCCTTATGTATCATTATGCAACATGGTGTAATAATGACTGTTTATTCAATTCAAATAAATATTCACACCACATTTAACCATCCTCTACTTCATATACTAAACCTAAGTCTCATTACTAGGAAATGGGCAAACGTTATTTTTGGTCTCAAATTAATGAAATTTAAAAATTGTGAAATGGACCAAGATTGGTGTAGAGGCAGATAAAGACCAACTCCACCTCCTGCAGGATGGGAGCCATGTGCACCTGAGGCAGACCGTTGTGTGAGGTCGGGACCGGTATAGGACCATTCTGCCCTTGTCCAGGAGAGACCAGGGAACAGTAGTGATCCCCACAAACCTGGAGGGGCTGGCCATAAACCAGCTTAGCAGAGGTGCAGTTTATAGTCCCAGGATCACCATGGCGCAATGTTGTTTTTGCCATGGAGAGCAGCACTCCACTCCACTCAACACACACACACACACACACGCTGTGTCAATCAAACAGAAAATATTTTTCTGTTTGATTATGGGCAATTGATGTTCTAGTGCTATTAATGATTAATGTACCAACAATCTCTTGCTGCCTTATATTCATGGTGTGTTCTTTGTCCTGTAATATTGTTATATATTTAAATGTGGGTTTTCTAATAAATCATTTTTTCAAGAATTTGTATCATCAATTTGATGAAAGTATGTCAATATCATGACACAAAAAAAACATTCATTTGAAAGATAGATAAACGAATAAAAGCAAATATTTCATAATATTGATAATGAATGTCAACATTGTTGACTTGATACTTGTATCACCTCATTGAGACCTGAGAATACAATTCTTATTAAGTATTTTATGGGACATACTTTTTTAATTATAACCAATTCAATGCTGCACACACACACACACACACACACACACACACACACACTTTATACATTATGAAGTCACAATGGCCCAATCGCCGCAGAAATTCTAGAATTCTTAGCCCATAATATAACACACAGCGAATGTTCAGAAATCATTTACCTTTGCTGTTAAAATACTATACAATGCTGGGAACTGCAGTAAAGAAGAGGGGGCGCTTACCCTCTCTGGAGGGAGCACCGCCCTCCTCCAGACTGAGGACAGTGGAGGGAAGTATAGGGAGGAGGGCTCGCTGCCCCGCCCCTGAAACACCATGCAGCTCCTTCCAAGTAGGGTCACATTTTACAAATGTATCTAAAGTGTTACTGCTTTTCCTTACGTCATATTGTGTTTGTGCTGATGTGTGTGGTCAATATATATCTTTACTTCCTAACATTTGCCTATGTCCCATGATGTTCCCAGCAGCAGAGGACAGAATATGTCACAGCTGAGTTGCCCGGGGCCTGTATTCAAGATTTACCACCTGAGATTGTAAGAAACTCCCCTTTCCCTGCTTTCAACCTTTTGAGAACTTGTTGGATGAATGAGCTGCTTATAGTCCAATGCAAGATGCCTCCATTATTTCTAGGACAACGATAAAAACATTCAAGAACTTTGTCTGTTGGCCAGTTCAGAATAATTGAATCCCATGTATATATTTATCTACAACGTAGATGGAGGTCATTCTGGGACATCTCTCGCCACGGGATGTCATGTCCTTTGGAGCGACCTGCGCCAGATACCACCAGCAGAACAGTGGCCCCTGGGTCTGGAAGAGCTTCTGCAGCCGCATGCCGGGCCCATCAGAGCCCAGCGACTGGCAGCGGTTGGCCATTCTCAAACGTACGTAAGGGATACGATGTGCGCAGCACAGCGGTCAGGATAACAGAAACAAAACATTTAATGCTATCAATACATCAAACATCAATGTTGTCCTTTTGTAAATGAACACAATCAGTAGAGAGATTCTGTGTGGTGAACTGTGCCTATTTTTGTCTAGCTAGTAGCATAAATTCTAGTTACTTCTCCCTTGTCCCCCTTCTCTTTCGGGTTATTAGTTAATCCAAGTTATCTATCTACAGTCTTTATCTATCTAGTTAGTAAGATATACTGCTATTACACTCTTTCTCTATTTAGTTAGTAAGATATACCACTAATTACACTCTTTCTCTTTCTAGTTAGTAAGCTATACCACTAATTACACTCTTTCGCTTTCTAGTTAGTAAGATATACCACTAATTACACTCTTTCTCTATCTAGTCACCATATAGAGAAAGAGTGAAAACAAACCAGTTGGATGTACTACGAACTAGAGTCTATGTTAGTAGTACATCCTAGTGGTTGGTTTTCTACACACTTTAGTTAGTAGTATATAGTTAGTCTATCTACAGCTATAAACTAACCTCCCAGTCTTTCCTGACAGACACCCAGGCACTGCACACTCAGCGACTGGGCCCAGCCCAGCGCGGCTCCCCAGGTACCAGGTCCCGCCGCTCCCAGCCCTCGACCTCCAGGGCCATGGACCTCCCCGAGGCCCATGGGTACCGGCGGGTGGTGCCCGCTTGGGGCAGCGTGCTGCTCTGGGACTACCAGGGCACCCTCCACCTGCTGAGGCATGATGGTGCTGAAGGGCTGCTGTCCCAGCCCAACGTCCTCTGCCACAACGTCAAGGATGTAGGGAGTATACAGTAACTATTGGGACTTGCTTCCAATTGGATGTTTGGTTTGAGATGTTTAAGTCATTTGTGTCCGAATTGTTTTGGAGAAATAACCTGCAGTTACCAACACAAAATGTGTTTATTACGGAGCAAATGAAAAACTTAAGGATAGTGTAAAAAAATGTAAGAACCTGCAGACATAAGTTGTTTACATGTTTAGTTACTTGCTGTAGTAGATGACCACAGTACAATAGGAACAGATTGGCCGACCCCTCCACCCTAATCCCTATTTTGGTTCTATTCTTCGGCCACACAGTTTGCCGTTGATCCTCGCAACGATGCCCGCCACCGTGATCACGTTTACGTCTTGGCCAACCCCCAGGATGTCTCCCAGGGAACCAGCAGAGTGACCTTCTACGGCCTGGGCACCAGTGTACCCATGTTTCGGATGACCTTTCACCCTTCACTGGCCTTCACGCAGATCTGCCTCACCGGGACTAAGGTCCACCGGCAGCTGCTGCTCATTTCTGGTCAGGAGAGATATTTCCTATGTAATAATCTTCTAATGATCCAAAGAAGATACAACATTGTATTGACCGTGGCATGTAAATACTGACAGTATTGCAGAAGCCCATACATAATGCCCTTCCAATCCACAACAAACAGGTATATTCTATAAAACATCCTGTAGGTCAACTGTATATGTACGTATAAGTATAAGTGCAAACCTCCGCCATGCTCTGTCCCTCTGTCTCTCAGGCAGTGGGGCGGTGTATGGGCTCTCACTCAACGAGGCCAACATGAGGTGGCAGAACTTCTCCGTGCGCATGACACGCAAGATCATGAGTGTCCCTCAGAGTCTGCTGTCCATCCAGCAGGTCCAAAGCAGCCAGAACAGCGCCCTCTACCTGAGTGGTAGGCAACAGCTCACACTGGAAGACTAATGTATTATTGCCAGTGCTGCTAGGTTCTTCTTTGACTATTTCTCAATTAAATAAAGACATATCCAGATCATTATCATGTGATCTGGCCCTAACCCATCTGTCTTCACATTGAGTGTCAGGAACCACACACGCTCCTATCTCTCTCTCCTACAGATATCGCCACACATACGTCCTTGAATCAATCCCATTTCATGGTTAGGATGGAGGTTCCTATTGGTAGGGGGTGTGTTCACTGTCATCTCCCTCTGTTCTCTCTGAAGGGGACGGGAAAGTGTGTCTGGAGGTCTATTCCCCCGCTCTCTACAAGAAGATGTTTGGCTACGAGCAGGTCTGCCCTGCCTTGCTACCACCTGTGCATCTGCCACTGCCTACCAAGGTACAGTGTCAACCACTTCACCATGCTAAATCATGCAGGTTCAAGTGTCTGTTAAAACATTATTTATCCATTCTGTATCCAGCTTTTTAGGAATGTGTAATTGTGTATTTTGACATTTGACATTCAGAATTCCATTATTGTCAAATCTTCCGTACAACCTTGGCAGGTGGTGAAGTGTTCGCTGGGCCCCAGCCATATCTGCCTGGTGGACGAGAGGGGGGGCATCTTCACACTGGGAGATAACAGCTTTGGCCAGTTAGGTACTGGGGACAGAGTTGACCGCAGACAACTCACTCAGGTCTGTCTTTATGTGTGTGTGTGTGTGTGTGTGTGTGTATGTGTGTGTGTGTGTGTGTGTGTGTGTGTGTGTGTGTGTGTGTGTGTGTGTGTGTGTGTGTAAATAAAGAGAATGATTATTAGGTTTTTTTAATATATATTCTTTGTAATGCATTGTAACTGTTAATAAAGTCTTTTTTTCAAAGAATATTAAAGCCAGGTCAATCGGCATGGTGACATTGACTGAAATAATCCTAATGTAATATCAATATTAGATAAAGTACATAAAGCCTAGTCTTGCATACTCAATCCTGCATATAGTTCTCTCAAATGAGTCTCAACCTCAGTGTTTGAGCTCATAGTGGCCTCCTCCCCTCTAGGTGGCAGTGTCCATGAGACCTGTGGATGTGTGGTGCGGGCCCAACCACACTCTGGTCCTGCTACAAGATGAGTCCGGGGCCAAGGAGCTCCATGGCTGTGGTTTTGGTGCCGGAGGCCGCCTTCCCGGCTGCCCCAAAGGCAGCGATGTGTTGGTCAAGCTCAACGTCCTGGTGGGTACATGTGTTTCCTTGACATTCTCTGTTGTTCTCTCCTGTTTACAGACTGTCTATAAGACTGCCAACTTGCGGCAACTGAAAAACATTAAGTGTGTCTTCACTTGCCATCATGATGACCCATCTCTAACTTTTACCGCCACACACGCATGCACGCAGGCACGCACACACACACACACTCTAAATGTATATACAACAAACAAACACACGCACGCACGCACGCACGCATGCACGCACACACACACACACACACACACACACTCTCTAAATGTATATACAACAAACAAACACACGCACGCACGCACACACACACACACACACACACACACACACACACACACACTCTATAAATGTATATACAACAAACAAACAAAAGTATCTTTCTCTCTCTCTCTCTCTCTCTCTCTCTCTCTCTCAGGTACCCCGGGCCTCCCGTTCTATCTGTGCCGTCAAAAACTGCCTGTATGTCATGAGCAGCCATGATATTGACGAGGCATTGTTCGACAACGGCCACAACTGACCCTTCACAGTGCCACGGATCCATGCCCACACTGACTATCGACTACTGCTGCAGACATCTCATTTGATTTAAGGCCACCTAGAAATTACTTTGGCTCTCATGTCTGTGTGCACAGGAATTGTTTTTGTCATCGATCTACATAAAATTACACTTTGTGGCATCATCATGTCCGTCTCTGTATCTCTCTTTCTCTTAAAGTCATCAGAGAACGAGAGGGATTTGTTGGTGTTGGAAACACACTTTTTCATTGTGAAAGCAAGTGAAAAATAAACAGAGAATAATGTACGAGTATGATAATGTACCTAAATGTAATGCCAACAAAATAAATATGTGAGTTAGGGGCCCCAGTATCCAACATACTGGCCAATCATTTTTTGTGCATCAGTTTTTTTTATTGTTCCCAGCCACAGACGCTGAGGATATAGAGTCAGTGAAATGAATGATGAACAATATTTCTATATTGGTATACGACTTATTGGTAGACTCGGGACACAGAATGCTTGGATGGGTTTATTGTTATTTTCTGACATCAGACATACAATTATATATTCCACCAAGCTTCAGTGTCACGGAATTAGGTGATATTGTGATGAACAAGACTATATCCTTTTAATTTTCACTTCATATAAATGAGACTGCTCAGGGACCCCGGAGACAATCATTACCAATAACATCACCTGGAAATGTTGCTGACTTTGTTTTCTTTTGTTTCACACTTTGCATTTACATTTGTTCATCATTAACAGTAGGGAACAAAAAACATAAGCTACTTTGTTTTACTGTTTTAATAGCAGGTTTATAATATCAAGTTATGTTTCCTTCAGCCTTTGCAACCAGCATTCACATGATAAAATAAAACCATCCACCCTCCACGCTTTTGGTAGTCAACCAACAAAAATAAATTATAATACATATAATAAGAAACAAAAAACATCTCAAGCAGTCTCAAGATGTGTCAGAGAATACATTGCCATCCGGAATAGAAGTTTAAGATGTTTGGGATCTTTTACAACCTTGAGGGATTTCAGAAGCACGGAATTAAGCCACAAAACAATAACAATTAGCCTTGTTAACCCTGTGCCAAGGCTCTCCAGTCCGTAGACGGGCTCTGGTCACGGTCGCAGCCAGACATCACGCCGTCATCAAACCGCGCTGCGAGTCTGCCCTTGCGTTCGCTTGCGTCAGAATCGTGTGTCGCTTCGTGCGTGCGACATCCTCTATTACAACATGGCTGCCTGCATGAGAATGTTGGGCTCTTACAGACAGTTGCACAAGAATTCCCTTCTCCTCAACTGGCCGAACATGTACCGAACTTTTAACACGCTCTCCAAACTGAGCCATTCAACATCAACGTATCGATGGGTTGACAGAACTGGTTGTGCTATGTCTGGAACCGCGAAGAGGACGTTACTCAACGATTGCGTCGGTAATATTCGGTTCACCATGTCAATGACAGGACCGGGCCGTCGGGTTCGTGTTTGTGGTGCATTTAGCGGGGGACAGGACGTCTTGCCCCGTGGATATCCACACATCATCCCCAACAGGGCTTATGGGAGCCGGGGCAGTGGGTCAGCCTTCTCCGGAGACAATGGCGGGGAGAGCTCGGGGTCTGGAGGAGAGGAATCCGGGGGAGATGGGAGCATGCCCTACAATGAGCCACAAATGACAGCTCTCACACCCATGATGGTGCCGGATGTGTTTCCTAATGTTCCCCTGATCGCTGTCAGCAGGAATCCTGTGTTTCCTCGATTCATCAAAATCATCGAGGTAGGAATGGCTTTCAGTAGTTGTGCAATGATCCTGCTCGAGGTACAGCCTAGCAGTACCTTACACCTCAGCAAAGCTGCTGGAAAAAATCTGAAGGAAATCACGAGCCCTGTTGTTTATCTTTGCATATCCATACATTAATTTGTCTTTCAGCTGGATTAATACAATTACTCTCTTTCTGTTAGGTGAAGAACACTGCGTTGATGGAGCTGTTGAAGAGGAAAGTTCGACTCGCTCAGCCTTATGTTGGAGTGTTTCTAAAGAAAGACGATAAGTAAGGGCCTTACATATTGTAAAATGTTTACCAGTATTTTATATAATTAAATGATAAATTATAGTTGATATAATTAAATAAATGATATAGCTAAATCATTTATATAACTATAACCATAGAGCATTGGACAGTCCTTGCATACAGCTGCGAATGGTTAAACCTGCTGTTCTAAAAGGCTTGAGGTAATCTTGCATCACCAAGTGCTGAAACTGTAGTGTTGTGAAGTACAAAAATTGCTGACTTGATAAGCAAAGTAGGAAATCTTTTCTGAAAACCACCTGGCACTTTTTTATTTAAAATGTTGGTGGCATTTTTAACCTTACCACTATACCACCAAATGTATATGTCTCTCTGTTTCTTTCCAGTAATCAATCAGATGTGGTGACTTCTCTGGATGCTATATACTCTACTGGGACATTTGTTCAGATACATGAGATGCAGGACCTGGGCGACAAATTGAGAATGATTGTTATGGGACATCGCAGGTATGACATTCTTATATACCAAATGTTATCTAATGATCCATTATGTAATGATATCACTACTATCAGCACAAAAGGAATGCCTAAAATAGGTAGAATTTGCCAGTATTTAAACAAACCTGCATATGGAAAATTAATGTTATCTGTTTTTCTGGTACCAATGTATTGTAAATAAATGACCAGCTAAGTAAAAGTTGGATAATGCCATGAAGCTTCCTTTGTTGATAAATAAATGCCAAAAAGGTATGGGTTGTCATGCGACTACCTACAACTAGGCCCACTGAGCCTCCGACAGCTTTGTAAAGCAGCCAGGATGTTTCATCATGTTGAGTAGCTTGCAGGTCAAAGATGTAGGCCAATGGCCTATGTGGGTTCAATTGAGTTGAGTCTTTGGGGTCCTTTGGATTACCCCACTGTGTTCTAGAAGTTTTTGAAGCAAGATCTGTCTGAGATCCATAGCTTATTAATTGCTGTTTGAAACCTGGTTGTGGATTGTAGAAATGTGTGTTGGTTTGATGTGTGTCTTAGGTTCACTACAGAATATATAAATAGACTTTATTTAAATTAATTTAAATTAGCCCACCTCTGGTGAATATATGCAGCCTGTCACTGTCTGACCCATATGAAATGACTTCTACTTTTACTCTATCATACACACACAGCAGGAATATAGCCATAAGAGATCATTAGATCCGCCTTTGGAGTATTTCATGGTTATGACCATGCTAGCACATGTTTATTGTTTGCTAAAACTTTTCTGAGTTAGATATTGTTTAGATATTCCGACCGTTGTTATTATCACTATGATAACGTTATTTTCTCACACTCTCCTCTGGCAGGATCCGTATCACACGAGAGCTAGACGTGGAGCCAGACGAGCCTGTTGCATCATTTCCATCATCAGAGTCGGATGCAGACAGTGAATCACAGCCCAAAACCATGCTGAAACGCAAACCAAAACGGAGTCGCAAGGACCCTGCTGGGGCCGCTGCAGAACATCTGGAGGCTAAGGTGGGGGAAGAGATTTAATACCTTTATTCTTTTTAAGGTATTTACACCAGGATAGAGAGGATCAGCTTATGTTTATATGTCAATGTCAATGTCAATTTTATTTATATAGCACATTTCATATGGCAAGCATAAACTCAATGTGCTTCACGATAAAAGCAAGATGCAATACATGTTGAGTACATATTAAAACAAACAAAAAGTTAGTGCATATTAAAACAGAAGCCAATTTGTTAAGACAAACAAACAAACAAAAAAAAAAAAAAAAAAACTAATTAAAAGCTTGCGAGAACAGGTATGTTTTAAGATTGCGCTTAAAAGAAGATGTGGTTGGAGATGTGCGGAGTTCAATGGGCAGAGAGTTCCATAGTGTTGGACCATAAAAACTGAAAGCACCTTGAGCTAATTTTGAATGTATACGTGGAATATTGAGAAGAGATTTACATGAGGATCTGAGGTATCTGTCAGGTGTGTACTGGGTGAGCATGTCAGAAACATAGGGAGGGGCAGCACTGTTAAGAGATATGTGTGGTTAAGAGAGATACAGATTGAATGTAAGGGCATCGCCCTTCTGAATTGACCACTGAGAGAGAGTCCATTTAATTGTGTGACAGTTACTTCCGTAATAGTGTGACATCAGTGCATTGGGCGGTGCTGAAGTGCAGAAGTCGCGTCTCCCGGCTTCCCGCAACATTTACAACTTCCCAGGGATGTTAATTTGCCGACGCACAGGAAATCGTATGACCAATCACAACAGAGCGGACATGCTCACCAATCACAGCAGACTGGGCTACTCGGGAGACAAATCAGACCGTTTTTAGAAAGACACTGAAATTGGTTTTGCAGAAATTAACAGTGTGAGAGTAATAAGGGGTATTTCTAACATACAGGCATATAACCCTATTCTAGTAGTACCCCCAAATGCAATTATTAACCCTAAAAAGTATGATATGGGATCTTTTACAATGCTGTTTTGAGTGGAAACTATTTTATATATAATGTAATAATGTAGACCAAAGAAAAGGGACTTTCATGATTGTCCAAGCAATGCCTATACTGTGTATACATGTGATCATGGCTAACCACCAACATCCTGAAAATACATACAACTATTTTTTCTGGGTCAATCTGCGGGATGGGGATTGTTGATTCTCTTAGATCTCTGATGCAGACGTGACCCCCGTTGTAGAAGCCGTGCCCTCGTTGGACATCCTCATGGTGGAGGTGGAGAACATTAATCATGACCAGTTCACTGTCACAGAGGAGGTCAAGGTATGTTGAAAGGCATACACACTGTTCTCACTGAGTAGAATAATATTCTAGGTTGGGTCATCTTGTAAAGACAAGTTTGTGTCTATCTCTTCCAGGCATTGACAGCAGAAATTGTGAAGACCATCCGTGACATTATTGCTCTAAACCCTCTGTATAGGTGAGCTTCTTCATTCAGTCAAACAGCCAAGCAATGTCTTTCAAAAAACAATGTACTGGAAATTTCTTCAATCTTGACATATTTGTTGTATGACATTATTTGTTTTGGCAAGTATAGGCATTGTAAAAAATGATCAAATCACACGATTAATTACACATTATTTAATCGCACATTAAGTGTGAAAGTATTACAAATTAATTAAATATTGTTACCAATTTTTTTGTAACTAAGTAGAATATGCTATGTTGGTATTTGTCTAGGAGCCAGAGTGGCTTGGCTGCAACCAAATGAATGTACCTGATAAAATGTAATGTTTGTCCTTAATACTTATGCTACTTCACTTGTGATTCTCTGTTAGGGAGTCAGTCCTCCAGATGATGCAAGCAGGCCAGAGAGTGGTTGACAACCCTATCTACCTCAGTGACATGGGCGCTGCGCTGACCGGGGCGGAGTCAAGTGAACTGCAGGACATTCTGGAGGAGACTAATGTAAAACACATACGACAGTTTCATCATCCCTCCAATTTATTCCACCACTGTTTTTTAAATGCCTCTATCCATGATTTTCAGAATTCCCCTCTGGTGCTTGACAATGGCAGCCTGACACTGCCAGCCCACCTCACAAATGTTTATTAGTCTGGAAACTCTGTTCATTTACAATTTCCAAGGGCTTTTACAATGACTGTTATAATGCAGTCCGAGTTTGTTCTGGCTGTTAAAAGGCAATCAGTGCATATCAGTCCCGGCCTGCAGCAACGTGATGGGTCGAAATAAATATAAAGCTAAAGAAAATGAAACGTAGCCTGGAGACTATCCCGATCACCTGATCATATTCTGTTTGATTACACGGTTCTGTCTTGACCTCACGATCTCAGTGGGAGGGATTACTTGCCTTGACAGACCAACTCCCTCAGCCAATCAGTGTAGCAGAACATGTGACGCCATCACGGTGCGCTGTTCTCAGTTGATACACGGGATGAAGGAAGAACGTCCTTTCCCCCAGGAACTCTGCTAGTGCATACTCTTGTTCTTGTTTAATAGTGGTTCTTGTGCATACTCTTTTTCTTGTTTAATAGTGGTTCTAGTGCATACTCTTGTTCTTGTTTAATAGTGGTTCTTGTGCATACTCTTGTTCTTGTTTAATAGTGGTTCTAGTGCATACTCTTGTTCTTGTTTAATATTGGTTCTTGGGTCTTTTTCTGCAATAACTGCACTTTAGGCTGTATTGACTCTACGGTTACTGCTCGTTTTGGGAGGCGCCATTACGGCTTTTCCGGTGGTGGCCTGTCTTTTACGGTATCAACCACAACGCAGTCCCTGATTGGCCCGTTTATGTCATCAATTATGAGAAAGTCCCTGATTGGCCCAGATTATTATGATTTCTGTAAATTGATGTGGGCGGCCGAAGGTCCAGGGATGGTCTCCAAGCCAAATTACCACACCCCCCCCCCCCCCCCCCCCCGTTTACCCAGATATGAGTTAGTCTGCCATCAGATATTAATCTAAAGTCTGATTTGTGAGACTACCTTTAAACATACCTGTACAATAAGGTTGTTGGTTGTATGTCCTTATGTCCAGATCCCTAAGCGGTTGTACAAGGCTCTGTCTCTGCTGAAGAAGGAATACGAGCTCAGTAAACTGCAGCAGCGACTGGGGAGAGAGGTCAGGATGCTTGTCACACACAGAAATCCGTTACTGATACATTGTTATCTTCACTCATTGTTGTGGTTATGATCTGTTTTCTTCATATTTTATTGTTATGATCGGTTCATTATTTTATAACAATTATCATTGTTATAATGTGCTCAACAGACTTTCTTCATGTTTTCAGGTAGAAGAGAAGATCAAACAAACCCACAGGAAATATCTGTTACAGGAGCAGCTCAAGATTATTAAGAAGGTTGGTGAAAGGTCAGAATAATATACTTGTGCTCAACATGTGGTTGTGCATTAACAAGCAATCAGACCATGAAAAATGTGACCGTGGCTCTACATTCTAGAAATTCCACATGCGGTTGAATTGAAAGTAGCATGCTTTCTACTCCTATGTGCCATTGGATAACTTGGAAGTAGTGAAATGGTGAAAACCTCAAACTGAGGCGAACATAGTAAATGAAAACGCAAGGACTGGGCGATCAAATGGCATCGCCATGATTTGAACTTTCCATGTATACGTATATTTGAAACACTCTAGTACACACATTAGAAAAACATTAGAGGTCATTCTGTGTGGCAAAATACAGTTCTTGGAACCCAGAAGGGCTGGGATTTACATTAGGTTAATAGACCATTTGAGTAATAGTTTTTACAAACATAGGCACCATGTTTGTAAGAAAACAATAATGATGTTGTGAGAAACGGTAATTGCGCCTGTCTGCTCTTTCTCTCAGGTTTGCTCTAGGCATGCACTGGCCTGGTCTACACCTCATTTAATTGTATCTCAAACAAGTTGTACTCAGGCTTAAGAGACTTATGATTTGTAATATGTTTGATGAATGAATTCTGCTTTCCAGGAGCTGGGTTTAGAGAAGGAGGATAAGGATGCCATCGAGGAGAAGTTCAGGGAGAGACTTAAAGACAGAGTAGTCCCTCCACACATCATGGTTGTCATTGATGAAGAACTCAATAAACTCGGACTACTGGACAACCACTCTTCAGAGTTCAAGTAAAGTATATCATTTGGCAGAGCTTGTGTTATTCACAATCACACTTATCGTCACTGAGGTTTGATAACAAATGGGCTGTGTTTGTGTGCTTAAAAGCCATTTAGTCTAGAGTTCCTAACTCCATGTTATCAACTTTAACTATAGGGTTATAACAGTGTCTAGTAAAATAGGACAGTGAAAAAACTAAGGTTGTGTGTTTATGTTCCAGTGTGACCCGTAACTATCTGGACTGGCTGACCAACATGCCCTGGGGTACCAACAGCGAGGAGAATCTAGCACTCGATCGGGCGAATGAAGTTCTGGAAGAGGACCACTACGGGATGGATGATGTCAAAAAACGCATTTTGGTTAGAAAACGCATGCATTTCCATCTAACCATACAAATAAACAGGGTGGCTCTCTGCATGGAAACATACTACTGCTGTTTAACCCCAAAATAAATGTATGTATATGATTCAATGTCTTTCATATTGCGATCTTCTAACTTTCTCTCTATCTCTCTCTGTCAATTGCCCTCTTGTACCTGCGGCGGGTAGGAGTTCATAGCAGTCAGCCAGCTCCGGGGAACTACCCAGGGCAAGATATTATGCTTCTACGGCCCTCCAGGAGTAGGCAAGACCTCAATCGCTCGCTCCATTGCTCGAGCCCTCAACAGAGAGTACTTCCGGTTCAGTGTTGGCGGCATGACTGACGTTGCTGAGATTAAGGGCCACAGGTAACACAACATGCCGTATTCACTCCTGTATTGACCCTTTTCACAGAGGCGTCATCCTAGGACAAACAGAGTTGACACTCACAACTCTTGTTATGAATGTGGGTGTCCTACAATGTTGCCTGAGTGTTCTAATTAATTGCTTGTCAATGCTGACCCTTTCTCATTAAATCATTGTTGATGTCATGTCATGTTAGCTAATCAACAAGTTAATTGTCAATTCATAGACAATGATACAAATGTATTTGCCATTCAACAAAGTCTGGTTTCAAGATTTGTTGCAACATTTGTTGTTTTTTGTGATTATTTACCGGTACCTGTTTTACTTGGGAATGAGTTGTGTTAATGATTTCAAGGTGCACTCTTGACAGATTTCATGCTGAAATCTGTCAGTGAGACCAATTTCTGTGTCAACATAAAGAGAGATTATATATGGATGTATCATCCATTAGTCTTAACTTTGACACGCCCCTGTGTGCATGCTCATTGCTGTCTCAGACGGACGTATGTTGGAGCGATGCCAGGAAAGGTCATCCAGTGCCTGAAGAAAACCAAGACTGAAAACCCACTGGTGCTCATAGATGAGGTCAGACTTTTACAATATGGTATAGGATGTGAACTGTACATTGAAGATAATTGGTCATTGGTGTGTATCTTGTTGGTGATGGTGATGTTGATGTTGTTGTAATTTGTTAAACTAGGTAGATAAGATGGGGCGGGGCTACCAAGGGGACCCATCCTCAGCCTTGCTAGAGCTTCTGGACCCGGAGCAGAATGCAAACTTCCTTGACCATTATCTGGATGTTCCTGTGGACCTGTCGAAGGTGATGACTGTGTGTGTGTGTGTGTGTGTGTGTGTGTGTGTGGGTGGGTGGGTGTGTGTGTGTGTGTGTGTGTAAATGTCAATTGAAGAAGTCCATTTAACACCCACTCATTAAGGTGAATAACACACTACCACTTTTGTGTGTAGCTGCTATCTGTAGTTAAAACTTAAGACTGGAATGGGATATCTGGACAGAGAAAATCAGTACACAATATATTTGACTGCAGCTGAGCAAATTATTTTTACAGTATTTTATTTTTACCTAGAATAGGCTTAGGTCAGGGGTCGGCAACCTTCAGCATCAAAAGAACCATTTCGGGTCTCTCCCACCAAATAAAATCGTATCTGGAGCCACAAAACTTATTCGCCCCCTGAAAGATAAGATAACAGCATCTAACATTTTATATATAGTTATACCACATATAAAATAACTAATAGCCTACAGTTTATTGCATTTATGAAATGTGTGGGTTTAGGATGTGACCTTTATTTTAGTTTACAAAAAATTAAAACACTTTATTTTGCTATTTTAGTGGCACAGTATCACCAAAATAGGTGGTATTCCCTTTGAAATAAAAAGATATATATTTATTTTTTTTATTTTTAAATAAATAAATAAAAGATACTTGGAGCAACTGCAGAGGGGTGGAAGAGCCTCATTTGGCTCCAGAGCCGTGGTTTGCTGACCCCTGGCTTAGGTAATACAGAACCAACCGCCAAATGGACATTGGCTTTGTACGAAAAATGTAGTCGGGTAATACAGAATATTACTAAAAGTCCTGTACATTCAGCCTCAGCCTATGACAATAATATGCCGGAGGTAAGTGATTAGAGGTATGAGAAAGGTCAACACTTATATCCGCCTCATGCAATACTAGGAGAAAGGATATAAAAGGCAGGTGTGGAGCAGCCCTATAATGTTCCCCCTCCTCTGTGTGCTCCCATCAGGTGCTGTTCATCTGCACAGCAAACATCCTCGACACCATTCCAGAGCCTCTCAGGGACAGGATGGAGATGATCAACGTGTCCGGATATGTGGCCGAAGAGAAATTGGCTATTGCTGAGGTAGCAACATAGTATACTGTGTGTGTGATAAGTAATATTTGGTCTTTTTTGTGTGGTTAAAATATAAAGAGTTATAGTGGCTCTAATGAGGGTTAAAACATTGATTTTGTACTCATGAAGCAAATCGTAACAGTGTCATCATTTTGAATCCCCTTTTTCCCTCCTCTTCTAACCCCCCACTCCCATTGTGTACAGCGCTACCTGGTCCCCCAGCTGCGTGCTCTGACCGGCTTGACTGAGGAGAGCGGCGCCATATCGCCAGAGGCACTGAGTCTTCTGATCAAACAGTACTGCAGAGAGTCTGGTGTGAGGAACCTGCAGAAGCAAGTGGAGAAGGTAGCCCTCACCCATGCTTGCTGTGGACGTGTCTTGTTGCTGATTATAAACTCAGGAGAAGCAGAACATGCCTTAAACCTGCCTATTGAAGACTATGCTTATCCTAGTTTTAACATTAAAGAATACATTTACTGATTGAGTGATCAATTGATTTGATCTGTATTCTATTTATGATGCCTCTCATTGCATCTTAATGGATACTGATAATATAAAATGAATGGATTATAACAGTTCACTTAATTTATTAATTCAGGCTCAAATGTTTGCGATGACAGATTCACCCCACTCGTGTAAATGCATGATGTCATTTGTTTTGAAGTTATTGGGTAATAAAATACATACCTTTCCATTTTGGTAATGCATCTATCCCTCCTCCTTCTGTTCCAAGGTGTTCCGCAAGGTAGCCTTCCAGATCGTGAGTGGTAAAGACCACGCCGTCACCATCACGCCTGACAACCTGCACGACTATGTCGGCAAACCCCTGTTCACCGTCGACCGGATGTACAACGTCACGCCCCCCGGCGTGGTCATGGGACTGGCCTGGACTGCCATGGGTAAGCCCTGCACACCCACCGTCAGGCTAAAGCATTCACTCAGGAGGGAGTAGGTTGAGATACATCTCTAACTGGTTGCATCATGTAACCGGTTCTGTCCAGGTGGTTCAACGTTATTCATTGAGACGTCGTTGCGACGTCCTCGTGAGCCGGTGCTGAAAGAAGGGGAGGGCTCTCTGGAGCTCACAGGTCAGTGTCAGATTTTATTACACTTTGCTCTAGTATAAAATTGTCTACATTCAAGTCCCCCTATTTTTGTATTGTGTTCATTTTTTTTATTTGAATGCCTGGCACATTTTTCCACTAAGCATTGCTTCTTGTACCTCTGCAGGGCAGCTTGGCGACGTGATGAAGGAAAGTGCTAAGATTGCATCAACCTTTGCCAGATCCTTCCTCATGACCAAGGAGCCCAAGAACAGCTTCCTGTTCGACTCTCATCTGCACATGCATGTTCCTGAGGTATGCGTAAAGTATATTATATCCATTGACTCCTGAAACTATTGTGAAGCTATCTACCAAAATGGAGAAAAAAGAAAGTTCATGTTTTTCTTTTTTTATAATTTGAGCGTTGGGTTTTTGTTTCTCTTCGAGTGTCTTGAGGTTATCATTTCTATTGTCAGATAGTTTGTAGTTTTCTGGCAGATGCCAATGAAGTAATCACTGATTCCATTTTTTATTCTGGTTCCAGGGTGCCACCCCTAAAGACGGACCAAGTGCTGGTTGCACTATTGTCACAGCATTGTTGTCCCTAGCAACCAACCAATCAGTGCGCCAGAATGTAGCGATGACAGGAGAATTGTCCCTGACAGGAAAGATTCTGCCAGTAGGGGGAATTAAGGAGAAGACTATTGCTGTAAGTATCATCATCATGTTTCTTTGGGCAAATAAATTATAATTATTTCCTTTTATTAATAAATCTAGTATAGGTGTAGAAAGAAAATTAATTTCATTCATTTTTCAAACAAGACAATGACAATTGCAGGCTGTTATATTCAAAGTTGTTTCATTTGATTACCTATTCAATGTTTACTTAATGCATCCCAATCAGATTCAATTAAAGAGCAATTCTGTAATCATCAAATAGCAAGAATAAGTTTGTAGAGATTTTAGTGCTCTATCCTAACATTCAATAAGCCAAAGTAAAATTATGACTAATCATAATAACGATCATCACCTTAAGTCGTATAATGTACCAGCATAATGGAACTTGTCTGAGAAAATATTTTACTTCCTATTAATGAATAACAAAATCTCATGTCTTCTAGGCTCGTCGTGCAGGCGTGACATGTATGATCCTACCAGCAGAGAACCAGAAGGACTTCTCAGACCTTCCTGAATATATTACACAAGGCCTGGAAGTCCACTTTGTCGACCACTATTCCAAGATCTACCCCATTGTTTTTCCAGAGGCATAGCAGTACCCTGTCATCCAAAAAAGGACCACACACTGCAAGGTCTTTTCCAATAGCTCGGTATTTGAAGGACTCAGGTTGTCATCAACACAAGGGTGCAGGCCGTACCCGGGACACTTATAACCTGTCCTTATGAGACACACCCTTTGACATGGACTTAGCGACTTAAGCCAGATGAATGGATGCTAATTGGTCAACGATTAATTCAAATAATGCGTGAACACATTATTCATTAATAGTATAATATAAGATGTTTTTTTATAAATATAAATTAAAGTGTGAAATGTAATCTGAATTTGTTCAATTAATTCTATAACATACATGCAGCTCCTTGGGAAGACAAGGTCAAACTCCCTGGCCTTAGCTTTGAGGATCTCCTTGTGAAGGCCAAATGACGAGGAAAAGGCAGAATTTATTCCAGGGTTTTTTACTTTCCCTTTTGCTAAAAGCAGCTTACAGCTGGAAGTTCCCAAACTCAAAAATCAACCAAATCTAGAGACTTTCCACATTGAATGTTCATATGAGAATGCTGGAAAATGTAGGTGTAGGATTGTTCCTTGAGTCCTATCTAGCAAAATGTGGATATTTTATAGCGAAAGGGAATAACAAACGACAATGCCTTGTTACTTGGTAAAAACCTATAGAAGAAACAGCAGGTTTTTCTGCACTCACAAGTTTGTATGGTTCATGTCAATTGTATTCAAGTGTCAGATTCAAGCTAATCTATTGGAATATTTTAGAAAGTGTTTTTAAAATGCAAACTCTGCAAATTATTCCTGTTGGTATGTTTTAAACCTGAGGTGCCTTGTCAGTGGTTCTTAGCTGGTCAAGCCTGTGGACCAACAAGTGTCATAGGTCACAACCTATCATCTAAAATTCACCAAGATTGCATTTAAAGGTGCCATGACATGCCTGTGATTAGCCATTACAAGCCGTTTGGAAATCAGCCCCTCAAGTCCCTTAACACAGGTGTGCGTGTCCACCAAGATGTGTGACAGATGAGCAACGTTTGCTACAATCCACTGGGTAGACTGATCTATCCCCATCCATCACATCTAAGTAGACACACCCACTTTTTTCCAAAACAGCATGTCATGGCACCTTTAATGCCTTAATGTACTGTTTAACAAAGTAAACAATTGCATGTTATTTCTGGCATACGCTCTGCAACCCAGTTGAGAATATCCATGTATGGCTACAAGTACCTAAATGTTAATGTATTAAACAAAGGGTATTGATCCTTAGAATTTGTCCCTATAAATTAGTTTGTATTGGACAAAACTTTGCACATTAAACAATTGAAGGCTGTTCAAGCAAATGCAAGCCAAGTGTTCCTTGAGCATTTGTTTGGAGGCAGGCTTTTGGAATTGCTCAGCACTAAGTTTTCTTCCAATTTGAGATTTCAAAAACAACTGGACAGCATATCATCTTAAAAAGATTTATTGACAGTTTATTCTTTCTTGGTAGCCGCCTTTCTCATTGCAGCCAGAACGTTGCTCAGCTCCTCTCTCTTTCTCTTGGCCCGGATATGAGTACCAATCTGTAAACATAAAATTCAGAGTGATTCAGGCGTTTGCATTTATTAATGAAAATCAACTATTGACCAAACAATGTAATTGTCTTTCATTTCAACATCAAGGCGTTTTAAGCCATGCTCTCCATCAGAAATTCCTTCTTTAATAGCAAGAGGGCAATTATTGTGACCCTGTTTATCCTAGAGTTAAACAAATCATCCACACGAGTGCAGCACTTTAAACATGGCTGCATGCACATACAATGGATAAAACAAGCAAAGATGTTAATTAAATGTGGTTTATTACAGAGTGATCTGCCATTGCATTAGAAAGTGAGTGACTCAGGGACCAGAGAGTCACGCATGATCATACAGAGCACATATGGGGCTAATATTAATCATGTATATGTGCATATAAAAAGGTTACGCTGGGAGGACCAAGGCAGCAGCATGTTGATTGTAATGATCCAGATTACGATGGTTTGATCTGGATGATTAAACCATCGTACGGATCTTCTGGCTTCACCAACATTTGTCAATTACTTGGTTGTACTGATTCTGCACAAGACTTTAGCAAATGTAAATAGGACTTTAATCTTCTGTAAACCATGCATTCAGTGTGTTAGTTTCAGGGGAAAATAAGACTGACTCACTTAAGTACTACACAATGATCATAAAGACCCATAGGCTACTGCTATACTTAACATTTGTGGCAATATGCACGCTCACAAACTGGCCGCAGGGAACCCTCACTTAAAGCTTTACCAAGAGGACGTCTCAGTTGGGAAACACGATACAAAACACATTTTTGGTCTGCAATCGACATACCCTCTTCTTGATGAACTTCAGAGCCCTCTTATCCTTGGACACCTTGAGCAGCTCCATAGCACGTCTCTCATAAGGTGCAAACCCACACACCTCACGGATCATATCGCGAACAAACTTGCTGTGCTTGGTCAAGCGCTGCAAGATAAGTGTTCAGTGTTATTTGGGAATGACCGTGGTAAAAGGAATTCATGAGTACATGGACTTGAATATTGACTGATACATTTTAAAAGTACTCCTAGCACAACCACTTGTCCCAGTTGCTTAAAAAAGGAAAACATGATAGTTTATTCACTACAGTGTTTAATTAACACGATACCAAACACTTCAGGTGATGGGGAAAGACACTTACGCCTCGTCTGCGACTGTGCCTAGGAGCATAAACATTCTTAGTGACTGGGTGGCCTTTGCTAAGGCCCACAGCCATTGGGTAGCGGATAGCCATGTCTGAAACACAGGTGACGACAAATACCAACAGGTGTTAAAACAGTACCTCATTGTGCTTTAATTTAATACAATCCAAAGCCATTTCAGCTACACATTGTGTACATTGACCTAGGTTTATTAACAATTTAGTGATCTCGGTCAATTTCTAGGAACAGCTATATCTGGCCAATCACAGATAGTTGACATCCATGTACCCCATAGATATTACTTTCATCCTTGCAGCCCATCAAGAACATGGTTCGGCGGCTTTAGAGACCAGAGTAGTAGCAGAGCTAGTTTAGAGTAAGCTAGCTTAATGGCAAATCGTAGATATTGTAGCTATACATTAGGGTTCACGATTACGACTGCCATTGAGTTCTAGCCAACACTGATGCACTGGCACCATTGATTTGAATGTCTAAAAAGGGCATTTAAAGGAAATTATGGAGAGTGGGTCCAGCTCGTCAGAAAGCTACTGTTCGCTATCCTGTAGCTTTGAGGCAAAGATTACTTCACTGAAGTAAGACGGTTGCCTTTGTTATATTCTATAAATATTCACTATGTATGTTTTAATCCGCTATAGTTCTCTAATAAGTGTAGTATAGAGCCTTCAATTGGTGAGATTGCAGAGATTTTAAAAGATTTTTAAAATACAAACACGGCAAAAAAATGCTCACCGACCTTCTTCAATGGCTGTCAAACAGGAAGGAGCGTTGTGAGGTTGCCGGTTGGTAAAGAAGGCTTCTGATCCAGCGCCCTCTAGCGATGTGGTGTTGCTCCAGTTTGCAATGCTTTAATATATTTTTGTATTATCCATACTAATGCCATAAAACAAATATGCTACAATGCTGTAATGTTATCACTATCATTTAATACATATGAAATATTTGTTATTTTATAAATAGTTATGTAATTTTAGTGCACATTGTTCAACCAAATGACACATCATAAACAAAGGTATTTTTTCATGAATGCACTGCTGATGCTGATTGGTTTATGATTTGCCATTCATTATTTTTCCTGAACCTGGAAGTGCATTCCTATGAACATATGCACACATTCGGTTAGTTCAGGACTAAAAGGCTGGGGTTTGGTTATAATAAAGCTTAAGCATTGACTACTTATGAATGATTGCCTTTTTGCTTAAGCAACACAAACACATAATATAAAATCTGAAATAAAATGTTACTAAATGTTTTATTCTGGGTTACGTTAATTAAATAAATGGTAAATGGTTGGATGAATGAATATTTAGCCTGTCAAGTTTGATATAGTCAAGATTGACTATATCTATTGACTATCTAGATAAATGCTCTAACGTTGCAGTATGTTGTATATTCAGTTACCCTTCATGTTCAGTGTAGGAGAAAAAATTACCTTTCATGGGGTATTGGTATAATGTAAGCAGTATGGGTAGAGACAGGATCGAGGAGATTTATGCAGCATGAAATGACCGAACATATAAGGAGACAGAGACACTGTTTTGATATTTTTATTATAGACTCATTGTTTGAGCTGTATACTATGGATATAATGTATTTGGGAAACTATATGCAGTTCTCATTTTTAACTGTGGAGGGAAGCCACAAGCAATGGAGCCATGTTCTGAACGGGATTCTCGTTCGAGGAAGCCTCGGCTTTCGGCGCGGTCCTCGTGAGCGCAACCGGCCATCTTGACTTTTCGTAGCCGAGACCGGAGCTCTTTATTAAACTGCGCCTCGGGGACATTATAACATAAAGGATCACATGCCGTTTCTCATTTAGAAATTGTTTCGATAGTGTATTCAGTCTCCGCGCTTTTCCAAAAGCAAACACAGGGCTCACGTTTGAGAGAGGTTCATATACTGGTTCAAACGAGTGGAGGAGCGAAACTTGGATCGGACTAATACTCGTCATGGCGACCGCTACCCCGAGCCGAGAATCAGGCCGTCCTGCGGCCTCCACTCCTCTCTCCCCCACTCGGATATCTCGCTTGCAGGAGAAGCAAGAATTGCAGCATCTAAACGACCGCCTGGCGGTCTATATAGATCGCGTCCGTTCTCTGGAGTTGGAGAATGACCGTCTGATGGTGAAGGTGTCTGAGAAGGAGGAGGTGACTACTCGAGAGGTGAGCCGGACATTGAACGCAAACCATCTGTTCTCTACGTGCAGCTGGTGGCTCCTGCCCCTGCGGGTTGGAGCCGCCGTTCAGTTTCATCCGATCTGACACATCCCAAATTAATTATGCTCAATACTTAAAACTATAGCCGATTGTCGTAACGTTAAACGTGAAATCCCAGGGATTTTTAATAGGGGGTTACTTTTTATTTTTATTTTTTTTACAGTTAGTTACTAATTAATGCTAGGGCCATTGGCGTTTTAATGATCAGTCTGACTCAATGTATATTTTAAAAACTGAACATATTATTAATGTGTACCACCTTGAGCCCTGCGCATGTTTATTGGGGGTCCGGTGTTTGGTTTACACATCCTCCTCTTGGAGGATCGAGCGGGAGATCGCGCGCCAATAGGCTGACGCTGACGTCACTCTGTCACCTTCTTCAAATCGTAAAAGCCCTGCCCTGTTGTGGTTCATGAAGTTCATGTTTACTCAAGGATTTTTTAAAAACACGATTAATACAATTTGGAAACTAAAATACGCAACAATGGATGACCCATAACCCGATTATTTGGTAGGCTTCTGTAATAGAAAATAGGGCTCTTCCACTCAAAAACAAGATTCATACTTCTATTGAATCAGACAACTCCAGCCAATAAGCAGAATACTTTTTATGGGACTGAATACACAATGTTTTTGTAAGACGAAATGGACGATAATATGAAATGGCTTTCAGTGGTGTCATACATATACATTTACATTACATTAAGGGCATTTTGCAGACACTTTTATCCAAAGTGACTTGCGTACATTTGTCAGAAGAGAACCAAAATATATCCCTGTCTGTACAGTAAGGATGTTCATCGTAACAAATGCCAAGATCTTACAATGTGTGCTCTTTATGAGTGTCAGGACGTACAACATCCAATAATTGTGTAAGGGTGTTTTTAGGCAAGTAAGGCTATGCAGAATCCAGGTGAACTCTGAACAAGTGTCATACATGGAATATGGCATATTTCCATTGGCATAGATAAAACCAAATGTTACATTTGTACAACTATGAAGTGTTGCATGTCTGTATTTACTTACAACATAAATACAACCCAATTTATTGATAAGATAAAAATCATTTATTCAATGAAAACATTTGTTGTCTATCCAGGTGAGCGGTCTAAAGGTGTTGTATGAGGCAGAGCTGGCAGATGCTCGCCGTGTTCTTGATGAGACTGCTAGAGAGAGGGCCAGGTTGCAGATCGACTTGGGAAAGGCTCAAGCTGACTTGGAGGAGACCACTCGCAGGTAACACAAAATGTGTAACTCATGGTTTGGTTTCACCATCACCCCTTGTTTTTTGTTCATTTCAATTGTACCCACATAATGTATTTCGTTTTTAGGTATATAAGTGAACCAAAAATGATCTAACCATGGTCTCAATATTGAGCATTGGCTGTTGAGAAAGAAGATTAATTTGATTGCTAATGTTGCAACAGAATGCAGCGGTTTACTTAGCAAAATATAACCATTATATTAAAATCCTATTTAAATTGATCACACCCAACATTTACCCTACTTCACATCTATGAAGTGAAATGAAAACGGTGTTGGGGATAGAACTCATTATCATGTGGGACATAGTCTAGCCTACAATGTTGTGTGTCTTCAATTAGCCTACAGAGACAATTCTTGCTAAGTTTAATTACTTATTGCCCATAGAATAATAAGTAGATAGGAAATAAGCACTCATCTTCCATAGATTCAGTCCAAATCGCAACAAGTAGACCTTCTTGTGTCAACTAAAAGTCTGCGATAAATTCCGCCGATGTACACATATGGAAAGTCAGTTTAACCTGTATCATATACAGTCCTATTGCGTTTCACCCACATTTAGGCGTAGAGTAGAATGTACTGTGGCCGAAATTAATCTAGAGATAGTGCAGATTCATTCTAATTTTTCCTATTAGCCATTGGTCGACTGAAAGAATTTCAGTTAACCAAGATATTATGTCCAAGTTTTAAACGATACTGATCTAAAAAGCAAGACATGCATTTGGGCCTCCATTTCTACCCTACCCTATACTGAATAATGAAACTTTTGTTTTTGCTTTTGGTAGTTTTACCACCTACATATTTCAATGTTCTCTCTTGAAAGAACAGATCTGTCACCAGAGTCGCAGAATGGCATCATAAATCGATCTTATTCTTAGGCCCTGTCCACACGGAAACTATTTTTTTGTGAAAACACAGAAGTGTTTGGGCTGACCGTCCAGACGGATCCGGCATTTTCTGTGCCCAAAAACACACTTTTTGAAACCAGGTCCCATAAGATAAAAACGGCCCAATGCGTTTTCGTGTTAGGATTCGTGTGGACGCCAACTAGGCAAACAATGACGTCATCGCCCCTCCCACCAGACGGGCAACGTTAGAGTTCCGTCAAATTTGTTTTCTTTGATTTGTATTATTTTTGTAGCTTTAATTACAGCCCCTTGTTCAATTGAATTACTAACATTAAAAAGTATTTCTGCTCAATCTACAAATTTAAACAACGGCTTTCTCCTCCTCGACTGTATGTTTCTATACAGCGCAGGCTTGATGCACATGCTCCGCCTCATCTTCTTCTTTTTTTGGTGGAGAACCAGCTCCACACAGTGGCCTTGAATGTGTAGTACGGTGTTTACAGCTAGATGCGTTTTTACAATGAGTCTGTCTTTACGGAGAAATTCCTGAAACGCATCAAAGGAAAAAATATATTTTTCGCCCATGTGGACGTGGCCATAAGGTGGATTTATAGTCCTCCGTAAGGTGCTGTACGCAGACACGGAGAGCCCTCTCCGTCAACGGAGAGCCTGTCGGAGACCCTCTCTGTAGCTCTACGTGCGCATTTAATATTTTTTAGCTATCCGTGAAGGCAACAGAGACGGACTGAGACGGCAAGGGCTGTGATTGGTCCTCTAACAAAATAATTTCCGGAATCACTATTCCCGGTTTGACTTTGCACCTTATTTACTTTGTACATTGTTTACTTTGCACATTAAGGACCAATTAAACACCAAATAAGATTTGAAAAGCTTTCAAAGTTTATTTTCAACACTATTTATATGGTTACTAGTCAGCATATAAGATCGATGGGGTGGCGAATTGCATTGCGTATCCGACATCCCGACGGAGAGCTTCGAATGCTCAAGGGGTCTCCGTAGTTACGGAGTCGGATTACGGATACAGAGTAGTATACGTTGGCCTTTAGTCTTAAGCCCGTAGACTGGATCAAAAGAATGATTTCAAGATTGATTAACCCCATGCAAACCTTCTCTCCCGTATGGTTAACATTTAGGAACAAATGGAAGGTCTTGGAAGGGTTAAAAAAAAAAGATTGTCTCGCACATTGATGGGATCCACAACCAGTGCAGGGGATGCTAGCGAGGTACACTGGACAAAATATGGAGGAAGTGACCCACGGGATTCTCACACACAAGTGGACACTTTTGAGGCTTTATTCAATTGGCTGATTTGTGAGACGAGGGGAAATGGCATGCTGGTTCCAGCACAACAGCCTCTACTGTTTCCCAATGAAATGCTCCTTCAATGTAATGAAGCCAAAAAAGCTTCTTCTCACAAATATCCCTAATAAATGTGTATTTGTTTTGCATGTTATACCAGCCTGAAGAAGAAAGATGGGGACCTGGCTGCAGCTGTTTCCAGGGCCTCAGCTCTTGAAGGCCAGCTGAACCAGAGTGAGGCGGCTCTGGCTACTGCCTTAAGCCAAAATGCTGCTCTCAGTGCAGAACTTGGAGATGTTAAATCCATGCTGGCTAAGGTATGAATAATATCAAGACACAGCTGTCACTTGAACAGGGCAAAATCAAAGATGACATGTTTATGCTGTGTATTATGTCACGTCAATTATTTGTTAAGCTGCTATATAAATATTTGTTTACAGGCTGAAGATGGACATGCCGTTTCCAAGCGGCAGTTGGAGGCTGAAACCCTGATGCGCGTGGATCTGGAAAACCGCTGCCAGTCCCTGTCTGAGGAGCTGGAGTTCCGAAAGAACATGTTTGAGGAGGTAAACCTTTTGGTGACCGTACCGCTTACGTTAAACGTTACTGTACTGTACCGTAATGTTTTTAACGATAGCAAAAACATATATAATTGCACTGGACAGACGGTGTTGCTCCTGATGTTCTCGGTGTGCTACTGACGGGTGGAGCTGGTCAAAATTATACGCATCGCTGTCGTGTTCAGTGCAGCTACTGGCTTAGGAACGGTACTGCCGTCCAAATTCCCACTTTTGGAGAGTGGTCTCGGCCCGCCCCCTCCTCTCCAGATTCAAAGCTCATGCAAGTTGCCAGGTGGAGGACACTGAACCAACACGAGTCATAACACATAGGCCAGAGCAAAATGTTCAGACCCACAACAGACATTTCAAAGGTGCTGGCCGTATCAATGTGATTCATAAGCGTATTCTGACTGGTCATGCTTTAACTTCAATGACCTATATTAAAGTTTGTATGTGCATTTTATACAATGATGTATACAAAGCTCAAAATGATTTAATTTCTTATTGGCTGATAGGAGGATTACTTTTATAGCACATATGCAACAGAATCATTCTCAGGACTGAGCAATCCAGTAGCAATCTATAAGCTAAATGGTAGACAGTATATACATGTATGTATTTATAATAATTGTATCTATAATTTTATGCTTTAATAACCATTTATTTCCTAATTTCTAAGGAGGTGCGCGGGTCTCGGCGTAGGCAAGAGCAGAGAATTGTGGAAGTGGATTCTGGAGTTAGACAGGACTATGAGTTTAAACTGGCACAGGCTTTACAGGTATGTGTTAATGTGTTTGTATTGCATGTTTCAAGGCTCTGAATAGAATGTATTTCTTATTACAACAGCTTTCATTAATAATCACAAACATAGTTGGACATTTGTGCTACCTTCAGTGAGTGTCATGGTATATCAAAAAGGTTCTTGCCTTACTTGTACTTCATGTGTTGCACACAACAGTTTAGCTACACTTTCTTAAGATGTTCAATGTTATATTACAGGTTCTGAATAGGACCTGTTAATCACGTTAATTTTGTTTCTTTATTCAATCTAGGGTAAGGTCAAAACAGACCCAAATGCATGTTTCGCTTTAGGAGCTACAGTAATAGGCTTTCATTTGTAGTTACCATTTTTCATAATGCAAGTGACAATATTATTCAGTTTGTATTTTGTTTGTCCACCAGGACCTTAGAAAGCAGCACGACGAGCAGGTTTCACTGTACAAGGAGGAGCTGGAGCACACCTTCCAGGCCAAGGTAGGAGACTCACTCCTCCATTATGGCTCTCCTACTATATTCCTACCCTAAAAGAATGCCAACAAAATCCTAAAGACATTTCCTCTTTCATTATTGGCGCCGACTAACCGTTCCTAACCTATTTGTTTGCCATCTAGCTGGGTAATGCCTTGGTTTCCTCTGAGATGAATGACAAGGCAATGGGCACAGCCAGGGAGGAAGTGCATGAGGCTCGTACCAGGATAGAGAGCCTTGGATACCAGCTGAGCTCGTTGCAAAAACAGGTACACCCCATGTCACTGCATCGTAAATCAGTCCTTCAAGTATGCATTAGCTATTCGATGTGATGTGGAAGTGTGCTGTGGCCTTTGGTTTGGTACATCAAGTTTGATGACATTTTGACTGTCTGCTTTAAGGCCTCCGCTGCAGAAGAGCGAGCTAGAGAGCTTGAAGAGCTGTTATCTGCAGAGAAGGACAAGCACCGCCGTTCTGTTGAGGGGAAAGAAATGGAAATGAGCGAGCTGAGAGACCGGATGAATGCCCAACTGAATGAGTACCAGGAACTTCTGGATGTCAAGTTGGCTCTTGATATGGAAATCAACGCCTACAGGAAGCTGCTGGAGGGCGAGGAGCATCGGTATGGCCTGTACATGGACACAATTATTATGGATGAATGCAAGAAGCTACCGCAGAACTACAACTGAGAATAGTATACAGGGATTCCCACAGCACTTTGCTAATCAACACATGCCTGCCGCCTTAACTACTACGACCAAAAAATCTACAAAAATATTATACAAAAGTAAAAAATAATCAAAAATTCATTCACTCTCTGTGTATAGATCAGACTGCATGGCAACAGTAAGCATGAAAACAAGCATCCCGCACCCCCCACTTCTTTACATGCATTTAACCCCATATGGGGATCCAAAACTTGATGCTGAACTAGCATAGTACAAAATGTGGGAACCACGGTACTTTTCAGGTACCGGTATACAAAGAACACTAATGTATTTACTAGGGGTGTAAAGATACACAAAAGTCACGATTCGGTACGTACCTTGGTTTTTAAGTCAGGGTTCGGTATGTTTTTCGGTACAGCAGGGTTAAAAGAAACCAAACATACATTTTTTGTATTAAACAGTGGTTTCCTGAACAAACTATGTCAACAATGAAAACAAAAATGTAGGTCAATACTGCTGAAAAAAGTACAATTTACTGAGAAGTAAATTTTGGATTTGATTTATTAAATTGTATCAAACAAATGCCTTACACACATGAAAAGACATCAAATACAATTGAGGATAAAAACACACCAGGACTTATTTCCATTGTTATTTTCCATTATTTCCAACGCAAAACATCAGGACAGGACAAGACACTCAGTGTGATAATCAATAAAAACATTTTTCTTCAATAAAAATATAATGCTTTGATTCGGTACGCACCCGAAATGAAATGTGCATTCAACCGTTAGACCGGTACCGAAAAATGTCAGTACGGAAGGAAGGTACCAGAAGAAGTCTGAAAGAATCAAAGGGGTGAAAACTCACTGAAAATCTGCCACTTTTCGCTTTTTTTTGCTGTAGTCAAATCGAACGTATATGCCTTTTTTTTCAAATGACTTCTTCTTTCAAGTCTTTCAAGCACATTGGGAGTAATGAATCAAATTATTTCCCATAGGCTAAAGCTGTCCCCCAGTCCCTCGGCCCGCGTGACCGTTTCCAGGGTGACTGGCTCCTCAACCCGCAGCACCAAAAGGAAGAGGCTTGAGGTGGAGGAAGGGGCCTTCCTGGAGGAGACGAGTGGCCAACTCCTTGTGTCCGAGGAAGACACGGCCAGCGGCGCAGTGACCATCTTGCCCACTGACATGGACGGGAACGCCGTCACACTGGCCAACGACACTGAACAGGTACACTGAGCACGCGCTAATGTTACAATGGAACTAATTGTAATGTGTTATACTTTAACAAACATGTTTTGCAATACATGTGTAAATCGGTGCATCAAGGTAATGGCCATAGACTCTTTATATATCCTTTAAGAATACAGTAACTTCAATATGAGGAGGAAAGGATGAACGTGGAGTCTAGAAAGAAAACAATGAATCACCTCGCCTTCCTGTTGACGGTAAGACTAACATACTCGCATGCTACTTTATTCACCTAGGATCAGCCTCTCGGCAGCTGGCGCTTGAAAAGGCAGGTGGACGGAGGAGAGGAGGTCACCTACAAGTTCTCTCCAAAGTTTATCCTCAAGGCTGGCCAGTCTGTAACGGTAAGAAGCAAACCATGAGATTCATAAAGCAAATATTACTTGCATAACGAATGCTACTAATACGTCACATTGCAACTAGGGACATTGACCACTTGTCATACGAGCTAGAGAAGTTTGTAGTGGGTGCCAGTAGTGTGTTATTGTTGTGTTATAACTGTTTAGCGCACATTTCCGCGCCAAAGTTATTTAACTGCGAGCAAATGTTGAAGTGTCTGATTTAGTTGAACAGTTTGATACAGTTTGCCAATACAGTCAATTTTGACTGAAATGTTCATCAAATTATACAACAACCAATGAATGCTCATGTATGTCTTCCGTATTCATAGGTCTGGTCCGCAGATGCAGGTGTTGCTCACAGTCCCCCATCTGACCTGCTGTGGAAGAGCCAGGCTTCCTGGGGAACAGGAAATGACATCCTCACCACCTTGGTCAATGCGGATGGAGAGGTATTGTTGTAGGGATTAGCGGAAGACAAATGTTTAGGGAATAGGCGGTATCCTTTTTTCTTCTTTGTAATACCATATCATCGACCAATGTTATTTGGCCTCAAAACGTTTTTTTTTTGTAAATCAATGGGTGATGCCATGATCCATGTTTCTACATTGAATGGTACATTTCTAAGTGATCTTTTTATTTACAAATAACTGCAAATATTTTGTTATATAATTAGGTATTTTATGAATCTCTGAAATTTGTATATGCTAGAACTCTGTGTTTATATTAAGTACAAGCTAGTATGCATCACTGTGTAGACATTGTCAATAGTTAACACTGGCCGGTTGATTACTTCTGCGTTCAGTTTCCCAGCCCAGCTAGAATGTAGAACCAATATGGCCGCTAGGCTAACAAAGCCACGGCAGCTGACATGAAAAAGCTGGTGACATACACCTAACCCTGGACATAATGTAACTTAAACAATTAGGTCCATCTCTTTGGAGAGTATCTCACTCGACTGTGTTCTCTATATAGGAGGTGGCTAAGAGGAGTGTTGCCAAGACTGAGGTAGAGAATGGAGAGGAGGAGGAAGAAGAAGAAGAAGAAGAGGATGAGATGGTTGTGGGAACGGTAAGCAGAAACCTTCTGTCAACTATTCAGAGCATCTGTCAGTAGATAATAATGATAATAGATAGATAATAATCTTTAAATAGACTAGATGTAATTCACAAGGATTTATTTTTTTTTATTTTTTATAAGGTACAGCTAATCTCAAAATTTGCATCTCGGATGAATGGGTTTCAATGGTGAACCTTGAAATATTCATAGACACTGATTTCAATGTTGAAAGATGGCTAATGTCTCCTATTTCATCCAACTAGGGCAAGAAGACATCCTCTAGAGAGTGTACCATTATGTGAGCTTCTCCCTCTTACCAATTTTTACTCCTGGTTTTCACCATAGAGCCACTCGCATATTTTTCTATTTGTCTTGTCATCTAGTTTTTTGTTTTTGTTTTTTAATGGCTACGCAAGACATGGACTCTTTTTTTTTTAAAACGTTTCTACTGTTGTGCCCAGCCATGGACCTGCTTTTGATAATATACACAACTAGTTATCTTTATGATGTTCAGTCATAAAGATGGAGAGAACTATATGCCAACACTGAAGTTGGCATCTGCCTGTGACTTTCGACATTATGTGGTTACCTTAGCAGAATCTAAGGTAGTTGCTTCGGATATTGTTTGTTTTGATGATTGGTGGTTTAAGGGGATCATTTGAAGCTCTCTTGCCGACACATCTTAAATTTGAACTCCCGATATTAATTATTGCTTCTGATTCATTTCTGCATACTGGTAGCGAATAGGTAGGATTTCCCACCATTTTTTTTATTTAGATCAACAATAGTGTTTCAGCAAGAAATCAGAAAATGGTAATAATGTAGTTTCACAGGATAAATGTTGTGTCTCACATTCTAAACCTACCTTCAATGGCGATGGCAGATTGGCTCCCAATGAATGGAATGTCAGTATTCAGCCTGTCTTCAGCCTGTCATTGTTTTTTTTTTTACTAATTTCACTTGAATGTCCTTAAATGCAGCTGGTCATTTCATGCAAAAACCTGCCATGATGGGTTTTCCGTCGGGGGGGGGGGGGGGGAAGAGATATGATGCTATTATGGTTGTATTTCTTAAATTACTTTTCACGTTATTCCTTGAAAATTGCAGTGGTGCTGAAAACTTCTTGACATGACTAGCATCATGTCAAGAAGGGTTGTACTCAATGTGGGAATATTAATGTAATACTTTCAAAATATAATATCACAACTTAGAAAGTTGGACCCAGACATGTCTATAATTGGAGTATTAAAATAGATACTTGGAAAACAATGCCACCGAGAGTATTAATACCATGGCTGGATCACCGTAATGTCATTGCATCTCTTAATGTGTGGACCACAGGTGGCTGTTTAAAGTACGACATTACTTCACTGAGCTAACACTTTAATTCAAAGTGACTTTGACACATACATTAAACCATTCTACACTCCTATAATTCTGAATGATGGTTAAATTGTGTATTGACTAAAAAAAATCAAGCTAGAAGGTTGGTTAATCAAATGTGTTGGATTTTAGGCTATTATTGATTGCGTCCAACACCTCATTCTGTGGAATCCTAGTCTTATCAACTTGTTTTTCAGTATAGTTGCTCATTTTCAGTTTGATGCAAGGAAAGTCAATGCTGTACCTTCTTGGGCAAAATAACATCTTGGTGAAGTTATTTCCACTAGAAATTATGTTGAAATTGGCAAATGGCTAATTAAAGACCTTTTTTAAAAAGTGAGTAAAAGTGTGAATTAAATCGTGAATGTAAAAAATTTGAGTTGCCTCTAAAGCTGCGTTCACACCAAAAGCGAAGCGAATAGTCTACTTGCGTAACTAACCGCAAACCGTTCTAGCACAAGTGATTCAGCATCGAGGGAAGTTCGCGCCAAAGTTAAAATATTTCAACCTGAGCCAACATGCGAATTTGCATCATTTGTGTGAACCGTGTAGTTCGGGCCGCCTGCTTGGTCGTTAACAATATCTATTTGCGTCTTTGCATTGACTTTATATGTATTCACGCCACTTTGCTTTTGGTGTGAACGCACCTTTAGCCCCACCAACACCACCAGTAGCAGGAGAAGTGTGGTGGGCCAGGTAGTTTGGATGCAGTTGGACTATCTGTTGGCACAACTTTGTGTTCAGTAATGGGATCTAATGATGCAATGTATACACTGCTTTTCAGATAATATTGTATCTCCCTGGGAATTGGTTACCATATTGTGTGTATTTCAATGCATTGCTTGTCATAAACATATTTAGGCTTTTTTTTTAATGTAATCCATTTGTTTAGAAATATGGTTAAACTTTTGTATGTGTCTCAGGGTGTTCGTGGGTAATTTGGATGTTCTGGAATAGTGTTTTTCCAGTGTGGCCCAGATAATTGGCATTCTGCATTCAAAGAAAACTAAGAATGCAAATTATGCCTTGGGTTGTGTACCGCTTAAAGCCAGACAATAAACTCATTGAAATAGGAAGTCTTATTGGGAATTTATATTATTCCAGTATACTGATAAGACCAATACACCATTCACACTGTAGACAAATGATCACAGGACCCTGGTGTCTGATATTTAGGTCTGGTCATGCTCTGTGCTTCACCCTTTAAATACGCACTTTGTTAATCCTGTATAGGTTTGCACAGGATTAGTCACCAGGCATCCCTAGCTAAAACTAGTCCACACCCAACAATGTTGGGTGGATAATGTCCAAATTGGGTATCACTACCTTGACACAACACTGAACCATAACACCCAAATCCTAATCACCGTTGAAATGTGTGGGGGGAGGGGGGTGCATGCCAAATGTCTGTTCATTCACCTTGATATAACTTTTTGTATACATAAATGTTTTTAAAATATGTTGTCTCATTTTCTATTTTATCGGATTGATTGTTATTTACAGAATGAGCAATCATGAGTCTTGCAAATCATCAGAATGTATTACTTATGAATAAAGCAAACCATCCTTGATTTTATAAATGGGGTTTACCTTACCAACCCATACATTGCTCAATAGATCTTAGATCATAATAGATCATCTTCCTGTAGCAGTGGTAGAAAAAACACATGCGCCATTGAAACTTGCTGTAAAACTTTATTGGCGTCAGAAAAAATACTTTAGAACATTCAATTCAACATTGAAAACATTCAAACATGGTTATTGTTAGACAGACTGATCAGAAGATGATCTGCTTTTTTGCTTCTTCTGAAGCTTTCTGTGCTGACTATTATTTCAAACATCCAGAAATGTGATAATAGCTTTCAGAAGAGTTGTGAACCCGTAGTCAGGGTTTTGGCCACATGTATGTTAGTGTTCAAGTCAACAAGGAATGTGTGCAGGCGTGTTCTATATACTACTCTGGTCTGCTACAGGTTCATACGCCCTGAATGTCGATAGAGGCCATAGTGCTGAACCATGAACAGTACATCAAACAAAACGGACAACAGTCCCAGGCCGAACTTTGTAGGGTCACCAAATATCAACCCCCACTCATCTAAAAAATGAAAAGCAGTTGGAAATAAATGGGATGCAGCAAAATGATACTAAATCACAAATGTGTATCAAATCAATGACTTTATAAGAGGACGCCTATAGTAATAATAATAGTGTATTATATAATAATATAGTTACCATTATTATACGATTGCAGGAGCATCTGTAGAATGCTGAGCGTTCCCCCCGTGAAGTCTAGCGCCACATTCCCAATGCTCCATCCTACAGTACTCTTCCGTCTGTAATTCATATAAGCCTACAAATAAAAGCAGAAACAATGAAATCGAGAAACAAATTAACATTAATCATTTGATGAGTGTAAATCGTTACCTACCTGTGGTATATATTTTATGAGAGTGATTCCAAGTTTAATGTAAGAGAAATAGTAGAGGTAATCCAGCCAGGTGATGACTTTTGCTACTGCAACAAACAGGCAGACGAGGGCAAATGTCCAGCTGATGAGCAATAGGACCCATGAGATGCGGGAGACAGTTTGACCACCCCTCTTGAAAGAGAGTAAATTGAGGTTAGATTCATTTTTTTTTCCCTTAAATAAGGTAAATTCCTTCCCAAGTACAAGTAATCTTTTCCATTAGTACAGTAGGGTCGTCACACCATTTGAGATCTCAGCTGAAACCGCTAGGGTAAGTAAGTTGTTTCACATCTTGAACATCACTTTCACATCATATCTTGAACATCACAGAGATAACCAAAACAGTCCATGATTCTATTCCGGTGCATTATGTCTACACTAGGCATGGGCAAAATGATTATTTTCCGGCAATCAGTTCTTTCAGTTCCCTTCACTATCACAAATCGTTCGTGTGATTTGTTCGTTCAGTTCGTTCAGTTTGTTAAGTCATATGGTCTGTTACATCATTTGGCAGGGCATCTCAGGTGTCTGGCCTCACCCCTTTGCTTTTAAATATGTGGTACGTCCGCAAATGGAGCCTTTAAAACCACCAGAAGGTCTCAGACGGTGCTCGGGAAAACAGCAAATTTCTGTAGCATTAGCCTACGACGCCGCTCGAGCATTACAGTGGTTTTACGAAGAATAGCCCAAGCTGCCTCAACCACCATGAGAACGTTTTAGACTCAATCAATATAAAGTCGAGGGGAGACGAAGCTCCCCTCGACTTACGTGACCATATTTTTGTTATGTTAAAAAAAAAAGAATCAGTTCTCTTGTTTTGGGAATCAGTTCTCGTCGGTCACCTTCAGGATTCGTTCATTCTGACCGAATCGTTCGCGAATCGCCCATGCCTAGTCTACACATAATGCATTATTCAGAATTATGCAGACGGTAGTCTTGAAACTAATTTTGTGTTTTTTTTATACCTAAAAATAAAAGTTTATTCTAACCTAAGCAGTATTACTGCGTAACTTCCATATCAACAATAAAAATCTAGTAAATCCATGTGTTTACATTAGAAATAATTCATTATGAATTCAGAAATATTTGTTTGGGCTTTCAACGTTTCCCTCATCTGACACATTTTATGCTTAAAAAGTTTGTAATATTTGAAAAACATGCATACCTCATATACCGCAGCTTGACAAACGTAGATCAGGCAAAGTAGGACAGCATGAAGACTAAAAAACACGTCATTTGCATCTACAGGGTTAACTCCATTGGGGTTTGCTTTAATGAACTCCTCCTATAAAACATACAAATGTGAAAAAACACATGAAGGAAGAGACAGGGACTTCATATACTTTTACTATTCATGATGAAACTTCATGTAAGATACAAAGATAACCACTTTGAGGGCGCTTTCAAACCTATAGTTCGATCAAATTTGATTTAAAATATTGCCTGACTGGATTTATTGACAGTTTACATTTATTTATTGACAATTAATGGAAGAGATTCATCATTCAGGTCTAGGCCTACTTAATTTTATTTTATTTCATGATCATAATACTTAAGAATATATAGTTTGTTTCCGTCAACCGCCATTGCTCAATTCAACAATACATTTTGGCACTTTGACCAGCAAAAGCCTTGGACTTTCCTATCGCCAACATGCCTCTGTACTCGGATGTCTCAGGCACGGAGACTGGGAAATGCAGACTGCACCAAACTGCAACAGACAGTGGCTTTATTTGAAACGAGGCTAGCAGCATTAGAAAAATGCAAAGGACTCCTCCAGTATACAGTGCCGATGGGTGAGCTTGCTGAGCTAGCTCAGACAAATACACAACAAGATGATCAAAGCTACACTGTATCCTTTCTGAATCTGGACAAGAGAGTGACAGTTCCAGCTGCCTCTCACTGGCACAGAGTCTGCGCTAAGCCCAAACAACATTCCAAAGTGAATCAACAAGTTCACTCGACGACGCAAATGCTAAGCTTCCCAAAGCTAAAGTAGCATGTATCAGCCGGATTAGCCAATCGCTGAAGTTAACCCTGCCGCTGAAGAACCGCTTCTCACTCAAAGACTCCACACTCCAAGAGTCCACGAACGTGCCTGCCACCCATGCACCCCTGAGCCCCGAGATGGATCCAGATGGACGGTGCGGACAGAGACCGACCATGACCCTGTCGCCAGAGAGGCCAGCTGCGCATGCGTCTGCCACCCGTGCACCCCTGAGCCCCGAGATGTGTCCGGACAGACGGTGCGGACAGAGACGGAACAAGAACAAGTCGCCACGGAGTCGAGCTGTGCATGCATCCGAAATGCATTCGGACGGACGGTGCGGACAGAGACGGAACAAGAACCAGTCGCCACAGAGTTTCACTGAAATATTGGACACACTGGACAAATTACACATTAAGTCATTCATCAGTGGACCCATACCAGCAGTTGACAGGGGAATAAACAGATTCAGTCGTCTACTTGCACTGAATACATGGCTTTCCAGAGTCTGCAATGAAAGAGGAAGGAGCTTTATTGACAATTTCAACTTGTTCTGGGGGCGCAAATATCTTTTCAGAGCAGATGGCCTACACCCAAACAGGTTAGGCTCAAAACTGTTAAGGGACAATCTTCTCTTCTTGCTCTCCCACAAATCTACCCTGCCATGGTCTGACACACAGGCCAGTCAGAGCACAGGTTGAGAAAAAGTGAGACTACAGCCTCCCCCACACATCTACTCTGCCACTATCTGACACACATATAGCAGACAGACCACAGACCTTGAAGAGAGACAACAGCCCGCCCGATACCATCGACACCATGCCTTCCCCCATTGCTGATGCTGGCTTGGCGAGGAACGGCCACGCCCCTCCTCTGCACTCCCCCATCAACGATGACCTCCAGCACTCCCCCATCAATGATGACCTCCATCCCCATCTCTCCCATAGCCACAACAACAACTCCAGCTCCAGTCTCCTCCCTTTATGGTTTTCCAGATGAATTTAAGAAACTGAGAAATGTTTGCATCGCCACATCATGCCCCCCCCCCCTGTACTGATAGTAGTCCTGATTATTACTGAGACAAAAAAGGGTTCAGCCGTAGGCACAGTATAAAGCAAGTTTCGCATAATCTGCTGAACCCAAGGTTGCAACATGGCAACTTTTGCATTCCTGCTGTAACCACTAAGAGAGTAAACAAAGGGAAACGTAAGACACACTGCTAACCTTTCAAATCTCATACCTATTCCCTCCCCTTCACATTTGATGTATGTAGATCTGTAAAAAGAGGTGAAGGGGTTGCTGTTATATAAAAAAAAAATATTTCAGGGGAAACAGATGTTATTTGGTGATTTTCCATTATTTGAATACCTTTGTGCTGTATTGAAATGCTCCCCCAGAGTTCTCCTATTAATTATTTACAGGCAACCCACATACTATGCAAATTTCTTCGATGAATTTACAGAATTATTGTCTAGCATCTCCACAGACTTTGACTGTCTAGTTATAACTGGTGACTTCAATTTTCATACTGATGATTTGAATGACAAGTGTGCAAAACAACTTTTTACCATTTTGGACATATTTGAAATGTCTCAACATGTGAAAGAGGCTACTCATTGCAAGGGGCACACTCTAGACCTGGTTATCACAAAGGGTCTCAATGTTTCAGCTCTCTCTGTGACTGATCCTTCACTGTCGGACCACTTCTGTGTTTTCTTTAATATAGCTTTTATTCCCGACATACAGACAAAATCAAATACTGTCAAAAAACGGTATATCAATAAACATTCTAATGTACTTTTTAAAAAGACCATCTCCTTGCTACCACCTCTCAACCCATGTTCTGCTGATGATCTTGTAGAAAACTTTAATTTGAAAATTTTGAAAGTCATAGATGTCATTGCACCTTATAAGGTTAAAACGATTCCTGGAAAGCAAAAGGCACCCTGGAGAAAAGCTGCTTTTGTAACAGCCCGGAAAAAAGAATGCAGGAAGGTTGAATGCATCTGGCATAAAACAAAACTTCATATTCACCATGACTATAAAGAGAGCCTCCGTGCCTACAATTTAGACTTAAAAAGTGCTAGAGAAACATTTTTCTCCAATATCATTAAAACCAATACTAATAATTCCAAAACCCTATTTGCAACTGTTGACAGACTGACCAAGCCCCCAACACAAATTCCACCTGATCTCCATTCCATGCAGAAATGCAATGAGTTTGCAGCATTTTATACTGATAAAATTGAAGGCATCAGACACGCCATCAATAACTCCACTTCAAACAAAAATATTGTCTTCAAAGCAAAAGTAACGTGGCAATGACATGCTTTAATGTCATAGACTCAAACTGTTGTGGAAACAGCGACACAACTAAAGCCATCCACCTGTTGCCTTGATACTTTACCTACCAACCTCTTTAAGAATGTTTTTTGACTGCCTAGCAAAAGACATATTGCAAATAGTTAACAACTCTCTCCAATCAGGCAATTTTCCAAAAGCCTTAAAAACTGCACTTATTAAACCCCTTTTAAAAAAGCGGAGCCTAGATACCTCTATTATTAACAACTACAGACCAATATCAAATCTACCCTTCATAAGTAAAATCATTGAGAAAGTTGTCCTCCAGCAACTTAATGACTTCCTGGCATCAACTGGTTGCCATGGCACCTTCCAATCAGGATTTCGACCCCTTCACAGCACAGAGACCACCCTTATTAAAGTTGTAAACGACATCCGTCTTAACACAGACTCTGGCAAAATCTCAATACTAATGCTACTAGTCCTTAGTGCTGCATTCGACACTGTAGACCAGGGGTGTCAAACGTACGGCCCGCGGGCCTAATTCGGCCCGGAGTGTAATTTAATCCGGCCCGCCAGATAATATCTAATGTCTATCAGAACTGGCCTGCCGGCATATCGCATTTCAGCGTTAACACGCGTCTCGGCGCAGTAACCCTGGCGCGTCAATTCCGGCAGCCTGTAATCCCGTACTCAATTCCGCCTGCGGACCCTGTTATACAGTAATGTCCCCAATTAATGTAAAGCAATTGGCCTGCCGGCAATCGCATTTCATTACGCGTTGACGCGCGTCTTGGCGCGGTAACCCTGGCGCGTCAACTCCGACAGATCGGAACCTCCCCCGTTAACAACTCCGGCCCACGACTTGTCCAAGACTTCAATTTTGGCCCACAGTACAGTTTGAGTTTGACACCCCTGCTGTAGACCATATAATACTTTTGGACAGATTAGAAAACTTGGTGGGGCTTTCAGGCACAGTCTTACATTGGTTTAGGTCCTACCTACAAAATAGGAACTACTTTTTTTCCATTGGTGACTTTGTATCAGAATCAACAAATGTGACATGTGGAGTCCCACAAGGTTCGATCTTAGGACCCTCTTTATTCAACATGTACATGCTCCCACTAGGGCAAATCATGCAAAATAACAATATTGACCATCATTGCTATGCTGATGACACGCAAATCTATCTATCGCTATCACCAAATGACTATCAGCCCATAGGTCTGTTGTGCCAGTGCTTTGAGACTGGATGTCAAAGACTGGATGTGCCGAAATTTCCTTCAACTAAATGAGGACAAAACCAAGATAATTGTATTTGGTGCTAAAATGGAAAGGCTTAAAGTAACCCAACACCTTCACTCTCTGTCCCTGAAAACCTCAATCAAAGCCAGAAATCTAGGGGTTATCATGGATTCTGATTTACATTTCGACAGTCACATTAAATCAGTTACAAAATCAGCATATTATCACCTTATAAAATGGAGCAAGACCCAAAAAAAACTCAAAGGCAACTACAGCTTGTTCAGAATGCTGCTGCTAGAGTTCTAACAAAGATCAAAAGGGCCAAAATATTTAACTGATATGCTTTCACTACATAAGCCTACTAGACCACTAAGATCTTCTGAGACCAATCTGTTAATTATCCCCAGAGTCAACACGAAACAAGGGAAAGCAGGATTTAGCTACTACGCAACAAATAGCTGGAATAAACTCCCTGAGGATTTAAGACTTTCCCCAACTCTGATAGCTTTTAAAACAAGACTGAAGACTTTTATGTTTGCTTTAGCTTTCTGCTAAATCTACAATGCTTTTTAAAAAATTGCTATCTATTTTTATTTTATTATCTATTATTTTCTTTCTATTGTATGACTATATGTTTATATGTGAAGTACTTTGAGTCTGTCTTGTGTATGAAAAGTGCTATATAAATAAACTTGCCTTGCCTTGCCTAATGTCTGAATTTGTTTACCAAAATCCCTGAAAGCATGTTTGACTAATCAAAACATCCATTCTGTCATCATCCATATGACCAAATAGGTCAGGAATAAGAGCACCCTAAAATATGGATGGCGTTCATAGTAAGACTAACCTTGATGTAAGGCACCCAAAACAACCCGATATTAAAGATGCTGTAGCAGATGAAGCCCGTTAAGTTAAGAGACAGGAAGTCAAAATTCAGACCTATGACACTGAAAAGAGAAGCATGCAGATGTCAGTACAGTAAAAGCACACAAACAAATAAAGTAAGTAGTGCATCAATTTCATGTGCTAGGTTCAGTTCAGTACTCAGTTCAGTATGACATTCTTTAGTCATAAACAATCATATTACAGAAAATGTATATACTTATTTTATAAAATATGCTTATGATTCCATACAGAATAATAAAATAAAACCCCCAAGAAGTATTAACTTAACTATTTTGGGTTTAAATTAACATCCTTTGCAGCATTGCCGGAGCAAAATGAAATCAAGTCAAGACAGTAAAGTTACCTTTTCCTTCTCCAGTTTTCCCAGACTTGTGGGTAGAAAGAGATTGACCAAGCAACAAAGTACAACCATCCTATCACTTGATTCACAATAGACAGGGTGTTGCTGGAGATGACTGCAAAGCGAATCCTTGTTTCAAAGCTAGATAAGCAAGAGAAAATAGGAACAGAGTTATTAACTAAATGATAGAAGAAAGGTCTGCTTGATATTGGTTATTTTCTGATTGTTTCTTACTTTGCATTAGACCAATATATATAATTTGCCCTGCATTCTTTGTATTACATTCTTAACTCTTCCATTTCACATGTTAAATGATTGTCACTTCACTACACTAACTGATTCTGCAAAACTGTAACCCATTGTTCCCCATTGTGTCTTCCTAGTCACCATACCTACCTTCTAATTTCTGAGCTGTTACTCAGAAGATAAACGGTCACCTGACCAATAGTGTGGGCTTTCACCTCAAAAATGACAGAGGTGTTCCCTGGTTGTAACAAAACCTATAAAGAGAACCAATGATCAGACAGCAACACAATCTCTTCAACATCTCAAACACTGAATGAGATCATTCACCAAGCAAGTAAATCTGATGTTTCTCTGTTGGAAATAACCTGCACATCACTTTTCCATTCAGCCAGCAGCATTTTTAGGTTATTCAATTGGTTATGCCGTTGCAGGCACGCATCAATCGCTGTTACCTGCTGAGGCCATGTAATAATTGTTGAGTAGTTATACTTGGAGCTGTAGGTCACATTAAATTGGATATCTGCAGACTGGTTGACCGGGGAGCTGAGAAGACAGAAATTGTATATTAAGAGAAGAACAACACTTCACTAATCCCCTTAGGGATCATTAAATCAACAGAAATATTTGAATTGCTCTATCTAAATTCCTGTTTGTGAATTTTGATTGTACCTACAAAAAAAAGGTAGACTTCCAGGGGTTGGCAGATAGCTACCGACCACCAGAGGTCTGTCCCAAATCTATTCAAGTATTACATTTTGGTAGTTATGTGCTGTAGTTACCTGGATGAGATTGTGACAGTTGCTGAAGAATTCTGCTCTAGGTCAACAACATCAGGAGCAATCAGTGAAACAGTGGAGCCTTGAAGACAGGGGTAGGAAATGGCAAACAATTATCTCCCAATATTAATCCAACTGCCTGGACACCCATTTATTAATTTGATAATTTAAATGTAATGCAGGAGTGGCCCCGCAAATGTCATGAAGACTAAAACCATGCCATTATTTTCGTTCCAACTAATTACTGCAAAAGCTGTAACTGGCGAGTCACTTGCCTGATGAATTGTGTACCATCAAAGAAGACACCACCAGCGCTAACAGCAAAAGCGCCGGCCTGCTTGTAGTCATGTTTTTACAGCTGTCAGCACTCTGACTCAGCTCACATGACCAGATGAGCACACTCTTTCTGAGATGAGTGAGCAAGGCCGCATACAGCCTAGTAAGGAAATACACTTTGAATGTTCAGGTTAGCCTGTGATTAGAATTGTACAGATTACAATATATATAAATATTATGTATCAGTTTAATTATAATACATTTTATAGACAAAGCATCTTACGTGGTACATGGTCAGATATAACCTAGCAGTTGCGGATCTAGGGGATGGCGAGGGGTGTCCGGGGCCACCCTAGACTGGGGACACCCGTATTTGAATTTTTGTGGATTTTCTTTTTTTTTTTCATAATTTTGCAGAGACATTTATGTCTGTCCACATCTGGTGAACAGATGCCCTCTCCTGGAATTAGTCTATAGCCTACTTTGACTTGAAGGAGTGTCACGACACTATATGCTTGACATCTGTGATATTAACAGTCCTCTTATTTCTGAATAATTTGTTTAATAGCCTACACAAAATGACAAACTATTTCAAGTCGATAACTGAAGTTTAATTTTGAAGCTTGAAATATCAAGACAGTCAGCCATTATCCATTCAGCCTACTGACTACACCCTAGTCTGACTGCACTGATGGCTGAAAGTTGTTGCTAGGTGAACTCAGAAATTCTCAGGCCAATGCAGCATGCATCTTGTCGTTCTCGACATACTTGCCTGCAATTTTTTACTCAGTAACTTGTGTGGTTGAATATGTAATTAAGTACAATACTTCAACCAAAACTTACTTAAGTAAAAGTAAAAGTACAGTTTTTACTAACTATTGAAAAAATACAAAATACCAAAAAAATCTACTCAATACATTTCCTTGAGTTACATAAATGAAAAATTACATACATTTACATAAATGTAATTAGTTACTTTCCACCTTTGCAAACCACAATAATCTCAGAATACGGCTGTTGTAAGATGAATCTATGGCATGTTAATGTGATTTGTATACCTTAGAGGCAAGGATTCAAAAGTTAAAAAAAAATGAATGTTTTTGCAATTGTGTAATTTATTTTCTGATAAATGCACTCCATTTTGACTTTTTACTTTTACAGTGTTGGATCAGAAGGTCAAGTTAGTGTTTTTCAGGTCTTAACAGACCTGAAAAGCTGAGACCAACCTGCACTTGTTGTCTTAGAATCTGAGTTTAATCTATTCACACGAGGCCTTTAGAAATGTGACATTTAAAATGAGTCAGAAATTAAAGTCTCTGAGTCTCTGATGATGTTTTTTGATAAGAAAAAAAACTCATAGGTAACTGCAAGAAATTGATAAAGTAAAATTCTGTCTGAATTAATATTATGATGTAGAGTTACAGCTTGTACATGCTTTAAATATTCCCTACATTTCAAGATGCCTTATATCATATTTAGATTTATGTGCCACCCCAAAATGATCTCTGGTCTCACCCTGGCCACCCCACTGAAAATGTTCTAGCTCCACCACTGTAACCTAGTTGTCTGAAGGACAACCTTACACAGACCTTACACAGTAATGTTGTTGTGAAAATTAAAACAGAATGGAATGCAAATGATAGAAGCTATGTGATTAGGATAGGGTGACGGTGACCAGACGTCCCGGTTTTACCGGGACAGTCCCGATTTTACCGGGACAGTCCCGATTTTCGGTTGCGTGTCCCGAGTCCAGCCTGTTGCGACGCTAAATTGTCCCGGTTTCCACCAAACACTATGAAATGTCCCCTTTTGTCCGCGATTACATAGCCAACGTGGTCTTATTCGATCATTAACTAAAAACCACATAGAATGATTAAAGCATCCAGCATATGATTTCAACAATGTGTAAGGGCATACCGTTACGCAACAGTGATTATCGCACAGTGGAATGCAGCGCTCGTCCACCCAGCGGACGAGCGCTCGGCGGAGATGTTCGCGCATTTCAGAAGAATACAATGATCATGAACAAACACTTGGACTGAGGAGTGGAACCGCATGACCGTCCCCACCTTACAGGCGTTGCTTTTTACACGGGCCAAATTGATGACACCTGTCCGAAATTCCACAGCAGCAGGCTGTCAGCAAACAAATCTATTTTGGAGCAAATTCACTCCTCAAACAAATGTGTAGGCTAATTTGAAGAGCATTTGTCTCTGTGTTGATGACATGTTTTCGGAGCTCTATTTAAAAACGTTCTGAAGCTTCAGGCTTATTCATAAAGATATAGAAATAAAGTAGACTACCACACGAAACTCATTTAATGTATTTTCATATTTTCTCATAAATGTGTAAATAGGCCTACCAAAAAACATCCATGATTTTTTTCCCCATTAGTCTTTGTTGTGAGCAGAAGTCCTATAGGACAGTGATCATGATTTGTCTCAATATCAGAATCACATCCATAGGACAAATAGCAATGGTTGAATGCCATAAAGTAGGTCTGTATAATATGCAGTGTAAGCTTGTCCAGGCCCTGCAAGTCAGGATGTAGGCTATGAATCTGAATGAATTTTTAGGTAGGTTAGTGGCCATCCCCAAAATGCACCAGAATGCGGGAAATCACATCTACCAAATCAAAATCTTCGGGGGATGACCCCCAGACCCCCCCGTCCCTGACTGCGCCCTACCAACTAATTTAATCACCAGCCGCCACGTTGAAATTGAGCTTAATATCGGCGTCTATGACCTCACATGCACGCGCACTGCGGTCACGCGCAAAGTGTCCCGGTTTTAGTTTCAGGAAATCTGGTCACCCTAGATTAGGATGAATGCCTGGTCTTGTTGGAATTTAAATGGCATAGTCCATATGTTAAGAATAACTGGTGTTGAGAGGAGAAACCTCGCCGCTGTGTGGTTAAAAGACTCACGGTCACACAGACAGATTGATAAAACTTTGTCATCCCATCTCTGACCTGTGCCCCAAACATCACCGGATCTAGGAGCAAAGTGTATTTAAAACGACTGGAACTGTAGATTTGACACACGATTCGATGTAAAGGGTTTAAGAAGCATAGTGTGATATCGATTATATTGATGTCGTAGCCTATTCACATTCCTAAATATATCACCGATTGGCAGGCGATCGTTTAGCCCCGACTCTGGGAAGTTTCTGATAGTCCACGTTAAGTCCACATTCTCTTGAGTAATACACCAAACACTCAGCCATGAAAATCCAGACGTTACATCCAATGACTTATTTGCTGTTATTATTCACTATGTTTTGGCCAGACTGCCTTCTTTTACTTTGCTGAACGTTTATCTTAAATTGTTTCCTATCTTGCCAAGATTAGCAATAGTAGGCCTATAGTCGCCGTGTGTTTACTATTCCTTTTTTTTTTTTAGTTTTGCAATTTACCTCTCGGTTTCGCCAAACAGCACAGTTACTCACAACCCGATCCGTAACGCCTGTCCGCTCCGTACTGCACAGATGGGTCGGTCGCGAACGATTCGGTTCAAAGAGCCGGCTCTTTTAAGTGAACGAGGGGAGTCGGCTTCCGACCGCGAACCGTTTTCTTTTTTAAAATAGAAAGTTTGCCGAGTCAGAATGATATGTAGCAAGGTCTCCGCGCTACGGGTGCTCCGTGCATGCTATGCATGTGTGCCGTGACACGTCGTGCATGCAGGGCCGTCCCTAGGGCAGTGCGAACCGTGCGACCGCACAGGGCCTCGGTCATTGGGCCTCGGTCGCGGTCATTGGGCCTCGTGCCTGGCCAATAGTGCTGCAGAGATTTAGGCATGTCAAATCTAAGACTGTTCTTTATCCAAAATATTTAAAAAATAAAGTAGCTGTAGCCTATTAGATTTAATTGTAGACATTGTATTTTGAATGAAAATTATTATTTTTTAAAATATATATTTGTAGACTAATATGTCATTATGTCGTTATGTCGCTATCCACATTTTGCCGCCACTTGATCACTGTGAAGAAGAAGCGAAATGGCACCAGTGCAAGAATGAGACCGCTTTTGCAAGTTTCAGTCAGGTGCTGACAAAAAGAAGAAGAGTTTAACAAGTCGCTGCATGGCTCCTTAGATAAGTTTCTAAATAATTTGCCTGTGGTGGTCGATGATACGGTAGCTGAGCAGCAGGCACACTGCAGTGATGTTGACATGATTCCAAAGGACGCAGATATTGCTCTGAAAACACTTTGTTTCCTCAAGAGAATAGAGGGCACCTTTCCTAATTGTGAAGTCGCTCTTAGGCTTGTATTGATGGTACTGGTGACCATTGCATCAGGTGAGCGGAGCTTTTCTAAACGGTCATTATTGAAAATTATTACACGGCTCTTCCCAATGCTGTGGAACGCTCCGTTCACTTGCATGGGCCTTCCCGACTTCCGGTGGTGAATTATTTTTCAATAATGACTGTTGCTAAGCATATAATGACCGCTGTCAAGGAAAGTGGAGTGATTCACGTCTTTTGTATCACTCCGCAAGTAGTCCGGTAACTTATCAATCCTAGCGGATTCGGTTGCCAAGCGACGTCTTTGGCAGACTATTTCTCTGCTGATCAACACTACGAATGGTAATTGTAAAAAGACGCACCGTGTGAAGTTATTTTTTCGTTTTGACAAGTAACCGTGTAATAAGCGGGATAATGTATAGAACGTCGCCGGTCATTATCTTAAATAAGCCCCTTCAGGGCAAAGTAAGGCACCTCTGCTTCGCGTCGGTGTCCGGTTCGCCCTGTCAGGGCTATATTTAGATTTATGTGCCACCCCAAAATGATCTCTGGTCTCACCCTGGCCACCCCACTGAAAATGTTCTAGCTCCACTACTGGTTGAATCTACAAAGGTCATGATAAATGTACAAGAAGCAGTCTATGTTGTACACATCTCTGGCATATATGATGATGGGTGTTTTTTTAAGGGTGCTGCAGCTAAAAAAAAAAAGTAGTACAGCTTGATAGTTGATGGGTATTCAACTATTGAGGCAATACAAGCGTACACTGGGGAAATGCCAACACTGAAAAGTTGGAAGATGAGAAGTATTGAAGACTGTAAGACCAGTGGTGTGTTTGTGTTAAGTTCCAACACATGCAGGTTCACGGTAATAAGAGGGCTGACACAGTAGCTAGGAGTGCAGGGGAAACAGAGGACATAAATGCCAGTGGGATGCAGGAACATGAAAAAAAATCCCAACAGCAAAAGGAGTGGTCAATGGGCAGCAGTGGGACGAGAGTAGCAAGTGGAGACATTGTTATAGGAAATCTGTTAGAGAGGGGCTGAGGAGATGTAGGAGAGAGGAGGTATAGGGGCAGGGTAATACAACACAGATTAAATGCATCACCTTCCTTAGTTGGTACCAGACAGAAAACTATAGAACATGCATAAATGCACTGTAGGAAACATGATATAGAGATGGAAAGACTGTTAGAGGTGGATTTGGAGTTGTATTGGAAAATAGGGTGAATGAAGTTTTGGGGGGTGATAAGGGGTGCCATTTTCACATATATCAAAGTAATAACAATAATGCTGCCTCAATAATAAATAGTAAAATAAATAATAGTAGTAATAACACGTTAATTGAAAATAATTTCGAATATGTAGGACGTGACTCAGACCCCCGGGCAGTAGGCGGCGGTGTCTGTACCTCTCAGCTGTCAAACACCCAATACCACAAAAAGAAGAAGATCACGCAGACGCACTGTTGCCCTTCCTTGTGCATACCGCTGATGTGTAGCGCTAACACGGGTCTGGTCTGGAAATCAAACGGGGTTTAACATTACACCAGGGTCAAGTTTTTATAACGGATGCAGACATGTCACTGTTGAAGGCTTGGCTGAAGCCTACTGCTATTTCACGGTAATTGGTTAAGTTATGAATTGATTGAAGCTAGAGGATGATGATTATGTGTCATCTTGGGTCACTTCTTACACATTAACTCATCATGTGTATTCATTTGCAACTAACTATGTATTCATATCTAACACAGGGTGGGTGTAAATGTACCAAGTAATGATTAACGTGGTTCTCGGTATAATATTTGTTCGAGAATTTTTTTCTTGCATCGATTCAGGAAGAATAGAGGTTGATATTTGGAAATAAACACATTCAGATCCACTGTTAACTAGGCCTATGTGTTAGTACGGTGGCCCTGAAGTGCAAAACACAACAGATGAGACAATATACCATCTTCCCAGAGGTGTCATCGTCGCCCATAACTATAACTATATATATATATATATATATATATATATATATATATATATATATATATAACAAATTATGGGTCTGCTGCTTTTATGTACCAGGGAGTGCATGGTCAGTGGGTGTTAACTTCACTAGTCTCTGGTCTACTACTCATGCCCTGGAACATAAATAAAAAGATCAAAGAAAACAAGCAGACCATTATTAGTGTATGAGTGAAACCTAACCTACGAGGGTGCCTATGAAAAAGGTAAATAATGTTTTTAGACCGCTCCCTAATCAGGTAATCTTTTCCCTTATTAGATCTGGGAACTCAACTTGCCTGTCCATCACACGTGTGCACACCTAGCTCGATCACAGGTGCATGAATACAAACGTTCATAATGGTGGATAAATGTAGGAAGATAGCTGATGTTTTTTATGGGTTGCGTCTTCAGATCTTGCAATTTTCTGGTCTTTCTTTCTCAAATCTTGCGTACCGCAACTTTAAGAAAGTTTTATTTTGTATGTATCTTGGTGCAGCCTCGCCATGTTTGTCATCCCGTGCCCCGGACGGAGGTTTCGCACTGTTCCATGTGCACGCACCTCAACACAACTCCAATAGGACATCGGTGGTGCGCTGTGGGAGGCAGAAATATGAGAGAGTTTGAAATAGGAAGTCTTTTTGGGAATATATATTATTCCAGTATGCTGATAATTGGCCAATAAGACCAATACACCATTCACACAATAGACAAATGATCACAGGACCCTGGGGTCTGATATTTAGGTCTGGTCATGCTCTGTGCGTCACCCTTTAAATACGCACTTAGTTAATCCTGTATAGATTAGCACAGGATTAGTCACTAGGCATCCCTAGCTAAAACTAGTCCACACACCCAACAATGTTGGGTGGATAATGTCCAAATTGGCTATCACTACCTTGACACAACACTGAACCATAACACCCAAATCCTTATCACTGTTTAAATGTGTAGGGGGAGGGGGTGCATGCCAAATGTCTGTTCATTCAACTTGATATAACTTTTTATATACATAAATGTTTTGAAAATATGTTGTCTCATTTTCTATTTTATTGGATTGTTATTTACAGAATGAGCAATCAGTCTTGCAAATCATCAGAATGTATTACTTATGAATAAAGCAAACCATCCTTGATTTTATAAATGGGGTTTACCTTACCAACCCATACATTGCTCAATAGAATTTCATCATCCCATAGCAGTGGTAGAAAAAAATACATGCGCCATTCATTGAAACTTGCTGTAAAACTTTATTGGCATCAGAAAAATACACTTTTTTAGAAAATTAAATTCAACATTCAAAACATTTAAACATCATGGTTATTGTTAGACAGACCGATCAGAAGATGATCTCATACAATTCACAAGGCTGTAGAAGATAAATGGCAGAGGAAAAGCTTTCTGTGCTGACTATTCTTTCAAACATCCAGAAATGTGGTTAGTGTTCAAGTCAACAAGGAATGTGTGCAGGCGTGTTCTATATACTACTCTGGTCTGCTACAGGTTCATACGCCCTGGAATGTCGATAGAGGCCATAGTGCTGAACCATGAACAGTACATCAAACAAAACAGACAACAGTCCCAGGCCGAACTTCGTAGGGTCACCAAATATCAACCCCCACTCATCTAAAAAATGAAAAGCAGTTGGAAATAAATGGGATGCAGCAAAATGATACTAAATCACAAATGTGGTTTATCAAATCAATGACAGGTAAGAGGAAGCCTTCTTGCAAATGTATTATGTGTATGTTTTTTTAAAGTGACTAGGAACCATACGTTACTCTTACATCAAACAGACATTACAATAATATAGTTACCGTTATTATACGATTGCAGGAGCATCTGTAGAATGCTGAGCGTTCCCCCCGTGAAGTCTAGCACCACATTTCCAATGCTCCATCCTACAGTACTCTTCCGTCTGTAATTCATATAAGCCTACAAACAAAAGCAGAAACAATGAAATCGAGAAACAAATTAACATTAATCATTTGATGAGTGTACATCGTTACCTACCTGTGGTATATATTTTATGAGAGTGATTCCAAGTTTAATGTAAGAGAAATAGTAGAGGTAATCCAGCCAGGTGATGACTTTTGCTACTGCAACAAACAGGCTGACGAGGGCAAATGTCCAGCTGATGAGCAATAGGACCCATGAGATGCGGGAGACAGTTTGACCGCCCCTCTTGAAAGAGAGCAAATTGAGGTTAGATTCAGTTTTTTTCCCTTAAATAAGATAAATTCTTTCCCAAGTATTCTAATCTTTCCCTCATCTGACACTTTATGCTTAAAAAGTTTGTAATATTTGAAAAACATGCATACCTCATATACCGCAGCTTGACAAACGTAGATCAGGCAAAGTAGGACAGCATGAAGACTAAAAAACACGTCATTTGCATCTACAGGGTTAACTCCATTGGGGTTTGCTTTAATGAACTCCTCCTATAAAACATACAAATGTGAAAAAACACGAAGGAAGAGACAGGGACCTCATATACTTTTACTATTCATGATGAAACTTCATGTAAGACACAAAGATAACCACTTTGAGGGCGCTTTCAAACCTATAGTTTGATCAAATTTGTTTTAAAATATTGCCTGACTGGATTTATTGACAGTTTACAAATGTCTGAATTTGTTCACTAAAATCCCTGAACGCATGTTTGACTAATCAAAACATCCATTCTGTCATCATCCATATGACCAAATAGGTCAGGAATAAGAGCGCCCTAAAATATGGATGGCGTTCATAGTAAGACTAACCTTGATGTAAGGCACCCAAAACAACCCGATATTAAAGATGCTGTAGCAGATGAAGCCCGTTAAGTTAAGAGACAGGAAGTCAAAATTCAGACCTATGACACTGAAAAGAGAAGCATGCAGATGTCAGTACAGTAAAAGCACACAAACAAATAAAGTAAGTTGTGCATCAATTCCATGTGCTAGGTTCAGTTCAGTATGACATTCTTTAGTCCTAAACAATCATATTACAGAAAATGTATACTTATTTTATAAAATATGCTTATGATTCCATACAGAATAATAAAATAAAACCCCCAAGAAGTATTAACTTAACTATTTGGGGTTTAAATTAACATCCTTTGCAGCATTGCCAAAGCAAAATGAAAACAAGTCAAGACAGTAAAGTTACCTTTTCCTTCTCCAGTTTTCCCAGACTTGTGGGTAGAAAGAGATTGACCAAGCAACAAAGTACAACCATCCTATCACTTGATTCACAATAGACAGGGTGTTGCTTGCGATTACTGCAAAGCGAATCCTTGTTTCAAAGCTAGATAAGCAAGAGAAAATAGGATCAGAGTTATTGACTAAATGATAGAAGAAAGGTATTCTTGATATTGCTTATTTTTCTGATTGTTTCTTACTTTGCATTAGACCAATATATATAATTTGCCCTGCATTCTTTGTTACATTCTTAACTCTTCTTAACTCTTTCATTTCACTAAAATATGGTCTATTATTATATGGACTAATTGAAAATAGATTATTTTTGTAAGAAGGTAAAGACAGATTTTTGATGATTGTGATTGTGTTAAATGATTGTCACTTCACTACACTAACTGATCCTGCAAAACTGTGACCCATTGTTCCCCATTGTATCTTCCTACTCACCATACCTACCTTCTGATTTCTGAGCTGTTACTAAGAAGATAAACGGTCACCTGACCAATAGTGTGGGCTTTCACCTCAAAAATGACAGAGGTTTTCCCTGGTTGTAACAAAACCTATAAAGAGAACCAATGATCAGACAGCAACACAATCTCTTCAACATCTCAAACACTGAATGAGATCATTCACCAAGCACATAAATCTGATATTTCTCTGTTGGAAATAACCTGCACATTCCATTCCATTCAGCCAGCAGAATTTTTAGGTTATTAAATTGGTTATGCTGTTGCAGGCACGCATCAATCGCTGTTACCTGCTGAGGCCATGTAATGATTGTTGAGTAGTTATGCTTGGAGCTGTAGGTCACATTAAATTGGATATCTGCAGACTGGTTGACCGGGGAGCTGAGAAGACAAATGGTATATTAAGAGAAGAACAACACTTCACTTATCCCCTTAGGGATCATTAAATCAACAGAAATATTTGAATTGCTCTATCTAAATTCCTGTGAATTTTGATTGTACCTACAAAAAAAAGGTAGACTTCCAGTGGTAGGCAGATAGCTACTGACCACCAGAGGTCTGTCCCAAATCTATTCAAGTATTACATTTTGGTAGTTATGTGCTGTAGTTACCTGGATGAGATTGTGACAGTTGCTGAAGAATTCTGCTCTAGGTTAACAACATCAGGAGCAATCAGTGAAACAGTGGAGCCTTGAAGACAGGGGTAGGAAATGGCAAACAATTATCTCCCAATATTAATCCAACTGCCTGGACACCCATTTATTAATTTGATCATTTAAATGTAATGCAGGAGTGGCCCTGCAAATGTCATGAAGACCAAAACCATGCCATTATTTTCGTTCCAACTAATTACTACAAAAGCCATTTAATGAGGCTTATTTCTAGCAAAGCGGGGCATACTGCATTAATTTGACCCCTTAATGACTTGTTGGAGGAATGCTGACTAAATTAATTCTTGGTAGTACCAAGGGGTGTCTGCTGTAACTGGCGAGTCACTTGCCTGATGAATTGTGTACCGTCAAAGAAGACAGCACCAGCGCTAGCAGCAAAAGCGCCGGCCTGCTTGTAGTCATGTTTTTACAGCTGTCAGCACCCTGACTCAGCTCACATGACCAGATGAGCACACTCTTTCTGAGATGAGTGAGCAAGGCCGCATACAGCCTAGTAAGGAAATAAACTTTGAATGTTCAGGTTAGCCTGTGATTAGAATTGTACAGATTACAATATATATAAATATTATGTATCTGTTTAATTATAATACATTTTATAGACAAAGCATCTTGGTACATGGTCAGATATAACCTAGTTGTCTGAAGGAAACCTTGCACAGTAATGTTGTTGTGAAAATTAAAACAGAATGGGATGCAAATTATAGAAGCTATGTGATTAGGATGAATGCCTGGTCTTGTTGTAATTTAAATGGCATAGTCCAGATGTCAAGAATAACTGGTCTTGAGAGGAGAAACCTTGCCACGGTCACACAGACAGATTGATAAAGCTGTGTCATCCCATCTCTGACCTGTGCCCCAAACATCACCGGATCTAGGAATTAGGCTCCGTAGAGCAAAGTGTATGGTATTTAAAACGTGGGGAACTGTAGTTTTGACACACGATTCGATGTAAAGGGTTTAAGAAGCATAGTGGGATTTAGATTATATTGATGTCGTCTTCACATTCCTAAATATATCACTGATTATCACTGACGATCGATCGTTTAGTAACGACTCTGGGAAGTTTCTGATAGTCCACGTTAACTACATTCTCTGAATAATACACCAAACACTCAGCCATGATGAGCCATGAAGATCCAGACATTATATCGAATGACTTAATTGCTGTTATTATTCACTATGTTTTGGCCAGACTGCCTTCTTTTACTTTGCTGAACGCTTATCTTAATTTGCTTCAAATTGTTTCCTATCTTGTCAAGATTAGCAATAGTATAGTCGCCGTGTGTTTACTATTCCTTTTTGTTTAGTTTTGTAATTTACCTTTCGGTTTCCCCAAACAGCACACTCGCAACCCGATCCGTACCGCCTGTCCGCTCCGTACTGCACATGCGCAATGGCTGTCAGTGACAGCCATTCGCTTTACGGCATCTCTACACGAACAAAAAAACATGGTAAACAAAGGTTAACTCTCCCAACACATTAGGGGGTGGTGATGCACCACTTATGTGGAAGAATACGAAGAAGTAGAAGAAGAACACGCTGCAAAAGATTTGCAGGTGATGCATCAGGGGGAGATGTTGAATCTACAAAGGTCATGGAAAATGTACAAGAAGCAGTGGATCTGGTGGCAGATCTGCCGATTTAGGATGCATGTGGCCAAATTGTATTGTTTATATTTGATGCTATAGGCCTTCTCTAGGAGGAAGGTTAAAGATGTATTGCTAAATATATGGTCAGCATAAAAGTATCATAATTTAAATACTCAAAATAAATTAAATACTAAAACAAATTGCAGGAAAATAAACCTCACGATGGCAGTGTAAGGATCCTATTTGGGGGCAGAAAAACAAACACTGTTGCAGACTAACATATTTTACAGTCTATGTTGTACACATGTCTGGCATATGGGTGCTGCAGCTAAAAATAAGGGTGCTGCAGCTAAAAAAAAGAAGTAGTTGCTTGATAGTTGATGGGTATTCAACTATTGAGGCAATACAAGCGTACACTGGGGAAATGTCAACTCTGAAAAGTTGGAAGATGAGAAGTATTGAAGACTGTAAGACCAGTGGTGTGTTTGTGTTAAGTTCCAACACATGCAGGTTCACGGTAATAAGAGGGCTGACACAGTAGCTAGGAGTGCAGGGGAAACAGAGGACATAAATGCCAGTGGGATGCAGGAACATGAAAAAAAAATCCCAACAGCAAAGGGAGTGGTCAATGGGCAGCAGTGGGACGAGAGTAGCAAGTGGAGACATTGTTATAGGAAATCTGTTAGAGAGGGGCTGAGGAGATGTAGGAGAGAGGAGGTATAGGGGCAGGGTAATACAACACAGATTAAATGCATCACCTTCCTTAGTTGGTACCAGACAGAAAACTATAGAACATGCATAAATGCACTGTAGGAAACATGATATAGAGATTGAAAGACTGTTAGAGGTGGATTTTGAGTTGTATTGGAAAATAGGGTGAATGAAGTATTGGGAGGGTGATAAGGGGTGCCATTTTCACATAAATCAAAGTAATAACAATAATGCTACCTCAATAATAAATAGTAAAATAAATAATAGTAGTAATTACACGTTAATTTAAAATAATTTCGAATATGTAGGACGTGACTCAGACTCCCGGGCAGTAGGCGGCGGTGTCTGTACCTCTCAGCTGTCAAACACCCAATACCACAAAAAGAAGAAGATAACGCAGACGCACTGTTGCCCTTCCTTGTGCATACCGCTAATGTGTAGCGCTAACACGGGTCTGGTCTGGAAATCAAACGGGCTTTAACATTACATCAGGGTCAAGTTTTTATAACGGATGCAGACATGTCCCTGTTGAAGGCTTGGCTGAAGCCTATTGCTATTTCACGGTAATTTGTTAATTTATGATTTGATTGAAGCTAGAGGGTGATGATCTTGGGTAACTTCTCACACATTAACTCATAAGATCATGTGTATACATTTTCAACTAGCTATGTATTCATATCTAACACAGGGTGGGTGTAAATGTACCAAGTAACGATTAACGTGGTTCTCGGTATAATATTTGTTCGAGAATCTTTTTCTTGCATCGATTCAGGAAGAATAGAGGTTGATATTTGGAAATAAACACATTCAGATCCACTGTTAATTAGGCCTATGTGTTAGTACGGTGGCCCTGAAGTGCAAAACACAACAGTAAATCAGAAAACACAACAGCAGGTGTTCGTGCTATCACCACAATTGCAATTAATTAAGGCATACCTACAATACCCTACATACGAACTACAAACTGACTGTGCTTGCCTCTATGAGCCAATATACCATATTCACAGAGGTGTCAACGTCGCCTATAACTATATATATATAACAAATTATGGGTCTGCTTATTTTATGTACCAGGGGGTGCATGGTCAGTGGGTGTTAACTTCACTAGTCTCTGGTCTACTACTCGTGCCCTGGAACATAAATAAAAAGATCAAAGAAAACAAGCAGACCATAATTACTGTTATGAGTGAAACCTAACCTACGAGGATGCCTATGAAAAAGTTAAATTATGTTTTTAGACTCCCTATTCAGGAACTCAACTTGCCTGTCCATCACACGTGTGCACACCTAGCTCGAACACAGGTGCATGAATACAACCGTTCTTAATGGTGGATAAATGTAGGGAGATAGGGAGCAATTTTCTGGTCTTTCTTTCTCAAATCTTGCATACCGCAACTTTAAGAATGTTTTATTTTGTATAAATCCCTTCTGGGTTTAATAAAGTACAGACTCTGGCTAATAATTTTTCATTCAATGTGTATCCTTCTTTGGCAGATGTTTTCGTCACACCGCTGGACAGATTGGCTCACTCTTGGCACAGCCTCGCCATGTTTGTCATCCCGTGCCCTGGACGGAGGTTTCAGTCGCACTGTTCCATGTGCACGCACCTCAACACAACTCCAATAGAACCTCGGTGGTGCGCTGTGGGAGGCAGAAATATGAGAGAGTTTATCCTGTTCTGTTGGTCCGACCTGATGGATCAACTATTAATATCAGATACAAAGAGCCAAGGAAAATTCTAATGGTTAGTATGTGCTCCTCTTAGTTTCTACATGATTCCAGCCGGCACAACTTTTCCCCATTGCATGAAACAGATGCTGTAGAAGCATGGATTGACATTTTACCTATGTTGTGTGGATATGTGACTAATATGTAGATGTTTGTGTTCAAAGATGCCTGTGGATCTTTCCACTCTGTCAGAGGAGCAACGGAAAGCACGGCAGAAGAAGAGGGAAGTGACAAAGACTATGAGGAAGACAGCAATTACCTATGAAGACGACTTCAGTGCTGATAAATATAGCCAGTTTTGGAAGAAAAAATAAATGTTAACCATTTACTATGGATTCATTCTTCTCTGTTGGACACTTTTCTGTATGCAACATTATTCTGTTCTATCTATATCAACCAAATACAGTGAGCAACTGGGGAATTCTTTTTATTTATATCCATAAGTAACATCTTCAGTCTTCAATTTTCACGACTCCCATCACAAGTTGTGAAGTTTCATGTTTAAAAGGAAATGGATTAGCAGAATAGATAACCTGTTTTAAATTGAAAAGTGATCAATTTAAAACAGCTAAAAATATGAAACTGTCACATTTCACAGATGTGTTCAGAAGTTCTTCAAATTACTTCTCATGTAGGTATCAATACATAAATGCTGTTCCTTTATGGAGCAACAACTGGAACCGGTAATGTATCCTGTATTGATTGGATGTGTGCTGTAACACTTATAGGTCTACTAGGCTTTCATTATGGCTGCTTCCTGTTTCACAATATTGTGAAATATTGTTTCTGAATAATTCCCAACACGGTTCTATAAGCCTATTCAAAAATATATAATTTCCAAAGTCCCTCAGAAGGATGAATTGTGTTGGTTTGGTTATGGGTAGGCTTATCTTCTGAGTATATATTAAATATAATCTTCATTCTGGGTACACCATCAGCATATCTTGTAGTAACTGACTGGACGATATGTATGAAAAACAAATGAATGATGATGGTCTATGAGCAAGAGAAGTGTTGGATTGTTTTTATGATTGGGGTCTCAATAAGTATTAGTTTAAACTTGATTGGATGGTTTATGTGTATAATACAGTACTTATTACTTGTTTGGAGAATGCTTTCTCTAGGCCTAAATCAAAAAGAATGCTGAGTCTACATAATGTTTAACTTGTACCAAGACTATTTAGTATCCCCTTGTAATAAATAACTGGGAGGATTTACTGTCTAAAACTGATTAATGATTTACAGCCTTTAAGGTGACAATGTTTGTAGGCCTACAGACAGGTTCACAATCAGCACCAAACTCGAACATTCTTCAGCGGTTTTCAGGAAGGGACCAGTTTGGGAATCATTGGAGTAGTTTCTTGAGACGACTGAACACATGTCTGCTGGCGATACAGGTCTGTTTCCTTCCTTTAATGAGTGTAACTCCCTCTGCTGTTCTTACATACTTACATACAGAGCGTAATTATTTTTTCTCTTTTGTAGATAGCATTAAAATAATCACAAATATATTCAACATAATTAAGCACACAAACTGTACACCAGCATCACAATTATTATTATTTATTTTTTTACGAAGAAACAGGCCTATTATGGAAATAAGATTGAAGTGCTATTAATATTGTTGTCTTCCATGTAAGACTTTGTGCTCAGCCCAGGGAATTAAAACCTCAAAATTGTTGCGCGGGCAAGTTTATTATAGATGTGCAACACACACCAGGCCCAGTAGGTCAATGTTTTCTTGCTTGCTTGCCAAATATATCATCCAAGAAGCTAAAGCGAAATAACCCAAACAGGTTAATATTTTCAACATTATAACGCTTTTATGTTTTAAGTAAGCTTCTAATGAAGGCCGTAATTTTGATGTTATGTCACGATGCACAACCCCTAATGAGGTTGCGTTTGAGCACAGACAGCACACGTTTTGAACGTTATCACTCGGTCGAATGGTCAGTAGATTATCAACTCCATAGCTTTGGTTTAGTAGGGTCCCTACTGCACGTACCACTAAGTTCAGAGGGCTGATATCATTGATTCCTATCCATGCAGCCAATAAAATGTTCTAATTAGCATCTTTATTTTGCCCACAGATGTTGGCTCTATGGCCTCAAGTGCAACGATGTCTCCCTCCATCAGTTTCCAGCTGGATGCTCTAGATATAGCTGTTGTTGTTATCTACTTTATAGTTGTCATGGCGGTGGGGATTTGGGCAAGTTCTCCTTCAAAACATCCTACAATGTTGTGTGTTGTGTCTCATGTGTCTCATGCATCATTTCTTCTACGTGTGTGACTGAGGCCAGACTGATCTACAGACAAAAAGAAAAGTCGAGATCAAATGGTCTAAAAGTAAATCACTTTGAATGCAATTTGTTACTGTCTACTCAATGTGTCTACTCTTTTCTCTAGTCCTCATGCCGAGCCAACCGCAGTAGTGTGCGAGGGTACTTCTTGGCTGGCCGTTCAATGAGCTGGTGGCCTGTAAGTGTTTGTTTTTCAGATTTCGTTTTATTTCATACATTTTTATGAAATGTTAAATGAAGAAAAGAAAGGCACCAAAAGCTACTCTATGAAAATATCGAATACCCTTCTTCAAATGTACATGTATAGATCATTGTAATGTGTTCATAAGATAATTACTATGGTTGTGTTTTCTCATAACAGATTGGGGCCTCGCTGATGTCCAGTAATGTTGGCAGTGGTTTATTCATTGGTTTGGCTGGCACAGGAGCAGCGGGAGGAATTGCTGTTGGTGGTTTTGAGTGGAATGTAAGAAATACATGCACATATAGGCCTATATCAGAGGCAACTACCTAAAATGAGAGCATTTCTAGCATGAATATGTGACCAAATGGATATGTGTGCGCTTGTGTATAATTAACCTGTGCCCAGCTACAGAGATGGCCCATGGTCTCACTTAATCATGACGTCTGCCTTGTCAATTCACACCGACACTGTTTGGCACTGCTGGCTAAACTTATGATAAAGTCGTCCTCCTGTAGATTCCCGCAATATGGACTTTGTAGTTTTCTGGCCATCCTAAAATGAGATGAGATAAGATAACACAATGCTAATCCTGGAAAGGTAGTTTCAGGACAGGACAAAAATAAATGTGGTTCATGGGCAACATAGGAAACTAGTTGAAACAAGTTTTTAAATTTGTAAATTCCTGGAGATTTCTAAAGATGGCGATGGCAGAGGACTTCTGAGATCAAAAACTTGCATTCAGTGTATGGTCTAGTAGTGCTTCAACACAGGGATGCACCTAAAGATTTGTGTAGATGTTTTAATGTATTAAGGTCAATGTTGTGGAGATAAATCTTTCTAAGATCTTAGAAAATGCGATGGTGGCTTCTAAAACCATAATATACTAACATATAAGTCTGTGGTAGGATGCGTTCTCTATATTCGTTCAACAGCTGTGAGTTAATACAGTACTGTATGTGTATTTCTATAGGCAACGTGGGTTCTGCTGGCTCTGGGATGGATCTTTGTGCCGGTGTACATCTCGGCAGGTGTGGTGACCATGCCTGAGTACCTGGCCAAACGTTTTGGGGGACAGAGGATCCGCCTCTGCATGTCGGTTCTGTCTCTTGTTCTCTACGTATTAACAAAGATATCTGTAAGTCACATTGCCCCACCTACACAATGACCTACAATTGTATATTTATTAATAATAACCATAATAATATTCAAATTAATAAATCATTTTAGAATATCCATAGAATGCAATATAATATTTTTTACGACCAGCACTTCTTCACCAGCTCTATTGCTAAACCAGCTGTGACAGTGAATCAATTCTTTATTTGTACTGTTGGTTTTTGGTCATCTAGATCACAAAAATAATGCCAAGCTATGTTGGTCAGCTTTCAGCAACATTTTAATCACACAAAAGTTTATATTAGAAGCCCATTTCAACAGCAACCTGTTTGCTGTGCAATGCACAAATGAAACAAAAAAAAAAGAGAAAACCATGTTTTCTTGATGAAACCACATTGAAATCTAACTTGTGTGTTGTTTGAAATTGTTCATTTGTCTTCTCTTATCTGTGATTCTATTCAGACAGATATATTCTCGGGTGCGTTGTTCATCCAAGTGGCCTTAGGCTGGGACCTTTACTTATCTACTGGTATTCTGCTGGTGATTACTGCTGCATATACTGTGGCAGGTAACACACACACACACACACACACACACACACACACACACACACACACACACACACACACAGACATACACACACACACACACACACACACACACACACACACACACACACACACACACACACCACACACACACACACACACACACACACACACACAAATCGTATGCTGCTTAAATGTTCATTCATATTTATATGTAGATTAATGAAGATTTTGTACAGTGGCTCTTTGCATAATGTTTTTCTTAAAAGAGCTGTAGACCTACATTGCTTAATACAGTAAATGTCATATTGTTGTTTCATTTTATGTAATGGGGAAAACATAGGTTCATATCCAACACAGACATCAATGTTAAGGAAAATCATGTGTGTAATCTGTGTAAACAAAATCAGGTGTAAAAGACCTTGATTCAAGCCACTTAGAGTGACAGGAAGGGAAATCATTACTTGATACCTGACCACCTTATTGAGAATTATTGAGGTATTTATCATGCACCAACAACGAATGATGAATGAATGATCAATTTCAGCAGCACCTTAATCAAAATGTTTTTTTACTTGGGAGAGAAAGGATGACGACAAAAATGTGGGTTGTTTTACGTTCACAGCTTCTTTTAGCCAAACAAGATTGATAAACAAAGATGAGCTGACATTAATCAATATTTTAATTCCATTGATTAACTGCAAATGTTTTTTTAAAAGCAGGTACATGCTTAAATTCTTATTACCCATAACTAATGTGGTCAGAAGAAAACTCCCCTTTCCAGTCAGTCACTTCTGCAATAAGTAATAAGCAATGTTTTGCAATAACTTGGCTCATTGCAGCTCCAGCCAACTGTGAAGAAGCCAACTTACACGCAATGAATTTCAAAGTAAAAGTCGCAATGTGTATGATTTAGCCCCTTCCAGTAAGAAGGCTGTACACTCTCAGAAAATTCTCAATAACAATGTTCTGTCCTATCTAACTAACAAAGTAGAGGTAGGGGCTGGCCAGCATTGTTTATTTGTAGAATGTACAGGGTGTGATCTTATTGATAACATTATTGAAATCACTATCAAACAGCACTGACCACAGATATGTCCAGGTTATTGTAATCTACGAGCTAGTTCAAATGTTACACATTGAGACTTTAAGTTTCAAACTGAAGAAATCAAGCATTATTTATGTTCCATATAAACTGTGCATTATTGATATAAATATAACTGCTTAAAGCTGTCCATTTGTGTGCGCTTGGATAGGTGGCCTGACAGCAGTGATGTATACCGACGCCCTCCAGACAGTTGTCATGGTTGTGGGGGCCTTTGCACTGATGTTCATAGGTTGGTTATTTATTTGAGGTAGAGCACACAAAACGTGACTCTTCATCTGCATGATCTTTTATTTATTAACATGAAAGACGTTTTCAAAAGTCAAAAAATAGACACACCCAAAAGTTAAACACATTTTTGATAATAGTAACTATTATTTTATTATTTTAATGGGAAAGCCCATCAGGATATATGTCACGTACATATTTTACGTAAACTAATCTAATTGGAGAGTTGAGTTACAAGCTAAATAGTTCCATGTTTTCATCCTTTGTTTTTTAATTGATATATGATTTATTTGATTGCCTTTGTGTGTCAGCTTTCGCAGAAGTAGGCTGGTATGAAGGCCTTTTGAGCCGCTACCCCTCTGCAGTTCCTAATGTAACCGTTGCTAACACCACATGTCACTGGACACGCAGTGATGCATTCCACCTGTTGAGAGACCCTATCTCGGGGGATATACCCTGGCCTGGTCTGCTGTTTGGACTCACCGTGCTATCTACGTGGGTCTGGTGTACTGATCAGGTAAATCATGTTTTCACCTCTTAAGTTTTGTGTTTATGGTTATACATATATATATATATTTTCTTAGATTTTTCAGTGAAGTGGCAAGCTAATGGAATCATTTGAATATCTACATAAACAACAACGTGTATCATTTCCAATGATACCACTGTCATGAATGTGGTCCTCACAGGTACTGAGTTGCAGACAGATATATTTAGGTGTCATTAAGGCAGACATTTTCAAAAAGGGGGTGGTAGTTAAGAGGAAAGGGAACACAGTAATTTTCCATAATAATAATGTGTGTTATTATTATTTATGGGTCAGAATGAGCGGAAGTCAAGCTCTAAGGGTAATTGTCAACTAACGGCCAGGTGGGTTTGGCTGGCAGTGAGTCTTGCAAAACACAACACTGCGCGAGAACTTGCAGGTTGGATTTAAGGTTTATAACAGAGGAAAGATAGCAATTATAGTCTAATTGCTTCATGGGGGGGGGGAAAAACTGTAAACTACAGCAATTCAACGGTATAGAGAAATCTGAGAACTCAGGGAAGGCTGGGGTTGAATTAAGTTAATTAAACGTAGAGGTCTGTGCTCCGCTGGCTCCATTCGTAGAAAACTTTGAGCACAGGTCAGATCTGTCTGAAATCATCTGGAAAGTTTCACTGCTCCTTAGGATCCCATAAAGTACATAGAGTAATCATTGAAATTGTAAATTTTCTCATAAATGTTGATCATCGGCCCATTTGCGTATTTGAGTAGGAATTCAGAATTAATTCACGATGGTGGTTAAATTCAGCATGCAAATCTCTCACAAATGTTCCCTCTCTAATTGGCTGTCCTGCCTTCACGATCAGCTCATTAACCACCATATAGCTGGCCTCCACTGCATCATCCCATTGGAAAGAAAGCTGGAATAGATGCATGATTCTACTTCAAATGTCTCTCTCTTCTCTTATCTGTTCTACTTTGCTTTACTTGATAGGATTCAAAACAATTTCCCCCTTGCAGATCTGGTGATCATGATGCATTGCAATAACCTTGATGGGAAAAAAAAAGGTTAATGACTTCAGTACTAAATGATTTTCAGTTAGTTTCCTGGTGTTGCCTGGTAATAATAGTAAATGATAAACCATTTTTTAACATAATTGATTAATTTACAAAAAATAAGACATCACAGATCATGTTGAAATTGTGTGTGTCCTGTGTCCCTAACCAGTTGGTTATTCTGTTTTTATTGCCAGGTTATTGTCCAGAGGACACTGTCAGCCAAGTCTCTGTCTCACGCCAAAGGGGGGTGTGTTTTGGGAGGATATCTTAAAGTGCTGCCCATGTTTTTCATCGTCATGCCAGGCATGATAAGTCGAGCCCTGTTTCCAAGTGAGTGAATAGTTAAGGTCACAGGTTCCTTTGTTTAGCCTGGACTTTTAGTTTTTTCTCCCAGAAAAATATTATATGTATTTACCGAGGTAAATTGTAACATGCTTGTAACAACTATCTGCAACTTTATTTGTAATTACCACCAATAATTGAACCACACATTCTGCACATTCTTGCAATACAAACAATTTAGCGATAGCGACAAAAATTAAAATTTTCAGGTTTTCTGCCTTAAAGAACCCAACAGATTTTTTGTATCCCTTCTGTATTTTGTTCATCTTCTTATGTGTAGATGAGGTCGGTTGTGTTGATCCAGCAGTATGCCAGAGTGTGTGTGGTGCTGCAGTTGGTTGCTCCAACATCGCCTATCCTAAACTAGTAGTGGAACTCATGCCGATGGGTAAGAAACACATTAACTCAACACAATGCTTAGGTTAAACAGATAGTATTACGAGGAGCCCAAGCAGCTAGGGAAACAAAAACATTGACCTAGGTCATAGGGGGGCAAAACTATTTTCAATAAGAATAATAAGAGGTATGAATGAGATAAATAAGAATTCAGTAATTAGAAATAGTGTAGAAAAGGACAAACGTAAAGTTGAGCATATGACAGATCTAGGGCTCCCCGTAGGGTTGAAATAAATCAGTTCATCGAGTCATAACGTTTTAGTAGGGTTATACCAAATGTACTTGATAGTGGGCATGCACAATAGGACGCGTGGAAGCTGTCTTCATGTCTCTGCACAGGTCTCCGTGGTCTCATGCTAGCCGTGATGCTGGCGGCCTTGATGTCCTCCCTGACATCCATCTTCAACAGCAGCTCTACTCTGTTCACGCTGGACCTCTATAACAGAGCCAGGCCTGGAGCTGCTGAGAAGGAGCTAATGGTGGTCGGCAGGTATGGACATGGAAACACAAAAATGCATCCACACAAGCATACGGGTGCATTTCAATAAATTCGATAATATTGTGGAAAAGTTAATTAATTTCCATAATTCAATTTAAAAAGTGAAATATTTCAAGCCTTTATTTGTATTAATCTTGATGATTATGGCTTACAGCTCATGTAAACCCAAAATTCAGTATCTCCGAAAAGTAGAATATTACGTAAGATCAGTAAAAATAATTTTTATACGGAAATGTTCTTGAATATATGAATATGCACTCAGTACTTGGTTGGGGCTCCTTTTGCATGAATAGCTGCATCAATGTGGAGTCGATCAGCCTTTGGCCCTGCTGAGATGTTATGGAAGCCCAGGTTGCTTCGATAGCGGCCTTCAGCTCGTCTGCATTGTTGGGTCTCGTGTCTATCATCTTTCTCTTGACAATACTCCATACATTTTCTATGGGGTCTAGATCAGGCGAGTTTGCTAGCCAATCAAGCATAGTAATCCTATGGTCATTAAACCAGGTATTGGTATTTTTGAAATCAGCATCTCCATAAAGCAGAAGGAAGCGTGAAGTGTTCTAAAACATCCTGGTAGACAGCTGCGTTGACTTTGGACTTGTGGACCAACTCCAGAAGATGACATGGCTCCCTAAATCATCACTGAGTGAGGAAACTTCACACTGAACTTCAAGCTACTTGGATTCTGTGCCTCTCCATTCTTCCTCCAGACTCTGGGACCTTGATTTCCAAATGAAATGAGCAAAAGACCACTGACCCACAGACCAGTTCTCTTAGCCTAGGTTAGACGCTTCTGACGTTGTCTCTGGTTCAGGACTGGCCTGACACTAGGAATGTGACAGTTGTAGTAGCCCATGTCCTGGATACGTCTGTGCATGGTGGCTCTTGATGCACTGACTCCTGCCTCACTTGTTGTGAAGCTCCCACACATTTTTGAACCGGCTTTGCTTGACAATCCTCTCAGGGCAGCGGTTATCCTGTTGCTTGTACACATTTTTCTACCACACCTTCTCCTTCCACTCAACCTTCTATGAATATGCTTGGATACAGAACTCTGTGAACCATCTTCTTTAGCTACGACCTTTTGAGGTGTAGCCTCCTTGTGGAGGGTGTCAATGACTTGTCTTCTGTCTTCTGCACATTTTTCAAGTCAGCAATCTTCCCCATGATTGTGAAGCCTCCTGAACAAGACTGAAAGACCATTTAAAGACTCAGGAAACCTTTGCAGGTATTTTGAGGTAATTAGCTGATAAGAGTGTGACACCTTGAGTCTAAAATATTGAACTTTTAGACAATATTCAAATTTTTTGAGATACTGAATTTGGGTTTTTCATGAGCTGGGTGTTCATGTGCGTCATTACCCAATTCCAACGTTTGTCTTACTTTGATTTAGGTAGTACCTGTAATATGTGATTATTTCTAGGTTGTTTATTCTGGCCATGGTGTGTATTAGCCTGGCGTGGATACCGGTAATCCAGACGGCTAGCAGTGGACGACTCTTTGACTATATACAGTCAGTTACAAGCTTTTTAGCACCTCCGATTACGGCTGTATTCATGATGGCAATCTTCTGGCCACGCGTCAATGAACAGGTTTTTGCAATCAACTACATGTGCACTAAACACACACCTGTATAGTTCTATGATAATGACAAATTGAAGTATTCTTATCGGAAGGTGAGTTCCAAGTGAGTTTCTTTTTGTTATCTGTCACTCTCTTTTGCAGGGTGCTTTTTGGGGACTGGTGTCGGGGCTAATCGTTGGGGGAGTTAGGATGGTTCTAGAATTCATATATACAGTTCCTTCCTGTGGCCATGAGGACCTACGGCCCCCCTGGATAGCTAAGGTCCACTACCTCTACTTTGCACTCATCCTGTTGGTCCTCACTTGCCTTGTGATTACTGCTGTCAGCTTGGCCACACCGCCAATACCCAAAGCACATGTAAGGATGCAACTCACGCACACGCACAAATGAATTACATTCAGAACAAAAATAAGTGGTAACGTCATGAGCCTGGCATACAATAAAAAATGAATAATTGTACAGTGTGCTAAAAGAACCAGGGTTAGAAAAAACCAACCATACCTAAAGAAATGCGTTATTGTGTCAGTTATGCCAGTATGGGAAAATGCATGTATGTATGTATGCATACGATACCTGGCTTATTAATGCTATTACGGATAGGTGAATTAAACTTAAATAGGTGGGTTAACGTTTAATTCATTGTCAATCTCTTGTACATTGGCAATGTGGTTCTTTTTTTGTTACAGCTTTTAACAAGTTAACAAATTGCAAAATAACAATATAAAGGCAATTTATGTATCCAACGGAAAAACACTGTGTCATTTTTCCTGTATGCATGATGAAGCTTTGCAGTCTATTACATCAAAAAAAAAAAAAAAAAAAATAGCTTTTCATTATATGCTGCCTTCTTGTGTTGTTAAACACGCAGGGCTAACGACAATGCTTTCCCAGTAGAAAATATCAACATTAACATAATGTTTCACCACCTATGTGATCAAAACTGACCATTGTCTAGATGTAGTTAGAGAGAGATTCAGACCATGTTGTTACTGGGTGTCATCAAACTTTCTGATCATATGTGGAGCAGACCAAAACATTAGTCCTATAGGTTTTGCAACAGCTTTTGTAAGATGAATCTTGTTCTTTGATGCATTCTCAATGCCAAATTTTAATTATTTCTTCAATTGGTAAAAACATCAGTTGGTTCAGTTTTTGGATTTTCGGTTTTCGTGGCAAGCATACATAAAAAAGTGATGTGTTGTGTGCCTTCTGTAGTTACACAGGCTAACCTGGTGGACGAGACACAGCCAGGAACATTGTGTTGACCTCGTGAGCCCCTGGAGAGCCTCTGTGACCTCTGATTCTAGCACTTTCACAGACTCTGGCTCAAACGAGGGCACGAATAATCTGCCATTGTGGTGCAGGACGGTCATTAACTGGATCTGCGGACAGACCGCTCCAGTCTCTGGGTCTGTAACTACTGGAAGCCCCGATGGACATGCAACAAACATGGAGGTGTTTTCTCTGAAAGAGAATCCACTGGCGAGGAACTTATGTGATGTTAATGCCATAATATTGTTGACGATTAATGTGTTTCTATGGGGATATTTCTACTAGTTTTAAGAAGCTGAATATTCTAACTTAAATGTAACAACTACCTGAGTGTAAATAAACTATACCTACTAACCATGGAGAAATCCAGAATAAAGAAGACTATGCTTAAAACCACACTGAATATGTTTGAAGTTGAAGTTTCAAGTTACATTTTTGTAATGTAAATGTCCCAGTTAAATTTACTCCCAGCACTCACACAACTAAGCATTTTTACATGGTGTACTACTACTCTACTACCACACTTACCCTCTATTCACAGCAGAAATAGATTAAAAGTCTGCACCGGCAACCTATAAAAACTTAGTCCAGGGGTACACAGGTCACTCTTTTTGTTTTGCATATATAAATTGCATCTGCCCTTGTGAAAAGTTTAAGCCTTTTACATCTCTGCACACCCGCAATTATGAGTTGTATGGTTTGCCATTCAGAATGGAAGGCAGCTTTTACAGTGAAGGAACAATCACCAGAACATTGTGCCTCATTGATGGGACACAATCACAAGAACATTAGCAAAACAGAACATTACCAAACCAGGACTGACACTCGAAAAAAAAAATAGAAAACACAGGAGGGTCAGTCAACAGCAAGAGACCCTCATCCCTGATTCTACTTTTCCACACAAACGGATAACCGCACATAACGCATCACTTTTTAGCTGTATACAACATAACAATTAACTAATGACAGACAATACAAATCTCCACTCAAATGGTTCCCCAAAGAAAAGGGGGGATCACTGGTCTGTGTATCTTTTGGTCATTAAATTTTCCTTTCAGAAACGGGTATTAAAAAACAGAAAACGAGTGGTTATTTGATTTTCGTTTGAATACAAAAATTTAAATTGAAATACAAGGCGTTTTTCTTTTTTATGGTCAAAAAGGGATGAGCGAAATTAAAAGCCAGTTTTTTCATATTCTGAGACCGGAAGTTGTCATTTACAGTAGGCTAGTAGTACCGTGACACATGGACATGGAGCAGTACGTCGTTTTCCGAAACAATAAAAGAGTGTGTCTCAGGGAAGACGACATGACAGCAGAAAAACTTCGCATATTTCAGGTAAAAAAACAAAAAAGCTCTGCTACAGGGCGTCAGTCTGTGATGCTAGCCTGTTATGTCAATGTCATTGACATTGGCCATTGACACTCATTTGTCCTCCTTTTGAGAAAATAACAAAAAAGGTCTGCCTTTTGACACTTATTTTTATTTTTTTATTTTTTTAATTACCTTGTTAGTTTAATACTTATTAATAATAATAATAATAATAATAATAATAATAATAGAAGTCTAATAGAAGTCCGCCTCGTTGTGACTAATAGAAGACTAATAGAAGTCCGCCTCGTCGTGACTAATAGAAGACTAATAGAAGACTAATAGAAGTCCGCCTCGTCGTGGGCGATTATCACTTAAATACTGTATATATGTAACTAACTCCATTTAGACATTTAGCATTTGGAGAATTTTCTTTCTCAGTATTCACTGAAGAATATTCATTGAGAAAGGTTTGTAACGTTAAGTGAACACTTTCTTGACAGGTCTCAACTCGTAGTCTGTACTTGACTAACGATGCAAATGTGGCCTTGTTTCCGGGACCATCTGGAGTGTTCAGCTCATTCGACCTTACTGCAAGAGCCCATTATCAGGTTAACGGTGATGAGGAGGACACCTCATCATCAGCATCAAGTAACACCAGCCAACGTTTTGCATTCATGCGAACTCCTGCAACCCCCCCCCCCCCCCCAGAGCCACTGTCACTAAAACCTTTCAAAGGTAACATTAGCCTAAATTGCTTGTTAAATGACGGTGATACGATTTATATTTTCAAATTTACGAATTATGGGATGGGATGGGAAGTAAAAAATAATTTGATTTCATTGCAAAACACCTAGTTAACATTTGATATGATCATATCAACTCCAGTTGCCATTCTTTGTCTCCTTCATAGTTGTGGTGTAATAATAGTTAATACTACTTGTATGATATTCTTCCAGATCAATGTACCTTGCTGAGGTGGTTGGTGGGAGGTTCCCAGCAGTCCCAGCAGAATGGTGGTGGTCCGGTTTTTAGAATGTGAGGCTAACCTTCAGGGGATCATCGGAAAAGTGCAAGATGCCATTGGAAATCATGACCCCATGGTATTGACTGATGCACAGGGTAATGCAATTTTGGAGTCCGAAGGAACAACAGGTGGGTAACATTAATTTTGTTTTACTTAAGTCTTTACTTTGATTGAAAATTAGATGGCACATGATTACTCATGACTGAACCAACCACTTAAGTTGTAATGGTTTTTCTGGTTTCCACCTCCACTCCAAAGGGTTACACTACTGGAAACAAAATGCGCGAAAGATTCTTGCTGTACAAGAACAGGACAGGACCTCAGTCTCCTCCTTTTTGGCCCTGCAACTCCAGGAAGTCCTGGAGTTGCAGGGCCAAAAAAGGAGGAGACTGAGGTAATCTTCAGCAATCATATTACTGTTATTTGTCCAAACGTTGAAATGCATTGTGTTTTTTTTACTTCAACGTATCATTACCTTTGCTGTTCAGTCTATTAAAAAAAACTTTTTTTCTAATCAGCACCTGTTTGCCTACCCTCTGGACATTACTGCTTTTGTATATACAGTGGCTTCTATAATGTTTGGGACAAAGATTTATTTAAAAAAACATATTCCCATAATCAGGGATAGGAATTGAGCTCGCCCCCACCCCCCTTGCTGTTTTGTTGTGTGTGTGAAACAAGTGTCTTGTTTTGAATGAATGAATTTCATAAGAAGCTTCCCTGACATGGCCAAGCTACATTCATAAATAAAAACCCTTGCTTTTGTTATTTTGTTGTTTTTTTCCCCCCCTTTTCTAATCTTTCAAACAAAAGGTTAGGCTTCCTCCCCACCACCGCTACCAACTGCTAAAACACAACCAGTACATATATATTATGTTTTTTCCTTGTAACAGCCGAAAAGATGAAGGAGCTGCAGGCATTGGAGAGGTCACTGAGAAACTAGAAGAGCTTGTACTGGCATCACAGAGCCTACCAGATGTCACTGCAGCAATCAGAGAGCTCACCAATGTGGCTGCCATTAAAAGAGTCATACTGAGTCCTTCCCAGCTACAGACCATCAAGCACAGGTTCTGCTGTGTTGTTTGTATGAGTAAGTATGCAATAGATAGTAATTGTCCCACATGTAACATAATTTTGGATCCATTTTATTTGGTGTGCCAGAATTTGAGATTTCCAAATACACATACATTTTTACATTCTCTAACCAAGGTCAGCTGTGTCTCATCCACAACAATGAATTACATGTACTGATGCAAACCTTTGTGTAACAGCCAATGGTGTAATGATACAATAAGAAGAAATGATTAAAAGCATTAAAGTTGTAAACTTGTTTAGTAAAAAGAACACCGTCACCCAATACATCAAGAACACTTTAAGGACAGATGGGGATACACACACACAGAGAAAATCTCATTTTGTTTTTTAGAGTTCATCGAGGAGCCAGTCTTCGTACAGTGTTGCCGAAGCATTATTGGCTGCAAAACATGTGTGGAACAGTGGCAGGAGACCTCTGTGCACTGTGCAAAATGTAGAGCGAACACAGCAGGCAACAACATATTTGAAGTTAATGGTCTGTCAGAGGCATTTTCTGTTCTGAGATCCCTTTTTGAAGAGGCGTAAGATTTTGCACTTTTATACTCACAAATAGGCATATTGTTTTTGCGTTTGTTTATCAATTGGGTCAGAGTTCTTGTACTATTGATGTGAATTTCTTAAAATGTTTTGGCTAGATGATGTCATATTGGTGTGAAGAAGGAAGTTGAAACTGTGACCACTGTTCTTATTGACATCACTGTTTATTATGTTATGTTACATTAAAATGTGTCTTTACCAAACACCCATTGCCATGTCATATTGATGTGAAGAAGGAAGTTGAAACTGTGACCACTGTTCTTATTGACATCACTGTTTATTATGTTATGTTATATTAAAATTTGTCTTTACCAAACACCCATTGCCACCAACTTATAGTTCTTGTTACTCATTTACATTCTGTAAGTTCAAACAGAGCAAATGGCCTTTCATACATTGCGCTGAGTTGTGGTTATGAGATAGAGCAATGCCTCTTTGTATGGAGCAAAGTCATTGTTCACTGCTCTAGAGAACAAGTCTGAAATGTCTGAATATTTCGCTGCAAACTGATTCTCCACTGTAAGTTTGTCCTGTTCAGTTGAAAATGGATCAACTCCAAAAGCAGAATGTGTTGTCAGTGAGGATCCCAGCTGTTGTCCGTAAAGGTCTGCTGCTTCAACTGAATGAGGCAACAGCTCCTGTGGGATTTTTTTGGGACACCCACTGCCAGCCAAGTCATTTGGTATACCTTTACCTGTAAAATAAAGAACATACTGTTGGTCTCAAATACTGTTGGTCTCAAAACTTATGAATGCCCGTTGTAATTATTTTAATCTTCGCAACACTGGTTTATTTCACCTGGAATTCGGTGAGCATTCCATGAGTCCACCATCCTTGTAAGACCAATCTGGCACAACTGGCCAGTCAGTACACACAGTATCTCACAAGGTTGTCGTCCATGTCTAGTTCCTCTTGATCCACCAACTGCAGAAGGGCTGTCTTCAGTGGATAATTGACACGATTGTTGACCTCAGGCCAGACTCGTTCAACTATATGGTTCTGAAATTGCAACAAAGATTTGTCATAAGTCAATTCCTTCTGGTTGGTTAATGAAAAATATATTTGTTACGGTCCATTAAGGAAAAATGGTCATTATGCAGAATTCCAAGTAAATCTTTAAATGTATCAACTCAGCAGTCATTATGCATAATTACCAGGAAATCTGCATATTGACCACCTAAATGGGTATTATGCGCATTGACCCCTGAGCAAGTAAATTGAGAGTTTTACCAGGAATTCTGCTTAAGGACCATTTTCCCAAACGGACTGTAACATAAAAAAAACAATGCTCATCATGTAACTACAATATAAACTTTGAATAAACTCCAGTGTGCTTCTACAGTTTAATGTTGAGCTGTAACCAGATTTTAAAAAGAAAGCTGTTCTTGGTCAAGGTTAATGTTATGTTTATTGATATGTTTACCCTAACATTTAGAAAACCTAGCAATAGTAAAGAAAATGTATATAATGTATCCAAGAAAACAGTATGCTGCTGAAGCAAACCCAATAAAAGTAATAATAATAAAAGCAGGCAAACAACAAGTACTGTGTTACTGAAGCAACCACACAAACTATTGAACTGTACCCTTGTGGATGAAGTCTGTAAATAAGGCCTTCTCTCCTGATTATGGCGATGAGATGACAGCTGCTCCTGCATGAAGACAAGGCAAGTACTGCAGGCCTATTGGATGAAAGAATCAGTTTTAATTTGTGCCAAACTTTTCAAACTTAACAGTTCCAAATCAGTTATTCTCAGTATAATATGGTTCATAACAATGTAGATGTCCAGCAATTATCATTTAGTCACATTCTATTAGGAAAGCAGTAGCCATGTGTATGCAATATGTACAACTATTTCAAAGGCTTAAGGGATAGTCTGGTATTTATTTGGGAACAATATATGTTGTTATTTCGTCGATTGCAGCCTCTCTTTTTTTCTCTCATGTCTGAAAGGCATAATATAAATTGATAGGTGGTTTCAGGTCGATAAATAGAGAATAATGTCTGCAAATGACCATCGCAAAATAAATCCTTTTACTGTAAAGCAGCCTTTAAAACCAGAAAGCGAGTACACTTATGTCATATCATGGTTATTACAATATCCAAAATCCCAGACCATATCTAGTCTCATATCACAATGTTGATATAATATTGATATATTGGCCAACAAACACTGTCTTGAAGAAATGACAGATTTTCCTTTTAGTGTCCACAACAAAACATAGGCTATTACCTGAAAACATCTTCATAGATGGCAAGGTTGTTTTTTATAGGCATTGTAGAATGAGCAAAAAATATCCTCTTGTACCCCCACTTTCCTGTGATATGCGCACAGATATTTCAATGGATGACAGGCCTTGTTTCGCCATGTCCAAAATCACATCAGAGTAGGATTCCAAAGCCATTTTAGCCTGGCAACACCGACACACTGACAATTTTACATTTGGCGCTGGCGCTCTTACCCTGTAAATGACAACATCCGGTCTCAGAATATGAAAAAACCGGCTTTTTTTCGTTTCTGTTTTCTAGTGATTTTTTTGTTTTGTTATATGAAATAGAAAATTAAAATCGAATATTTTTTTTAATTTCGCTCATCCCTTTTTGACCATGAAAAAGAAAAACGCCTTGTATTTCAATTTCAATTTTTGTATTTTAAAACGAAAATCAAATAACCACTCGTTTTCTGTTTTTTAATACCCGTTTCTGAAAGGAAAATTGAATGACCAAAAGATATACGGACCATCACTCTATCCCAATTGGTTGAAGTTCCCTGTCAAGTTTGTGCCATAACCATTACACCCGGAATTTCCGAATCTCTAGAATTTATATCTGCAACCACAATGTTGATTCTGTAAATACAAACATTGTCTGCCTATTTACAAATATGTACAACTACAAAATATTTGTAGTTACAGATTCAACAATCTTGGTATACAACTACAAAACTCAAGCTGCAAAATTATTTTGATGCTTTACAAACTTCATGGTGTAAATGTGACAGTGGCTTTGTGATATGATTATATATATGATAAAGTACTGTAAACCTTTTTGTCTAAATGTCCTGGCCAGTGTGGTCATGTATGTTGATGCATGAACAACAATGTGTTTTTACGTAATTATCTTACATTTGTAAGACTATTTTAGTCATACTAATATAGAACATAAAATATCTGTTTAAAATGTCAAAACACAAAACATAGCAAGTGCTGGTTAGGGTATCGCTGAGCGTGCGAGCGTGCACACGGGCCTGCGTGCGTGCACATACGAAAAGAGTGCACGTATGAGCACCCGCAACTGCCTTTTGCTCCTCTGAAGATATGTTGTTATCAGTCGGTAAATCAGGGATGGATCGTGGAGGATAACGATGAAGGCCTACTCGAATGAGTATGCATCGGGTTAGGTCGTTGTGAAATAAGCCGCAAACCTGGCGAAGGATTTAAATAGTGAGGGTGACCGATTCCTGAAGCCTACAGCCAGTTGCGGGATAAAAAAAAACCTCAAACTCCTCCTACAAAGTTCGCTAATCGTCGCTACTAGTGACGCGCCTATATCCCGTTAAGGCCCGCCCTCCCTACCTCTTTAAAGGACCTGGTTGGCTGTCCGACACCATAGGTTGTTTACTATTGATTCGTTTAGCTGCCATTCAACTTCTTGGTTTATCGGATCAATTCAGCACACACAGATTACATTTAGATTCGCTGAAGTTAAACCAGAAATTGTTATTTTATTTGCAGGGCAGTAAACTATCCTTCTTAACCGTTAAAGTATATAATAACCCAAGCGACGACTTATTTATCATTTGCACTCCATCGCTGTAACGAAACGGAGGAAAACGAAGAATTGAACATGTCTTCGGACGAAGACAGGGCCAAGGAAATTTTGAAGGGCTTCAAACTGTATCCTTTATCGTTCCTGAGTTGGACGGTATGTGTTGAGCTTGGTGTTCTAAACGGGTTGTTTACGCTCTCACTGGTATAATGACGTACGGTTCATGTCGGGGTCTTCACTGTGTCTGTAGCCTGTAACCTGCAGCCGGACAAGTGTTGCAGGACGACCCGTACTACAGTCATTAAGCCCAGTGGTTACTTTCTGGCCCAATGTGTGTTGAACTAGTGTCTGAATGCTAAATAGGTGCTCCTCTGGTTGTTTGACAACAAGCTGAGGTCGGTGTGTGCTGTGGTGGGACGCGCTAACCATTACTACTAGCTAGTAGCATCTGGTCATGATCAGCATATTGACTTATTGAGATGCTCCACAACTTCACCCATACCGGTGCTCTAACACGTGAATGGGGATTACACCCAGAGAGGCCATGTGTCTTCATTATTTATCATCCCATGGCTACAGATGGGCTACATTGCAACATCATTTGATTGAAGCGATTCATTTTTTGACATTATCAGTAGCAGCAATGGCATAGAAATTAGAGTGGAAGTTAACTAAGTGTGTTATTTGGGTAGCCTCAATAGTCGCTTGCTCAAACGAAACGTATGCCCAATGCATTTAACAAATGAAATGTCCTGTTGGTCCAGCCGTTACCATTGCGCATCTAATCAATTGAAATGCATCCACATTCATTACAAATGCATAGGGTAGGCATCTTTATGTCTCTCTCTAGAAGTTTCTATTTATGGATATGTCTCCTGCTGAATTGTTAAGGCTGATAGAAGTTAAATAAGTTGCTGTATTTTCTGTTGCAACCCTCGGTGCAAAAAAAATCGATGCAGTCATATTTTTAATATGGATACCTTCAGCCCCGGACATGGCAACATATTCTGGTCATTTAACCTTACTCATGGCGATATAAGATTTGACCTTCTGTTAAATTATTCCGGTCCTGGTTTTTATTATGTAGGCAGACATGACAACAGTTACTCACTGGGTTCTCCATATTGGATCTGCATGTATTTTTGTATATATTACCAATTTACTGCAGGAGTGAATATTGTGGGGATATGCTATTTTATTTGCTATCTTTATATGATAATATGCTTTGACAGTTTTTTTAAATCTTTATATTTTGACCTCACTCAATGTGCAAGCTTTTTTTGGGGCAACTACTTTTCCCTGTCAATAAATCAATGGCTACAGTATTGAGAAGAGGATTAGGATTAGAAATCGTATTCACGTTTGGTAAGGCACGGTGTTAAGTAAGGCACTGTGTTAAGTAAGGCACTGCGTTTAGTAAGGCTCTGTGGTTTAGTAATGCCCTGTGCTCCTTCAGCAGGCCAAATTAGCTCAAATGAACTTCAATAGATGAGTAGTTATCTCTTGTTTGTTTGTTTGTTTTGTCTTATGACTTTTTGTGTATGCAGGGTTTAGTGCTAGGTCACTACCACCTGGAGGTGTGTGTGTGTGGCGTCAAATGGAGTCGAAGGGGCCAGCTGTCGGAAGACAAGCAGTCATTGCTGACGAGCCCAAATCCAAATTATTACATCTTAACCTGTTGCACTAATGCTTAGTGTGACTCGTTGGTCATTTTGGTGATGTTGTCTTCCCGGTTCCAATTCTCCTTCCTAAGCCATACCACTCGGTTGGAGTGACCTCCTGTTTTGGAGGGGTAAAATAGTGGCACAGAACAAAACGCAGCTAGGATATGTTGGTGGTATTGATGGCCGACAACAGAACCTTGTACACGTCAATAGTAGGAGACACCAAATATAAATCTCTTCTTGACAGCTCTGTTCCCCTTGGCAAGTTGCATCCACAATTCATGGCCCCTTTTGCCAATATTGGGTACTATCTTTCACATAGTTTCTATGGCTTTGTCTGATTACTACGAGGTGGTAATTGTTGTGCTTATGATTACAACGGCACATGATGACCTTTGTCTCTGTGTTGATTAGGGACTTTGGGGAAAAAGGATCCAACAGCTTAACTAATTTGCGGGTAAGCTATAGTTAGTTAGAGGTGTTAGCTGTCTTATAGGGCAAATGATTTGTCACTAATATTTCTTTCTGTATTCCCATATTAATTTCTCCCACTTTTCAACATTTTACATTTTGGAGGAAAAAGGCCATGCACTTGCTCAAAGAAAGAGAATAATATGTTTACTCTTTGTGGTGAACAGATTATCTCTCTTTGCAGTTCGAGTATATTCTGTTAGTCTGTTACTTTTGGATCATTTTGCCTAAAATGCTGATGGCAGCTTTAATATGGTTTACATCATGAATCATGGGAAAGACTCATTAATTATTAGAAGAGAATGAATGCATTTAATGTTCTTGTTATAGATGTTTATTTACGCAACAAAAAAGTGAACATTTTACTTTGATTGAAATTAGTAAACATTAAAGACATTAGAAATGCACATTGTCCAATTAAGCGGTTATAAGTGGGGAGTGGCTAAAATGCAGTCTAAGTCTAGGTGGTTTCTGCTAGTGTTTTCCCATCCATATATAGATCAGTGTTTCCCAGACTGACGTCCCACCCATTTGGAAATACACTTAATGTGAACACGGCAAACAAATTGACAAGCTATTTAGTGTCAACTCATTGTTGTTTGGCCTCTAGACAATATCCGACAAGTGAGCTGTCCTATAAGGGCTTTCACAGATGGTCTAGAGAGAAATTGCATGCCTGTTTGCAGGTGTTATTGACACTAAGTAGTGTCTGAGTGTGACAGGACTCCTTGTACCCGAACAACACAAAAGAAGGTTTTTTTTTTGTGCCGCCTACCACATGTTAACGGACGTCCCACACAATGGTTTTTAATTAGTAGTCTTTTGTTAATGTTAGGATTTCATCTAGTCTTTTAGTACCAGCATTTTATTTACTCCCTGTGAGCTTTTTTGTCCAATATTCTGTCTATTTTTCAAATCATCCGTTTGGGGTACCATCATGGCTCTACACTTTTTTTTCACCTTTTTTCCCAGGAGCAAATGTATCCCTAAATTTAAGTTTTGTACAAAACCATAAGGCTGCATAACCATAACCCCCCCCCCCCCCCCGAGACAACGACAATGTCCCCTGTCCTGAAAATGAATTGCACAGAGTAGATGGAGATAGTTTAATCTTTCAGAAATAGTAACAATGTTTTTTTTTATTTTTTTTTATTTGCTATGGCTTATATACAAAGGAACAAAGGAGAACCAAATACATCTCCTGGATGCGCTGGATGTTCTACATTCTCCCAGTGGTTCTCTTTCCTTGGAGCTCATTAAGAATATGCACCTGTCCCTTAAATATGTGAAGCTTTTAATAATTGCTTGGGAATAAGGGGTTGGATTAGTGGTGAAAGTGGCGATGTGCCCTAAGCTGAGGGGGATTGGCTCCAAGATACTGCCGAGATTTAATATACTTATATATTTATATGCTACAAAATATTTGCAATCATTCGCAATTTGTACCAGCCCCTCGTTATAGCATTGCTCACAGTGATATTCAGTGATTAAAAAAAATGAATGAAACGTATGTCGGAAGGTTATTACTTTCGTCATACTTCATTAATTAGAAATATACATTTGGGCATTGGTTGAATTCAGAATGTTTCTCCCTGATGATGCGACATGCAAACATCTATAATATTGTAATTGTGATGACAAATAACAGGTATTTGGTGCTACCATAAGCCTTTCTAGTGCTCCTGAACATGTTGCTGGCTCCTATGTTAGGTGATGGGGGCAGCACCTAGGTCTAGAGGTAAATCTGGAGGGTGGACCAAGATCAACTTAATCAACTAGACATGGCGCTAATCTGCCAGGCATCTGGGACTTTAATGAATTTAGGAAGAGAGTTTGGATCATTTTGCATGGACTGAGGACTTATATCGTTCTGCACAAAGTTATAAAAAATGTATTTTAATAACTTTTATATAGACATGAATTTGGATGCGTGATTGTAACTTGTCTAACATCCTACCAGGATATAATAAAATCTCATTGCTGATTGTTTATCTTTTTAAAATTAGTTTCCTAATACATTTAAAATCACCCTTTTTTACATTTTGTACATATACCCCCATTGCATAATGTAGGCCTTTCTGATGACTTCTAGGAGGAATAAACTCTCTTGTGTAATGTCAGCCAGCACTGTTTTTGTTGCTTCGGTCACTTTGTTTGTCGGACTTAGCAACAATAACTACAGGGGGAGGGACTCGGTGATGTGTGTCTTTGCCCTCTGAAAAAACACCAAAACCATATTGAATTGCTCACATGGATGGATTCTCAGAATGTAGTTCAGCACTTATAGCGATATAACTTACAATGAAAAAGACATAAGACACAAGACAGTAAAAGATTGAATGGCAACTAAAAGACCCTGGGTGTATAACTACAGTATAATTACACTATGTTCATGGTTGTTCTCTGCTGTTTCTTGCTCTTGTACTTGTTTGTTTCCTTTTTATTCCTTAACTGTCTGTCAGTAATTGGATGAATCTCCGGGACGCAGAGACGGGCAAGGTGCTTTGGCAGGGAACAGACGACCTTTCTCTACCGGGAGTAGAACATGAAGGTACACTGATTCATACAATGATACTTGTGCAATATGTGATGGGACAATTAGAGAACTGTTCAGCTTGGAGTCAAATAACCTAACAACGGGACTATCCTGCCCCCTATATTTCGTCAATGTTTTCTTAATGATTTGAGATGATTGTAGGCTGGAAGATTTAGCTAAATGTTCCTTGAACATCTGGCACCTTGGCAGTCTCTTCTTTTGTGGCTGGAAAGAGACCACAGCTAATTGCTGTTTACATGCAGTGCTGACTCCCCTGACCATTCTTCGGCTTGCACACAGCTCCTTAGCTACCTCAAGAATGAACATCCCTCTGGAGATTGCGTTGCACTGTTTGGACAGAACCTCTGCATTCACTGCTACAGCACTGGTAACACAGAAATAGGCCAGCAGGATGCACCCCTATATGAAAGGCAAGCTATTTATGCACTCGACCAAAGGGGTCGAGGGAGCAGCTTTTAGCTCCCCAGGGCGAACACAATCACGTTCTCGTGCATAATGTCATAATGAATAACATTATACACAAATTATTACATTATCAAGGTGTTCTGGCTGGTTGCTGGGTATTCTGGCTGGTTGCTAGGGATGTTTGGGGTGGTTACTAGGGCCTTGCTTGGGCGTTCTGGGTGGTTGCTGGGGATTGAGTTATTCTACTGTACCTTTGAACGATTACTTTTTGTTTTACTTATGTTTAAAATTATTATAACACTAAGACAAATATAATTTACTTTCTTGATAATGTAATTATGTCATGTAACTTGGTTCAACGTAATATGTGTAAAAAGTCATAACTTTATCTGCTAAGCATTTACATTACATTCAACTGAAAGGTTATGACATTGTTGTTTTTTATTACATTGTGTTCTTACAAGGCTACATTCAGTTTAATATAATGCAGAGTCATATCTGTCCAATACAAGTCAATCACACAATTTACTTTTCACAACTTTTTTCTCTTTGCATTTAATTGAGTGATTTTTGAAACTACAACAAAAAATATTTTATCCTTTTTATTTTCAGTTTTTTGTAGGCCTACTCTGATGATGTTGTATGTGCTTGTTTGAAAAATAATTTTCGCACTGAAATGTACCGAAGTCTTTCAGTCTCCGTATTTGATCATCGTTCGGATTGAACCGACCGCGTGCCGGCAGCTCCACACGCCTGCAGCTAAGCCAAAGACCCCCATCACTGGCTTTCTTGTAAAGATTTATTTTTTCTCTCCTTCTCTAGCTCGTGTTCCAAAGAAGATTCTCAAGTGTAAAGCGGTATCCAGGGAACTGAATTTTTCCTCCTCTGAGAAATTGGAGAAGTTTAGGCTGGAGCAAAAGGTCTTTTTTAAAGGGCAATGTCTAGAAGGTAAACCTCAACTGGCATAATGTGGGACAGTAACATCATAACATAAGTAATGTAAACAGCCTGTAATCTCCAGCCTCATTGTCTAGTGGTGGTGATTTCACAGGGACAGTAGATAAACTGTCCCGGTCGTCCAAAGTCTTGAAAGTTGACCTTTTGTAGATTTGTTTGTTTTTACGTAATATCAAATGTATAAAAAAAAATGGTTTACATTTGGGCAATTTTAGAAGTTTCCACACTGTTAATATACCAATATGTATGCATTAGCATGCATTTACACATTCTTAATAATTTGGGTTGTTATTTTCAACATCAGAATATAGAAATATTTATTCTATTTAATAAATATTTATTATATCTTTCAACCATGTTAAATTGGATTAATTAACTATCCTAATGACATCAACAACAATTATACTGGTTTATGATCTCTGTTCCCTTTGACATCCCTGATGTGTGATTCCTCTCCTCCAACCAGAATGGTTCTTTGAGTTTGGCTTTGTCATTCCCAACTCAACCAACACGTGGCAGTCTCTGATTGAAGCGGCTCCGGAGTCCCAGATGATGCCAGCTCATGTACTCACGTGAGTCTCAGATACTGACTAATTTGCAATTTGGATAACGTTAAAGCAGCCATCAGATTGGCTGCTACAAGACTCAAAGCACAATTTTTTTATTGTAAAGCTTGTTGTTTTGTACATTTTGTAGCATGAATCCTGTAAAAAAAATATTTTAGAATAAAGTCCTTTGTTTTTTGTTGTTGATTATCTCTTATTATTACTGTATACCTTTATTTCTACAGTGACATTTTAAACAGTTCTCTCAATATGTCTCTCTCGCAGTGGGAACGTGATTATTGAGACCAAGTTCTACGATGACGACCTCCACGTCAGCACATCGAGGGTACGGCTGTTCTATGTCTGAGTCCCCCCCAACCTTGTTAAGCCACAATTAACAGAAGTAAATACATGTATGTTGACCAATGGTCACCATTTACGGTGACCATCACACTTATTGCAAAATAAATGTTGTTCCCAGAGCTGGTCTTCAACCATTGTCCTATAAACCAGCACATCCCTTGCTCATTTTCCTCACCCCCATTGACACAGCAAGAGATGAGGAGTAAATAAAGGATGATTGTGAGAATGTGTTTTTTTTTTTTCTTTTTCTGACCAGACCTGTAAATATGCTGACTTTTAGAACTTTTAGAAAATCTGTGCAAGTCCTAGTTTGTACAGAAGACTTAACGTTTTTTCACTGCTGCACTGATCTTGTTATCTTGATGTCATCTTGTGTGTAAAAATCGTGTTGCATTCCAGAAGGGTGGAAGGGTGGCTCCCAATTCCCTAGTGCTGTGTTAGGTTAAATGATAGAATGTTTAGGTTGAAACACAGTCCATGTTACCTGACCAGACTTTTACATGTTTCACTATTAAAACCTGTCTTTGCTATATTGTGCATATTTTTTATTTTCGGCAGTTGACAAATCATTCGAGTTGTTTTGTAATTTAGTGAGTGGTTTGTCTATTTAGGAAACATCTGGTCACTAACATGTGAAAGAGCTTGTTGAAAGCCTTCCCAGTGTGTCTCTGCTGCTGTTTTAACCAGGCTACTATCCATCGCAAAGCTCCGCTCCACATTCATTTGTTTTCTTTGCTGACTAAGATCTGTATTATAGGATTTTGTGTTTCAGATGTTATAACGGAGATTGAAGAATAAATTTGTTGATTGTTTAATAACTGCTGAGTCGTGTGATGTGTCACAATATGTATTACAGGCTAGGCTTTGGTGCAAGGTAGGGGAGGAATGGTGATGCCACACAATTTTATCATCGACAATTTATTGTCATCGTATTTAACCCTAATACTTACCTCTACAATCTTGCACAGAGTAGCAGCTACAAGACCTATTATGCTTATTCTCCTTCAGCCCCTCTGGTAATCAGGAGCTGGCCTCTTCAATCACACAAAGTTTATAAAAAGTCAAATAAATCTGTAGGAAATGGAGCACATTTCATATTGAGCAACTAATAAATTAACTTTTTGAATTTAAATTAATTTCTAGCCTATTTATTTTCTCTGGTTTGGCTCCCATGAGTGTCCCTTAGCTTCATAAGCAGTACCCTCCACTAGCTACCAACAGGAAGTACATGCTACACTGATACGTGCTGTTTAATGCTGTTTCTCCCTCTGTACATTGCTGTGGTAATCTCAGAGCAATCTCCTCTTTGTTGTCCTTTTTAATGTAAGATTTCATCAAATATATTTCTTGTTGACTTTATTAACTGATGAGCAAAGTCATATAACACGTAAGTTGACATAAAATGACAATGAAATACTAAAACACAAACCCAGGGCCCAGTCAGGCTGGTGGTGACAGAGGATGGTGAGTTGGACGGCAAACTTTGGGTTAAAGTGCACCACCAGCCCCTCCTCTGGGGGTGGGACAGGGTAGTTAAAGTGCACCACCAGCTCCCCCTCTTGGGTCCGGACAGGGTAGTTAAAGTGCACCACCAGCCCCCCCAGCCCCCCCCCCCCCCCCCCCCCTGTGAAGAAGACACACACTACCCTGTCCCACCCCCAGCTGCGGGCAGAACTCATGAAAAGACCTGCACCTCAATACCACTCCCCTGGTCACGGTGATAACTGAAATAACCCACAGCCACGAGGATTTAGCAGTTGCTAGTCACTAGAAATGGGGGGCCAAAGAAAACAACCCCCAGCTGTTCCATGAGGGCCCCCACCTTGAGATGCTGCGTGGGGGCATGAGAATGACGTGCCCAGGTGCACGCCACCCTGGAGATTTGAGGGCAGAGAGCCCAGGGACCTAACCCTAACCCCAGCCTGTCATGCAGCAGGAGGGATTCCCCCCCTTTTTCCCACTGGTAATAGTAGGCTTTGGGGATCCGAATACGTCACACTGCTCCATGCTGGTCTCTGGCCCCCCACCAACCACTGCTTCACCAAGCTGGCTCAGCTGTCTGTGCCTGCTGGAGATCCAGCTCTCGGGCCTGGCTATCTCCTGGATGTGTAGTGCAGCCACTGCCAGAATCTCTCTCCATGGTACTCTGGGCGAAGGCTATAGCGACACTGCCTCCTCACACCAACACTGGGAAAGAGGATCTGAATCAAGCACACCATCCCACCCTGTTGTGTCCTTCTGCTGATTCCTGCCATCCTGAAACATAAGCGATGAAGGCAGGACAATGCAAGCGTGCAAGATTTGTGCAGAACTCTATGCTATCATACTTTCTATCTTCCACAGAGTTTGGTCATTTACCAAAAAGTGTCTCAGGGTTTTATCGCTGTTTATCTTGAGCCAACAAGCCCCATTTATTGCATTGTCAAGCTTGTCAACATTTCTGCTACATCCGTTAGTGCGAAGCCAAGAGTCTTCAGAGAGATTGCTGTTCAATTGGATGAAACTTAAAGCATTACCATAGATAGTTATATGGTGCCTGGCAAAGTCCAATACTTTTTACCAAAATGGATGAATGAATTGTTGAATTCATCCATCTCTTAAGCTTGTGCTTTCTCTTGCTCCTTGGCAGCACTATAGCAGTGCAGTTCCTCTTTTTCGTCTCCTAAGATGTGGGGGACCTCCTTGTCCAACGTTCTGGAGCTCTGAGAATGAGATAAGGGTCCTCAATCTATCAATTATAATCAATGTATTGTTGCTGAGACGATAATTGCTTACACCTTCATATATTATTATTATTTATACCTTCATTTAACAAGTTGAACCAGTTTGCCCAGGCAATACAGGACATTAGCTCACTACACAATGAGCTAATGCCAATGCAAAACAACACATGAATGTAGTAAAATATTGATGATCTATTTCGAATACATCGCTGATAATATGTATCAAATGTCATATTTCTAATTGAAATAGTACAAAAAGAGAATAAACCGCCTTGTTTTCCAAGAATAGATACATGGGTAGGCTAGACATGACTTTTCAGCAGCTTTTGCAAGGAAGATTCCTCTGCAACGCTCACATCTATCCTCATCAGCATTAAACTGACAGTTCTGCAAGCGAATCAAATTGAATGTCCTTCAACTCACAATGGCTTCACTATCCAACACTCTTTGTTTAGCCATGCAGCACAGTCTACTCACATATACAATCTAATACAGGTGCTTGTGTGTTGCATACCTCCATGTTCACTTTACAGTATAGTCGTGTCGTGTCAAAGAGAGATAGTATGAGAGATTGAGACAGACTTAGTGACAGAGAGCGGAAGACAGAGAGAGTTAACAGAGTGAGAGCGTGTGAGTTGGAGATACACATCAGTTCAGGGGAAAAAACCTACCATAGTTGCCTGTGATTTTATCGCATTCTTTGGACAAGTTGTTGAAGCTACAAGATCAACACTGGCCTGTCTGTGGTCCTCTACTCTTCCTTTAAGGGCCGGGGGGGGGGGGGGGGGACCATCACGCCACTATATCTCTGCATTTTAAATCACACAGTATGCTTTTAACCTTCCCAGCTTCAAGTGCTCCCTTCCCCGGCCAAACGCCCTGCAGAGCAGCTTTTCCTTTCAGTGTGAAAGCTGTGTGTGTGTGTGTGTGTGTGTGTGTGTGTGTGTGTGTGTGTGTGTGTGTGTGTGTGTGCGTGTGCATGTGTGTGTGTGTTAACACTTGCCCGACAGTACTACTACTATACTACTGTAGAACGTTTACATGCACAGCTTAATCTGAATAAAACCATAGTTTGACTATGCTTGACTATGCTCAATTGGACTACTGCAATTGTTTACATGGCACTTCATACGATAGGTGCTGCTGTACCCATTTCAACTAGTGGTAATAGAGCCACTGGCTGACCTCTTTATGTCACCAGCAACAACAAACTCAGGCGGCATTCAAGAAAGATGTTTTCAGTAGACAGCTGTCACAGTTCACTTCGGGTCCATGTCATTTCCATGTATATACATGTACTTTTAATTCAGCCTTGGGTGAAATTGAAGTGTAGTGTGTACTGAATGCATGTTGATGATGATACACTTCTTATGGGGGGTAACTACATTGGCACAATGCCCCGGGGGGCCTCTATGGATTCTCTTTTTTGCATAGGAAATTTCCTTTCCTAAGGAGATGACCTGGAAGTACTCAGAGGAAAGGTGGTTTGAATTCTAAAAATGCTTAGGAAAGGAGCCTCGATGCATCCTTTAAACCTCCTTTAGCATAGGTTACTCCTGACAAACCTTTACGAAAGGAAAGGAGATAGGCCTATTGGTATCCCATAATCCTTTACGGCGGCAATATTAAAAAAAGCCTGTTTTTTTTTAATATTGCCGCCGTAATATTGCACCGACGAACTTTACGCAAAGACGCATGACAGACGCGGTAAAGCAGAAGAAGAGAAGAGAACAAAATACAATTGATAATAATGGATACCAATTCCAGAAAATATAATTGTTTGAATCTAAATTAATTAATTTATTGCTGGTTAGTAAGCACATAATATATACACCATAAGAAAAGAAAATGCCAACTTCCCATTTAAGAAATAAGTTAATTTCAACATGTGAATTGGGATTCAAGTGGCCTCAAATATTCCCTAATAATAAGTCCGACCTAAGTGATTCTCACTGTTGGCGATAACCTGATCAATACGACAAGAACGCATGGATCAAAGAGCACTTGTTCTATCTTCGGAAAATTGTAGTTTCACGCTAGAGACGCTAGAGCTCAGCAATACCCGCCATCGCGCAATGACGTCAGTTAGGAAAGTGGAGTCGAATTGATTTTAAACAGTGCGGTCTTTTCTTATGTTCGAAAGCAAGAACCTTTTCATAGAGGCCCGCCGTTTCTCGTTTTCCGACAACAACACGACTACCGTATCCTTCTACTTCCGGCTCACGGCCCCCGGAAAAGATCTCAAGCATTCGCAGAACGCGAACACTGACGCGCGATACGATGCTGCTATACATGCATGTAGAATGCCGACTATGAACGACTTATCTCTGCGTTCTTATCCGATTTTGCGTGTCCGTTCATGTGGGGATTTTGTGTGTATCTAAGTCGATAGATCGGATAAAGGTGTTTACATACATTCCTGTTGAGGTCTTAGTCTTTTATTTACTCACGTGCTGAGTGTCTTCAGTGCTTACGTGAAACTCAAGAAAATCGAGAGAGAAGTGTATTCTACATACTACTACTATTGTAGTAGTATGCAATTGACACCAATGTGGAGTGAACTTTGAGCAATATTAAAAGACACATTAATACAATAATCTGTTTTATTTTGTCAGTATACAGACAGCAATGAAGTAAAGAGCATCAAAGTATTGCCCCACATTGCAAAGGTTGTGTACAGTAAAAAAAAATCACAGATATACACATAAATTAATTTCTTTGTTCTTGTGTAATAACATTTACATTATTCAACGCAGTGCCAATTTGTATTGCAGCTCAAATTCACTAAAAAGGTGGTTTAACTTAACATTGTCCATTCCTATTCATTCTTAAGAATACATTTGTTATATTGTCAATAAAAAGTCATGCGTCAGCTTTATCACACACAGGATTATATTTCATGTCCCTTTTTTTATAAGCTCTACAGAACATCCTGGGAAATCAATCGCAAGAGATGTGAGCCAGATAGATTGTAATATTTTAACATTGTTTCACTTTTAGGTAACTTGGCCTTCTTTCAACAAAAAATAATAATAGTTAAACATGCATCTTGTAGGGGGTTACACTTTACACATTATGGACTAGCTTGATTCAATTTAATATTTGTATTATTATGAATAACAAGGTGAAATGAATATCCACAATCTCACTATAAATTATTTATTCAATCTCATGTAGCAAATAAATTGAATAATTGAATAAATGATTTATTCAATCTCATAGAGCAATCATGGCAATTATTCGTAATCCGATGTCAGAAAATGGTATGGAACCAAGGTGGATCCACAGAGCTGGGGCCCAGCATTAGTTTTATTTATAGTCTTTAATGACCTTGTCCGCCCCAAATTCGTTTTATTCACAAGTGCTGTGATATTTGGCCTGGATCACAAGACTTAGTATTACTTTATGTTAGTCTCATTATTTGTGTGGAAGCTCTAGTTTCTGAATGTTTCTGTGTACCGTGTCTATTTGTGCTTCAGAAGGGGCAAAGAATAAATTAAATTGCTTAACTTTTTCATATTTGAGTCCAAGTTTTAATTTGTGTATTCAAATAATATACAAATAATATTAAGTGTGGCCTACACCCAGAGAACAGCAGGGTATTAGGCTGCTTAGGATTTGATGAATGCTGTCTTGATTCATCAAAGATGTACTACAATCTTAAACAAAAAATTAGACCAAAATAAATGAACTTCAAAGAAAAAACAAGGGAAAATACAGATTGATCAATAAGGTAGATTTAGTTTAAAAGATTGGTCCCGGTGAACTCACAGTAGGGGGTAGAGGGCATAGCTCGCGATACCACAGGTGTTGCTTCCATCTCGGACCATTCTCATGTAACCGCCCTCGCCCCAGCTGGACCCCCAACTAAGATAACACACATTTACATGAGGACAATCTAATGAGTGCCCTGCCATACAGAGATGTGTATTTGAAGTAATGTGTCATAAACATAGCAAGACTTCTGCTGGTTCCTACCTGTTCTTAATGATCCAGTAGTCCTGGCCTTCGTCCGAGCCAAAGCCCACAAGCAGGACCGCATGGCTTAGGTTGTTGGAGTTACAGGCCGGCTCCTCGTATATTCCTGTTGACGTGACGTTTTAAAGCTGAATTACCTAGGATTTGTCTAAGGTTAAAATAGCATAGAGGTATCCTGTGCTTTGCTAAGAAGTGTGGATTAAACAAACAATGGCCACTTCTTACAGGTAGTACATTGCTTTTGTGTGTTTTATTTTATTAAAATCTACATTGAAACCTATATTGACCCAGTATCGCTCTTTACTGTAAAAGTGTCCATAACTGTGTGGATGGAGTAATGCTTGGCTTATGGCTTAGGAATGCCATCTTATTTGAAGTGTTACACAACATTTAAACCTACCAGAGCTGTAAAACATGAAGCTGGAATGATCAGCATCTATAGCCACCGTGATTGGTCCAATGGTCGACACGGCGTCGGCCAGGGCCTGCTCATCTCCCTTGGGTATGAACCTGTAGTCTTTGACATGTGCAACTGAAAGGCTGCTTTCATAGAAACAAGGCTGCGTGTCCTATGAAGAAGGGAATTATGCACAGTTGACTTTTGATATCATAATCTAATCTATCCATCAACCTTTATTTATACTGTGCTTTTCATGCAAAACTTCCTCTTCATAAACACTGTAGCTTAGCGCACATTGAGCTAGTACTACAGGGTGACCCTTACCACGGATGTGTACGGATACGTGTCTGTAGACTGCAGCCCATTGCTGATCACATAGTCATAGGCGTTGGCCATCCAGGCACCTCCGCAGCCATAGGTACCGTACGGCCTGGAGCAGTCCACCAGGTTCTGCTCACTCAGGGACACCAGCTGACCTGTATGCTTATACACCTGGGCCTCAATGGCTCCGGTCGTGCTGAATGCCCAGCAGGAACCACAGTAGCCCTTGGAGAAAAAACACACAAATACACACACACACACACACACACACACACACACACACACACACACACACATATTGCTAGGGTGCTGCAGATTTTTTTTTTTTTTTTAACCAAAAACACGAATAAGTGAATTACCTGATCTTTTACTTCGGTGACGTAGCCCATAGCCCGGTAGTCGATGCCCACTACCCCCGACCTTAGGGCATTGTGACGTAGCTTTCTTGGCGATGTGGTCTTTCCTCTCTTGGCGAAGTGGGGGTTTATCATGGCCCCCTGCAGCACGTGGTATTCGTGTTTTGTCTGCAATACACATGCACGTGGTCAGCAACACTAAGGTTAAATGATTTTACTTTTTCGTATCTCATTTTTTTTTATTCATGATTCAATCATTTCCATCAAATGATAACCCAAAACGCCAAAGGATCCACATTATTGAAATCACTATTGATCCTCATTGACTGAAGATATGTCTCGGTAATTGGATGGTTTAACATCTGGTGGTAATTGATTAATTAAATGATCAACACATAAAAAAACATATAGCCTATATAACAGTCAACCATTTAGTATGTAAATCAAAGCCTTACCAGATCTCCATATTTATTCATAGCCATAGAGAATGGCTTAGCCCCCATGAAATACTCCTGATTATTCTCTTCAATCAGCCTGGAGTTATACTCCCAAATCACTCTCCTCTCAATGTCGTCCTGCTACATAGTGGAGACAAGATCAAACCAAACGCAGAGAAACAGGATTGGAAAAGGTTTATGTCCCTGGTCTTATGTCGTAGCTTCACGTCATATTCATATTCACACAGATGCTCTTCACTTGGCCTAGCTCTACTAACCACAATAAAAGACTTCAAAGGTTTGGTTGGTACAACCAATATTATTGATTTTGTAATAATAATAATTGTTGAATTGTTAATATCAGATGGGCTTTGCAATAATAATATAGATAAATAATTATAATTATAATAATAGTAGCCTACTAATAAATAAACTATCTGAACGACAATGTTTTTATGCCTATAACTATATATATATATACATATAAATTAGTAAAAAACTTACATCTTCGTCATAGGAGATGGCGTGGATCATCTTCCATATGTTCCAGTCCGATAGCACCGCCTGCTCTTCAGACTTTGAAGCCACCTGGGCCGCTCCGCACAGGAGCAGCAGGCCGAGGAGTACACAGACCCGCCGGTCTGTTGGACCCCAAGCGTCTCATCATTATTTTTTAGACTGGACTTTTGTTCTGCACTGCAGACCAGGCACCATCAGTTTAACATGAGGTAGCCATTGTCTGTTTACAGTGTTATCAAACTATTTTAGCACATTTTTGGCTACGTTTATTTTTTATTAAAAAAAGTTGGTTATTTTAAGAACAATGCAGTTGGGTACTTACCAGCAGGGCTGTGAGACGGTGTTGTCCCCATGCTGTGAAAGAAACTGTCTCCAGTGATTCAGACATGCTTTTGACCTGACTTTTATAGCTTTTATGTGTCGCTGCATCTTCTTCTCTATACTTTCTGAGAGTCTGCAAGTCAACCACAGGGCCTGAAAGAGGCATTAGTCAACAAAAATTGAAATGCCTTTTCTTAGGACTGCACCTCCCTCGTAATGCCTATATTATTACCCAGCGGGGGGTTATAACTATTACATCGCCAATCTCTCAATCATAAACTTATTATTAGAAGGAGAGAGCACCTGTCGTGACCTCACTCATTGCATCCAGACCCTGTGATCCTAAGTCGCCTCAACAGCGCCCATTAGCGTCTAACGCCGTTTATTTCGTGCAGCACTGCAGCGGGATGGGATAAACACAGCCGGCAGACAAACTGTAGTGTGTTGTTATTATCTCCAAGGAGGTTCCGTCGCCAACACCCAAACACGGTGCGGCAGGAATAGGCGAGAGAGAAAGAGGCAGTCATCATCTCGAGGATAGTCTCTGCTTAACTTAATCTTTTTAATGAATGCCAACGCGAGGAGAAACATGACTCACGATTGAGGTGTGCATCATGTCTTTCAAGGTAAACCACCATTTACCCCTCGCT
>NC_140279.1:7822439-7984939 GCF_964030765.1 Micromesistius poutassou
TCCGGAGCCAGAGTCAACCACCCAAGGGAGGTATGTTCCTAGTTCAACCATACTGCAGTCTACATTGGTCCGCTTACACCTCTACCACCTGCACTCCCAGACCTTATTCCCGGCCGTATTTGGAAATGGGAAACGATGAAAACCCAATTGAAGAGCATTCTAAATGTTAAATGAGTGGGGAAATTGAATGCAGAAATAAAATAATGCTTAGTTTTCATTGTTTCCAAAGCAAATAAAAGGTTTTCCCCACCCTACTAACCAACAGGGCCACGAGGTGAAAATGGTCTACTGGCCCATCACATCAACTATTTCCTGTGTTTAATACCGATGTTTGTGATGTTTTCATCTGATGTTTTATTTTCATTTTCAAGTTCCATATTATATAAGGTGGATCAGTTACAGCAGAAGGCTTTCACAGATCAGGTCTTACATGAAAATCATTCTAGACAGCACAATAAGAAAAAAAATAATGTGACTTCTTACTGTTTTCTGGCAGGATGGAACCGCCCCCCTGTGGATGGCAGCCCAGATGGGACACAGCGAGGTGGTGAAGGTCCTGCTGCTGCGCGGTGCAGATCGGGATGCTGACAGAAAAGTACGTCACTCTCCAGGAGACGATTGTTGTTTGTAGCTGTTCCCGACAAAGCAGACTTACTTGCTGCATTGATTTATATTTAGTGTTTTTGTCAAGAGGCCAAAGTAACACTCAGCCGCTTGTGGAGCCCAGCAAGATGATTAGGTTGTCAATATTATCCTATTGTGATAGGACACTTCTGGCACTTTGGTTCATGATATTGTTGCTGAAGCTAAATCCTACTATGAGAATATTGTGAGAATAATGCCAGGGTTCGTAGAGAAACACATTTGATGGTTGGATATGGTGAAGTAACAGCTACATTTCTGCAGGAGTAAATACTTTTCTTTTTCAATATTAACACAATTGTGTACTTTTAACATTTTAAGGATGGGTCAACTGCATTATTCAAAGCCGCCTATAAAGGACATAACGATGTTATTCAGGAACTTCTCAAGTTTTCTCCTTCACTTGGTCTTCTCAAGGTAAAAATAAATCAGTCTTTTTTACATTAGATAGATTATATTATTTTGTGTTTTCACCCCCAAAACTATATTATATTTTTAAGGAAAGCCCTTTATCTATATATTTTTCTGACTTCTGCTTACAGAACGGTTCGACAGTCCTTCATGCAGCTGTGATTGGTGGAAATCATAAGACCGTCCGGATTCTGCTTGAGGCCAATGCAGACCCCATGCTGCCCAATAAGGTGAGCAGATTGAAATAGAGGTTATCAATAACTGATAAATATACATTATTACATCTTATTATTATCATTGATTAATTAATTAATGAATTAATAATAAAATACAATAAGGCTGCAAAAACGATGCATAAGCAAAATCAGTAACAACAATATAGTGAATGTTTGATCTAATAATAAAATGATCGTCTATTAAAATGTTCTTTATATTTCTAATTCCCTTCACAGAACAATGAGCTGCCTGCAGATCTTACAAAGAGTGATCGCATCCTTAATACTTTACATCCAAAAACTGTCAATGGGGAAAGTTTATGACGACCTTGGACAACTGTGAATAACCCTTAGAGTCAAGATCCATGTGCAAAAAACATATACATATGAAAACCATGTGGTGCTTTCTAATCAAGACATCTAAAGCTGATATAATGGAGACTAATAAGCCTATTAATATGCACCAAAAGTATTTATTTTCGATTGTTGATGTTACTATTCTCTATATGTTGTACTGTTTTTTGTGCTATAGGTGATGAAGCATTAAGACATATTTAGCAGGTTTTTATTTGCCCTTTGTAATGAATGCAATAAAGTGTACATTTGTTAGGAGGGTCATTGACATTACCATTGATTATTTCAAGGTGAAGTAGTGACACATCCAGGACAACACCCAGACATGAGCACGCCCACTGTTGACAATGGAAAGACGACAGACAAAATAACAATGTCACGTGTGAATCACGGAAGTTCAGATCAACGCTAATGCGGAAGAGAAAACAACTTGTCTGCTTTGTATTTTTATACCGTCTACTGTCTAACCAAACTGTCAGAAAGGACCGACAGTGGTACGAATAATAATATTTATGATTTGAGGTGATTTGAAAGGATCAACGTCAAGTTAAACTAGTTACCTACATTTTGAACGTCGCGGTAACACCCATGGCTGGCTCATCGCTACAGGTGAGTGAAAACTTTGATCAGTGTATAAATTAACTTTAGATTACGTAAGAAGAGGGCCACGATCAAACTAACTATCAAATTAATACATGGTGTTATAATAACACAAGTCATGACACTTTGATGACTTCATGAAACCAATGTTTTATTATTCGGCCATTTTAACACACATCAATAGTATCAACATAACATTGGGGTTGTTGTTTTTCTCTTATCTTTCTTCTCCATTTATTTGCAGAAAGCGATAGATCTTGCATCCAAGGCATCAGAGGAGGACAAAGCCAAAAACTATGAGGAAGCCCTTCGATTGTATGAGCATTCAGTGCAATACTTCCTCCATGTTGTCAAGTGTGAGTAACTCATTTATAATCCTATAGAATTTAAGTCGACATAGCATAACGTCATGTATATTACCTATGGAAATGCATCATTATTATATTTTATCTTGTTATTATGTCTTCTCACTTTAGATGACGCGCACGGTGACAAAGCAAAGATTAGCATCAGGAACAAGTGTAAGGAGTATCTTGACCGAGCTGAGCAGCTGAAGGAATACCTTAGTAAGAAAGAGAAGGCTCCCCCATCCAAGCCAGTCAAAGAGTCCCAGTCTGATGATAAAGGGTGAGAGAGCCAAAAGGATCGCTAAATCCATAGCAGGAGCAATAGCCGCTAATGGATATTTATTTAATGATGATATTTAATGACATTCATAATTTATTCATAATGTATTTTTTTAACTTGTTGGTTGTTAATAAAAAATATTCTCCTGATGTTTTCATTTCCATAATTCAAATGTCGACAAGAAACCATCCTAGAAGTTTTTTTTTTTGTTCTCTTAGGAACGAGAGTGATGGAGGGGGTGACGATCAGGAGAAGAAAAAGTTCCAGAATCAGCTGTCAGGTGACCATTCAACTAAATGAATTAACATAAGTTAGCTCACATGTGAAATAATGCAGTCATGCTGTCTTTCATAATTTTGACTAAAAGCCAGAAGTACCGCCATGTGTGTTTTGAATCGGTCCTTATCTTCCAGGTGCCATCGTCATGGAGAAGCCGAACATCAAGTGGGATGATGTTGCAGGGCTCGAGGGTGCCAAGGAAGCTCTGAAGGAAGCTGTCATACTGCCCATTAAATTTCCCCATCTTTTCACAGGTACAGAAAAAAAAGTAACACAACTGTAATAATACTGAATAAATGTGTAGTAAATTTGATATAGTGACTTTATGCTTCAATATCAATAATTGAAAAATCTGGAAACTTGCAAACTATGCGTTTTTGCAGGGCCGGCCCGAGGCATAAGCAAACTAAGTGGCTGCTTTGGGCCCCCCCGCCACCCCAAATTATTATTATTATTTTTTTCTTTTTTCAAGTTCAGTAAACCACACATAGTGTTTCACTTCAAATATGAGAGTTTAAAACTGATTTATGATTTCAGTACCCTCTGGTTAAAAAGACACTGGTTTGTATAACAACTATAACTATATTAATACAGGGGTGGATTACCCTCTCAATGGGGCCCCAGATCAGATGCAGATGTGATACAGAATGTGATATGTCTTAATATGGCTCCCTTAATCAAACAAAATTGGTGGATTGATGTCTGAATGGGGCCCCTCAGGTAAATATCACACAATATGTGATGTTATATATCTAAAAGCCCTCTAAATCATGAAATTCTGCTTATGCCGTCTGTGTGGAACCCTGAATGTATCTAATCAAATATGGACCAAAATATAGGCCTTTAATGTAGACTTATGGTTTGGGGGAAGCTAAACCCAGTGCTATATTAGTTTGCTTGTCCAGGCCCTGCAAGTCAGGTAATAGGCTATGAATCTGAACAAATTAAGGTATTGCCAATCTCCAGCTGGCCACCCCCAAGATGCACCAGAATACAGGAAATCACATCTACCAAATTCAAAATTTTCAGGGGGAGGACCCCCAGACCCGTCCCACACCCCAATTTACACCCACTGTTGCACAAATTGTAGGAGGGGGGTCTTTATGCTTCTTTGCCCAGTGGACAGTAGTTCACAATCCATTCCTGTATTCCGTATTCCTGTATTCCGCTTAGGACCCCACAAAAGGCTTAGGCCGGCCCTTTTGGTATCGTTTGTAATTTTCAAATACAAAAATGGTACTTGGCACTGAAACAATACAAACAACTTTAATTTTCTTAGTTTATGGCCTTACTTACTGGCTTCCTTTTTTATTTTACTTGATCTTCTGTCCAGGAAAGAGAACTCCCTGGAGAGGGATCCTGTTGTTTGGGCCTCCAGGTACGGGTAAGTCTTACCTAGCCAAGGCTGTGGCCACTGAGGCCAACAACTCCACCTTCTTCTCCATCTCCTCCTCCGACCTGGTGTCAAAGTGGCTGGGAGAGAGTGAAAAGTGAGGCCCAAATTTCCAAACACACAATAAATACAAAACCACAAAAAAACAATACTAAACTACTTTTTTTTTTTGTCTGAACCTCTGTCCACATTCTTCCCACTAGGTTGGTGAAGAACCTGTTTTCCTTGGCAAGAGAACACAAGCCGTCCATCATTTTCATCGATGAGATCGACTCTCTGTGTGGCTCGAGGAGTGAGAACGAGAGTGAGGCGGCCCGCCGGATCAAGACGGAGTTCCTGGTGCAGATGCAGGGTTAGTAGGAAGGAGCTCTCAGATGCATGTCAACGTCTGACCTCTTCGCTGTGTGATCTACAGCAAAACATTGAAATGCTGTCCTCTATGATTGCAGGCGTTGGAAATGATAATGATGGAGTTCTGGTACTGGGAGCCACTAATATACCGTGGACACTGGACTCGGCCATAAGGAGAAGGTAGGGTCATTACATAATTAAATTCTCATGTTACCTTAAAAAAACCTTGTTTCTAACAAGACATATTTTATTCTTGCGGCGAAACATGTAACTCTGAGTGTGTGTGCAAGGTCCAGTGTGATTGAATGTGGGTCATTTCAATTGCGCCATGATTTTAGGTTTGAGAAGCGTATTTACATCCCTCTGCCTGAGGAGCACGCCCGTACCTTCATGTTCAAGCTGCATCTGGGCGCCACCCGCACCGACCTGACTGAGGCAGACTTTGTGACTCTGGGCAAAAAGACTAAAGGCTACTCCGGGGCCGATGTCAGTATCATCGTCCGGGACGCCCTCATGCAGCCTGTCCGCAAGGTTCAGATGGCGACTCACTTCAAAAAGGTACATTTGCCTTTGAGACAAACAACAGCCAACAAGTGCAATGTCTTTCACCGAAAGTTTTCTTTTATAATCATGCCTTGGTAGCATGCATTAGTTGCCATTATCTCTCCATCTTCTTTCCAACACTCAGGTGCGAGGGCCCTCCTTGAACAACCCAGACACGGTCGTTGAAGATCTTCTGACCCCATGCTCCCCTGGTGATCCTGCCGCTGTTGCGATGACCTGGATGGATGTTCCTGGAGAGAAACTTATGGAGCCCGTTGTTTGCATGGTATGAATTCACGCTGCTGCTTGTCTGATTGTCTTGGTTTGATTTTATGTAGTTGAAGGGGTATGTTGACCAGGAGATGTCAGGTCTCCTTGTTTTAATGTTTATTTTTGGACACTTCTCTGATTTTCCCAGTAGAACACAGAACTCATTTTAATTGTTTGTGTGCTTTCTGACGTGTCATATTATGTGTAGGCTGACATGCTTCGGTCACTGGCCAGCACCAAACCAACGGTGAACGACCAGGATTTGGAGAAGCTGACGAAGTTTACAGAAGACTTTGGTCAAGAAGGCTAACAATGCTCACACTGGACTCTCGCCAAATCTTTCCTCTGAATATATATTTTTTGTATATCCACTAGAATCTATCCTCCATATTTTTTGTGCAATTATGTAACTCATCGCTATGAGTAACTTTACTTTAATTTACTTTTAAATGGGATTCACCTATGTTTTTTTTTTTTTTTACTAATGAATGATGCCTTTGGATAAACACTCAATTTTGCCTTTGCTTACAAGCATTTAACTCTTCTTCAGTGGATGGAGAATTATATTGCACAGGGGTGGGGAATACATCAAATCCATGTGTTTACTCTTGTTCAGTTCAGCCTGGGACACTTTCATGTTTTTCAGTACTGAAAGGAACACTTGCAGACATGTTAGCTTTTTTCTATTAATATATATCTATATATAGATAGATATATATTCATCTCTATATCTATATATAGAAATTGGAATGTTTTAATGTTTTCTCCCAATTATACCATTATTTACTGAGCTAAGTGGTGAAAAATTTGCACTCATTAGTTTAAAGTACGTTGACTGGTTTAGGGATACAATCAAATTAAATAATTGGATTTTTTATTTTCTCTCAAACACTCAGGGTTATATACTATCTTTGTTATATATATGTGTATTTTGGGGATTTCTTAATCTATGCAATATTTAGGGTTTGAGTTTTCACTGTTTATATTTATTTAAAAACGAATGCGCTGCATTGTAACATCTTTCCGTACTTTTTGGATTTTAATGGGAGCGTTTTGTCATGAATACAAATAAAGTGACTATGGGACACAGTTTTAATGTTATGAATATATTTAATAGTTAAAATTCACTTCCTTGCTAAATTAAGGTAAATGCAGGTGAGCAAAAGTAGAAAGATGAATGGATATCAATTAAAGCAATGGATGAAAGACCAACTATTAGATATGTGAACTAAAGCACTAAATAATTGCAATAGACAGGCCTACTCCTATTGGCTGATGATGTAAAACGATGGTGCATTGAAAAGGTTGTGCTTGACACAATTTAGCAATAGGAATGAATATAGGCAGTTCATATAAAGAACAGGTATCAATCATTTTACCAAGCCACTTGGGAGTGCAGGACGTATTGAGGCTAAGTGAAGAGTAGTAAAAGTGTACCTTGTACCTGATCTATTTGCACATACAATTTCTACCAATACAAATACATTATATCATACGTCGGTGAAAATCAGTCAAGAGTGATTCACCAGCTGCCAGCAGAAAATACATGAAGAAATATGGCATGCAGTTAAAGCAGTCCAGGAGAGTGAATTCCCTTTTCACACAGTGAAGTCTAAATTAAGCGGTTTGACTTCACAATGATGACATCAGAAGATACGACCATGACCTGATACCTCAAGATGAACATAATTAATAATTCATGCCATATTCTTATTTTTGCATCCAAACATATAATGGATGTAAAAACAAATCAAAGCTGTAGAAATCGGTTTGGTATAGGTAATGCAACAGAAAAACATCAAGTTACTCAAATAAATAGTAACTAACTTTTAAATGGCTTCAACCAATAAACAAGGTCAAGAGAACCTGAAATGTAATTTAACCTGAAATGACTTCTCTCTCAACATTTTTCCTATTCTTTAACTCTTTAGAATACATTCAATTTCATTTGAAACAGGGACTGAGCATCTGCCACAATTATTTTTTTAAAGTGCTAATAGTGTTATATTAGAATATATATAAGAAGCCTTTGGTAAAGACACATAAAAGGTTATTTCACTGGCACATAAACAATCATGCCTAACATTGAGACTTGGGTTTTGACTATATGGGGGGAAAGGAAGCTACGATATCAGAATACATGTGCTATTACTGTAGTTTGTGCAAGCAACGAATGGAAGACACTAGAAGACGGAGAACAGAGAGCCGATGGCCAATCCAGTCGCGGCACCGGCAAGCATGCCCAATGCTACATCGCCGGTGTCATCGCGCTGGCGCTCCTGAACGATGACATGGTTCACCCCCTGGTGAGATGGGTAGACTCCTGCTGAACACACAGCAGGGGTTTTTGGTTATGGGCGCTAATGGTTATTTTTTGTCATAACCTGCATAATGAAGGAGGAAACGGCAGGAAAATATTATTTCGTTTTCTAGTAAGTAAAGAGAAACAGCCGCTCCTGGATAATGACACAACCATTTTCCAAAAACATGTTTCAAAAACTCCCAATATCCATTTTACCTTAATAAAGTTAGTGACCGGTCACATGAAGTGTATACGAGTGTATGAAGAAACTCCAGGGGTATGTCCTTGCTACTGGTATGTCTGACCTTGGTACTGGTAGGGGTATGACTGATCCTGGTACTGGTAGGGGTATGCCACAGCATAGGGCTGCCCGTCAGCAGAGTACACAATCTGGGTAGCCTGTGGCGGAGGTGTAACATACTCTCCATATGGATTATAAGCCTGGGGAGGGAAACAAATTAATAAAGAATCATCTAAATGATAACGTAAATGCACTTAAGTAAATGCATATCCCCTCCCTTAATGCACTCTATTTACCTGAGGAGGGACAGCAAATTCTGAGTAGGGAGGAGGAGCAGAAGTAATGGCCTCCTGAGCAAAGGCCATCTGGGGAGGTGCAAGCACCTACAACAAGAAAATAAACAAAAACACAATGCTTTTAAACTCTTAATCAACCCTGTACATGGGACGGGGGCACCATTATTATATTTTGACATTTATAAAACAGGACGCTTTGGAGTACTTCATTCCACCTGTATCCAACTGTACCTGTTATTACTAACAATGATGACATACTAAGTTACTTATATCTAATCCTGTGTATTAATGAAATCTATAACATTACTGTTCTTTTTTAACTTAATCAGCTGAATATTATTCAGTGGCACTTAGTTTGAGCATTTTTTCAAACTGTACAAATACAGGTGTCCCGTAATAGAAAATGAATGCAAACCCTTGGATGTTATCGACCAATCAAAATGTAACAATGCTGTTGAATAATAGAACAAAAACAACAAGGTGTTACCTTTCCAATGTTACCAATGTCATGAATGTGCTAAATAACAGGTACTTTGAACAATACTTTGAGCAAATTGTGAATATTGGGGCAAGCAAGAAATGAGGCCTGTCCCCCTCTAGGAGATAGACATCCACCCATCTATCCATGTCTAATGCTTGCACTGTGGCTGAAGAGTTAAGCAGCCAGTGTCCTAGACAGCACAATCAGCTCCATCTCTTAGGTGTGAATCTCTATACCGATTTTGAAACTGATTTCATGCATCATATGTGTTCTGTGTATCGCCAGACCCCTTGCAGGTGAACATCTTTGGGGGAGGGTAGCACTCCGAACAATCTAAGAAAACTCACCGCATTAACTCTAGCATCTTGAAGAGCCATGGTCCATGCTCTAGAGAAGGGGAGAAAAAGTCGATGGTGCAACATATTACTAAAGGGTTTATCTTGATTGATCTTGATAGAGGGTGACTCAGAAAGTGACAATGCAGGGTAAATTAATCAATGAATATAGTGATATACTATGTAAAGAATGATGTTGCTAAAGAGATTCCTCTTACAGAGCATCGTCTGAGCTATCTGCACAGAGGCTGATGACCCGTCCATCTCGACAAACTATCTGGAGCAAGGAATCACAGCCTTTTCCTTCTGGTGGGTTCAGATCTATAGGCGGCACACACAAACACAGGATAAACACCAATGAGTGTGAGTCATCTAAGAAGTCCAAACAGACCACAACAACACAGATTCAGTTGACGTGTACCTTTACATGCTTTGGAACCACGAATGTTAATGCAGTCGACCCTCATGTGGAGATCATCCTCCATGTCACGCCGATCTTGGTCATCGTAGAACACGAGTCGTCCATCGGCCCACAAGTCAAACCAATTCCTCTTCCATCGACGCAATATGGTGCCTAGGGTAAGCAAGCAGTTTTCAGCAAATGTCCATTATCTACCATTGGGACTAGATTAGATTAGACTAGACTAGACTATGGTAACGTCATGCACTCAAATATCGAAAGTCAACATATGATTTACATCAGGTTTAATATTAAACCAATTGGACTAGCACTACTTACTCTGACGATGGAGCCAACCGCTTTTAACCATCGACATCCTGGAAGTAGAAACTTCAAATGACCTAAAGGGAAAATCATACATAAGATTTTTTACATAGTAGTTTATATTGTTGTCATTACGAAAACAACAATGACTTTATTGTATTGAAACTGTAGGCCGACCCATTTCGTTTAGCCTAACTAACGCTATTCTACGTCGATAACATCGGGAGGTCCTTCGTATGCTTCATTGGAAATCAAAGTAGCATTGAAGCATTTCTGTACAAACTAAGAAAACAGCCCACAAAGTCCTTAAGCTCTCTAGTTTGACGTACTTTCATAAAGTCCTAGGCGGACACGAAACGGGAAAGGATCGTGTATTTGTTTTGAATGACGGGACGTCAGGTGATCCCGGCTGACGTCACCACTATGTCACGTGACAACACGATGGGAAGGGAGCTGGACTTCTACGAGAGCCAGTAAAAATCAACATCAACATTAATTATCACTTTCTTGTTGTGAACCACACTTTATACTCAAATTCGTGGTAAAAAAAATATGAAAAAATCAGTTAAAGAAATGACGTACATGCGCATTTTAATACGGCGCTATCCGTGCTAGTTGAGCTACGCACTGCGTATTATTAGTGAGTGACCCTTCCTTCTGGCCCAAATGCTCTCCGCTCCAGAGAGGGTTGCTCACACATCGCCACTCACCAGCTCAAACTAAAAGAGACATTGTGATCGAAGTGTAAACTAAAGGCAGGATCTTCCGGGCGGTCAACCCCGGGGTGCAAAACGCGCGCACCGCTTCTCCACCCGCCGCCAACCTGCCTGCTCTGCAGCCCGTCGTATCAGCGAACTGCTGCTCTGAAATGGCGACGGCAATATACTTGGAACATTACCTTGACAGTGAGTATGTCTAAATAATGCCCAATCATCAAAGTCGTGACATTTAGACGCCTCGTATAACTGGCCGCGTTTTTACTCCACTTGTAAAGCTTTGGTGGGAAGGCTAGCGCCGAGCGCCATGCTACTGTGACTAGCTCCTGTAGTTCCCCCTCATTAGCTCAGCGTAACATCAATGTTTTAGAATGGCGCGTAAAGCAAAGCTCTCCCCGCTGTGAGTGGTCTTCATGACAAACACACACACACACACACACACACACACACACACACACACACACACACACACACACACACACACACACACACACACACACACACACACACACACACAAGGGTCAGAGGCTCAAGGGTGGTCGTGGTCGAGCCACAGTAATTTAGCAGTGCTGTTGTTTTTGTATGCTGTTTACTTGAACAAGTTATGAGTTTTAATGTATTCTGGATCATCGTAAAGACTCACATTCCGTAGGTTTCACTGTGTTCGTACGTTTTTACGATTGTCTGTTCTTGTTGGCAGTGGCAAACAACATGCAACCTTAAGATCATGACTTGTTGGTAGCTGTCTTTACCTTTGGGCTTCGTCTGCTGGTCCACTGTTTACTTATGGTTATTGCATCGTTATCTTCCAGCAACATCCGTGTTCTGACATTAACCACACATGTCGGTGTTAGTGTTTTTTTAAACCTTTGGAAAAAGCAATTCTTCATGGGTCATACGTTCATTGGGGTAATACTATACTGTTGTTTTCCAATCTGAAGACTGTACTGTCTTTTGCAATAAATAAGTAATTACATGCATTGCATTATTAAGGATTCATAAAATATCTTCACATAAAGTAGGCCTATCGAGAATGAACAGTGTTGATAGCTGCTGCTTTTAGATTCAGATTCATAGTGCTCCCAGAGTACTTTATTATTATTTGTTTGTCACATTTTCTCTGCTCAAGGTGGAATATATGAATGGAGAATATAAATAATTCTGTGTTAATTTATGCAGCATGGAAAGCTGCTGAATATTGAGTGAAAGTGACATGGTTTATACTTGGATGTTCAACTAGGTATTGAGAACCTGCCCTGTGAACTTCAGAGAAACTTTACTTTGATGCGGGACCTGGATAACAGGACTGAAGGTAAAAGTTTCACAGATAACATTGTAACACTGATTGTATTTACAATCTTATTTGTGCAAATCAACGTTTGGCTCCAGTTCATGATTGATGTGTAAATCAGGCTAATTCAGTTGTGCCGCATAATTTGAAATCCACTATATTTGTTGTTTTGGTATTTGTTATAATGTTTGTATTAAAGGGACAAATTAACAGCCTTGATAGTCTTGTGTCTAGATATTTTGTGTTTTAAATAATAGATTTTGTTAATTTGCCCTGTAGAGAAAAAAGGAGAGATTGACAAGTTGGCTGAGGAATACATAGCCAATGTTGTGAACTTGGCTTCAGAGCAGAGAGTGGAACATCTGCAGAAGATCCAGAATGCATACAGCAAGTGCAAAGAGTTCAGTGATGACAAAGTCCAGCTTGCTATGCAGACCTACGAGATGGTCAGTACAATACCTTATGTACACAGTTCTATAAACTATAATTTTTCAATGGGTTTTATACATTTTGTTCCGTGAATTCATGAACGTGGAAATCACTTTTTTTGGTTTGTTTAATTGATTCAAGGTGGACAAACACATCCGCAGACTTGATGCAGACCTGGCACGGTTTGAGAACGAGCTGAAGGGAAAGCTGGAAGTAAGCGGCTATGAGAGTCCAGAGGCAAGAGGACTGAAAAGTAAGCTGGGAACTTTTAAAGCTGTTAACATCTCCAGGCAGGCCCAACACAACTGTACCGCTTGATTTACATGTGTCTCATCCCGCACTCAGAGGCCGACTCCAGGGGGCTAAGAGAGAAGCGTGTGTCCAGGGGAAGAGGGAGGAAGAGCTCTGATGACGATTCTCCGAGGAAGAAGAAGATAAAAAATAGGTAATAACTTAAGTAAAAAAACTGCTTGAATGTATTAGCAAACAGAATTGATTCACACATGCCTTTCTTAGTATTCGTTATTTCATAGTATTCAGTATTCAAGTATATTTACCATATAGGTTATGACCCCTTTTTTTTTTAAGTGTTGTAAGTGCTCCACCATGTCCGTTTGTATCTACTATCTGTACTAGGGCTCACTTGTATTCTGTGAACTCCCTTTTAAAAGCCTTTCTCTTCCTTTGCTTTTCTTCTTGTAGCCCTGATTTGAGTGATGGTGGTCTTCTGCCAATGCAGCCATCGGATGTTCTAGACATGCCAGTGGATCCCAATGAGCCAACCTATTGCCTGTGTCATCAAGTGTCGTATGGAGAGATGATCGGCTGTGATAACCCAGATGTAGGTTTCTCATGATTATCTATTGAAATGATCTAAAATGTTGCATTCAGCAGGTATAATAATAGTAAAGTCTCCTTTTGTTTTATTTGCAGTGTCCAATAGAATGGTTTCACTTTGCTTGTGTTGATCTTGCTACCAAGCCCAAAGGAAAATGGTAAGAACCTTTTGCACAGCATTTGATTCATGCGTTATTTATATAATGTGATGTTTTATCAATCAACATGGATATTTATTCCTGGGTTTTTGTGCCTAATTGTTTTTTTTTTTGTTTTTTTTTAGGTTTTGTCCAAGATGCACACAAGATAGGAAGAAAAAGTGAGATTTCAGATAGGGTACTTTTATGTATTTTGAGGATATATTTAGAAAAAGTGTTATATATATATATATAACATTTTCCCTATATCTTTTCCTCATTAAAAAGCTTTTAGTTAAAGCCCAGTCCGGAATTGGGGTATAATTGTGTGACATTGTGTGTCCCTTTGCTCATTTTCCACAAATGTTTTTGTTTTTTTTTGGATTAATGAAAAAAGCTTTTTCATTACAGATGTACAATAGATGAAAGGTAAACTTAAATTTCAGATGTCTTTAGAAATCGTTTTTGATGATTAAATAATTGCTGTTTTATTATGTTTGCCATTAAGTGCCCACCCCTAAATGATCAACTTCAATCCTGGATTGTTGCTTTGACATACTTGAAGTTATGAGTAAAATATAAATCTTATTTTTTAAATAAAGGCCTGCTGAAAATATACGTATGACTTGAAACTCAGTATTCCTTACTAAAATTCTGGTTGTACTAGGAAAGACCTATGTCTGAATTTCAAATACCTACCTCTGGGGCATGCATAAGCATTGCATAACTGACTGATTCAATGTAGTGTAGTGTAGTGTGTATTATATTTTATTTTTCAATTTAAACCAAACAAAGTAAACCAATCTTTTCTCAATCCAGAATTCTTTTTTATAACATGTGCTGTACAACAACTATGTTAAGAAAATCAGTTGTGACATTCTTGGATGTATTGTGATATATTAAATTAGTCAGTCAGTGTCTTGCAAACTAAATGAGGTATGAATGCACTTTGAATTGAACTTCCCCATACAGAGGTTTGAAATGCAGGCATGGTTTTAGAATTCATCCCATAACTTTGTACATTACATCCAAATCTATGAGATATTTCTCTTTTGTATAATGGTGAAAAATAACTTTTGGTTTGAGGGGAATTATTTCCAAAGATAGATTTATTGTGTTTCCTATGTCTTGGTCACTAAAATTATTATTAATAGCTTGTCTGTATTCCTACTGTGAGTATCCATCATTTATGTGTACCCCTGATATGTAAGGAGCCAAAGTATTTTGTATTTTTTAAACTTCAGTATTTTATATCAAATAAATATTGAATTGCTTATATATGGTCTCATTTGTTATAGGGACAATGTCATTTAATCAACTGTAAATGCTGCTCACTCAAAGTACAGTCATTTCAGGCAAAAACACTTTGGGTGATCTGTTTCAAAATCCATCATCCGACTCTGCATCCCAACTGCACTTTTCCTGATCACTTGGGGAAAATTCCACTTCTATATCATAAACAAAATCAGGATCATCCTTGAGTCTTCGGTTTTGCTCAAAGAGTTGATCCATTTGCCCTTTCTTGCGGGCCAGGTCATCGTCATTTAATTTATTAAGATCTTCTTCAGGGTCCACTTGGAATGAAGCAAGGCTGTGCTGCAAACTGTGGCCCTGCATGTGATCTCGTAGTACTGTGTGAAGCCTCTTCAACTGACTCAATGGTACACCTCCTAAGTATTCTTTGTGCCGAAAATGGTTCTTCAGTCTTTCAGAAGCCAAGCAACAGTCTAGGAAGAAATTAAGTTACAGTTAAATGTACTCAATCTTTACACTGAGAAAAAAATAATTGGTAATACATGTATTGTCCTAATAATAGATGATTGCATCATTCTGTTTCTAGAATACACATTTGAATGACCTTCCAAACAATAACCATTTAAAATCCCCACATACTGCTTGATTAAATACATCGAAATTATGTCATGGGCAGGGGGTCTAAAGGCATATTTATTGTTTTACAAATGATAATATAAGGTGCATGGAATGACCTACCTGAGTATTTAGAAAAGTTCCGCACAGGTATTATTCTTTTGCGCACTTGGTTTGTGCCTTTGTGTTTGTACAGTAAAATAATTGCGGGAGGGCTGAACTGAACGCCGCATCGTTTCGCCTCATAGGACATCTTCACAGCTTCACTTCAGTGGCGTTGAAATCTTGTTCCGTTGGCTGCCTCTACTGTTTAACAGTAAGTAATTATTCATAGTAAGTCACACACATTTAAGTAATTTTGTTAAGGACGGGAGTCTAATCGAAAATGTAAACATGCATGCAGACCTAAGAGCAAAATAAAGGAACAGCCAGGTTGAGGGGTCACTATCAACGTTCAACCGTGGAGAAACAACGTCTTAAAAAAAATGGGCTGAAGGCGAAGGCTGGCCCCGATCACGGCAATACTTTTTAACTACAAGTGGTTCGTGATAATGGTAACATCATTTATTATAACTCAATCAATATGTTTGTTTTTGTATTCAATTCAACATGTGCACTTTTTATAAAAAAAATAAAGATACATTTGGCTCTTATTTTAATCTGGCATCGATACAGCGTCCAATATACAGAAAAGGGTCCTTCGTGCTTGTTTTCCGTCAACAGTTTCTAGGAGGACGCAGGACCAGTTTCTTACCAATGGAACAGATCAAGATTGACACCGATTTAGAAAGATATCTCCTATTTCACTTTTTGGTTTCCAATGTATAGTTTACTCGTCTTTACTTTTACTTATTTATTGACATGTCATTGTTATACACAACAAGGCATGTTTTATTTTTTTTCTTAAACACACTAAAGTATACATGTTGGAAATTATCTTTAATAATTGAAGTTCTTGCAGGGTTATTTTCAAACGTATTCGTTTGAAAATATCTGATCGTATGTTTGTTTCAGCATGTGATGTGCAGGTTCTTAATGCCGCACTCAGAGAAGAGGCGAAATTAATATTCATATTTCCTATAAATACATATAACATTTATTTAATTCTTAAAACGAGATGAGTTTGAAAAGCATGCGTCATTGTACAATACATTATATCATTATGTACTTACAATCCATGTCTACTTTTCAGATGACAAAGATCAAAAAAATTGTGGCATTGGAAGGCAGTGGCTTGAGTCAATATTAGTGTCCACTGAGTGCAACGGAAAGGGTTTCCATAGGTATGTCTCTCCCTAATGCGGATAAATCAAGCATATTAATTATTCGTATATACTGCATAATGTAATACTGTATTTGGCCTTTTGTGTTCAGGGAGATGGTCACCACTGTCAAGTTCAGCCCTGATGTTCCGAGTGTTCTCAACTTTCTGTTGGTTCACAAACTACCGAGAGGAATCTATGTTGATCCATTCCAACTTGCATCACTGAACGGTGACAGTCATCTGCAGGTTACAAGCTTTATTATATTTTAACAAACTTCATGAAGATGATACCATGTAATGTAATATAAAAAACAACTATAACTAACACGTTATCCACCTGAGTGTAATTTAAAATGTATTCTATGTTATATTATATGTAATGTAGCCAACTCATTTGCAATTTTTTAGATACTACTAGATTCCGCCATCAACCTAGAAGCTCCTGCTCACAGAACTGGAGGATTTGCTGCCCTTTTGTATGCCCCTCTTGTTGGACAAGGTTCAAAACTACTGAAGACAAGCATCCCCATACATTGCCGCTACCATGAGCCCTCATTTGGCGATCAAAAGGCTGTTATTGTTAACATAGGATCCCCAGACCTGCTGCTCCGAAGTGAAACATGTAAGTGATGAATAACATCGTACTCATTATATATATATATATATATATGCATCATATGTCAAACCAAGGATCTTGAGTGCAGGTTCAAACCAATCTTAAATGTTAAATTTTCCCTGTTAAATAAGGTTGTTGATATCTTCTTATATCTTCTTAAACTTATGAATGAATGTATAACAGAAAAACATTCTTTACAGTTAAGACTCAAAATAGCATGAAAGATTTCATCCCAGGCGATGCATGAATATATGCATACGATTAACTGATAACTTTTCTTTACTCTCATATCATGGACGCAAAATATAGCATCAAAAAAATGTCAGGGAAATTTTACTTTGTATGCCTTCGATCTTAACAATTTACTTCCTTAAATAAAAATAGAAAAAAAAAATCTGTCGTCAATTGTTTCTGACCCTGCTTTGGCTAGGTTTACCAATTCACACCAATGGAATAGTGTTTCTTTGGCTTTCCTTTTATAGCATATTTGTTTAGACATTATATAAATTTCATGTTCCACATTCAATTATGTCTCTTTCTCTTTAGGTAATGATGGCAGCGATTTTAAACCCTATTCTATTGTTGATGCCCCCTGCACAGCTACTAATTCAAGCATATGTTCATGGGTTAAAATCCAGCATAACCAGGTATCTTTATTAATCTTTGCAAAATTATATGGCATTTTAGATCGCCAAAGTATACATTCTCTGTAGTATTTTTAATGACACATTTTTGTTATAGGAGCAAAGCCATGTGAGTTTGCAGATACCTGTTGGCGATGGATCTCTGGTGATACCTGTTATCTGTGGAACTCTTCTAGTTACTTTCATTTGCTGTTTGGCGCTTTCTCAAAATATCTGGAAATACAGAGTTTTAACATAATGATAAAACAGACTGCTCCTTTTGTAGATCAAATAAAGACACAATTGTAGATAAATATAGTTATTTTTTTGTGTCGTCATTTCTGGCAAATGTTTAAAAAAAAAAAGAATTCCACCCAAATATTTGCATTACACTACCAACAATCCTTTTGGCATTGATTCAACATTGAGATATTTGATTCTTAAGGTTCAAGATGCATAGATGTTTTTCCTCTGCCAAATGGACAATAATATAACAGTGTAATAGTATAGTATAATAGCAATACAGTGAACTGTAGGGCAGAGCCGGTCCGTTAGATCAGTCAGTGGTGGGTCATGCTGGACTGGGCTGGGTCTGCAGAGCCGGTCCGTTTGATCAGTCAGTGCGGTCATGCTGTGCTGGGCTGGGTCTGCAGTTCCGTTTCCCCTTAGCCATAGCCCAATAATCCTAGGGCCGAAAATACTGAAAAAAATTGCATTGTAAATAGTAGAAAACACATTTTCTGTAAGTAATTCATTCGCCCCGCTGTCCGCCATCCCCCAAAATACGCATCGGATATTATGATGGCTTTCCAGTTTAAATCGAAGAATTAAGAGGTAGAAGCGGAGTTTGTAATCAACTTGAAGAGATCTGGACTCTGGTGAGTTATGTCTCTTATGGTTTGTCATGCTTTAGCTTTATCCTATCATTTTGTGTTTGGGGCTAAATATCTTTTGGGGCATTCTTCGGAAGGACATGTTAACACTTGATTTGATAACAGGAAAATACGTTTGTTGTTTGACGAGTTGACTCAAGCCAGCCCGTTAGTTCCCAAGCTCAATCGTAGCATTCCATGCTAACATTAGCCTGTAGCACACTTGTGGGCAAAGTACCGTTAGCTTACTGCTAACACAGAAAGTTGGCCGGTGGTTTGAGGGTTCACCGTGTATTACAGTTGATTATGAAGAGTTTTCAGGCTACATTCAAAGGTATACTTACCTTGTAAAGCCACTTAGTAAGTCACTTATTGATCCAATTTGTCGTCTACTACGTGAAAGTTCAACAAGTCTTACTACACCCTTTCATTAATGCTTATTAGTGTAAACATTTGTCACTGTCAGAAATATAAAATTGTCCCTTTAAATTCTACATTGTTGTAGTGCATGAAGCAGCTTAGTGGTATCAATACATGTAATCATTGGTAACGCTATTGTAATTTGATGTCCTATTTCTCCTGGAGTTCCCATTATAGACTTTGTTTGACTCGTATCATTTTGTGTAAAACTTTCTGACCTGTACAGCTACAACCTTTTCCCACACCACTGATGTGATTGCCCTCTTGCCTGCTGCTTGGCTGTCATCCTACTACTACCCCTACCATGTGTGACAACAGTGACCCCGAAGACAAGCCCCCAGCACCTCCAGTCCGAATGAGCAGCACCATTTTCAGCACAGGCTCCAGCAAAGACTCTCTCTCAGGCAACCACAGCTCCAAACCCCTCCCCTCTGTTCCCGAGGAGAAGAAACCTCGCAACAAGATCATCTCAATCTTTTCCGGTGCTGAGAAAGGTGAGACGTGTAAAGAAGACATGGCCTTCATGTGCCAGCATTCCCCTTAGCGCACGGGCAAAAACATTTGGTGGAAATTTTCCATGACTTTTACTGCTTGTACAAAATGAGCAAATGCACAAACAATTTCAGGTGGTAGGAAAAAAGATCGAGACAAAGAGCGACCAGAGATCTCGCCGCCTTCAGACTTTGAGCACACCATCCATGTTGGTTTTGATGCCGTCACTGGGGAGTTCACTGTGAGTTTATGCTCTGCTCTACCTCTGTTGGCAATGTTTGTTTGCCGATTCATCACCATCCGAAACCCAACTGATTTGAACCACCCTGTCGCCCTCTACCTAGGGTATGCCAGAGCAATGGGCCCGGCTGCTTCAGACTTCAAACATCACCAAGTCAGAGCAGAAGAAGAACCCACAGGCCGTCCTCGACGTTCTGAAGTTCTACGACTCCACAGGCAACGGTCGGCAGAAGTATCTCAGCTTCTCGTCTTCAGGTGAGATGGTGTCTGAATAAGGACCACTTCTATTCTTCCTGTGATCAGTTGGTATCCAGCCCAGTGGTTGTCAGAATAACGTTTGTAGCATAACATACATAGCGAAGAGTGGATGACATGAATAAATGTTGATTTTCCTGTCCTCTCTTTTTAGAAAAAGATGCATTCACCCCAGGGCCTCAATCTGTAAGTTCTATAATTCTATTCACTTCATTATTTACTTAAAAATAAGTGTTTTGTTATATTTTTAAAAACGGACTGGCGTTTGATCAAACCATTCCTCTAATTAAGCCAATGAAAAAAGGCTCGGAGCCTTCATCACCCAACATCAAGAATATCGATGATGAAGATGACGATGAGGCACCCCCTCCCATCGTTGCACCGAGACCAGAACACACAAAGAGTGTAAGCTGACGTCTTAAAGCAACCACATGAGCATGGTGTTACTATACACTCCATGGAGTAATTCTTTAAATTTGTTGGTAGGTTTTATGTGAATGTGCTAGGGCCTGACTTCAGAGTGTCTGTGTGTCCTGTAGATGTACACACGCTCTGTTATTGACCCAATTCCTGCTCCAGTCACCTGTCCAGACGGGGACTCTGCCTCAAAGGCTGTGGACAGACAGAAGAAGAAGGGCAAGATGTCGGACGAGGAGATCATGGACAAACTGAGTAAATCTTGCTGCCTTATTCCTGACATGCTACTCCCAAGACATTTTGCCTGCATTGTTGGTTAGTTTCCATGTAAAACGTGTGTCTGATTGTGTCATTGCTTACAGGAAGCATAGTCAGCATTGGGGATCCCAAAAAGAAGTACACCAGATATGAGAAGATTGGCCAGGGGTAAGTGTAGAGGGCTCGCTGGGTGGCCCTACTTTAATCCACATTATACTGACTAGAATGACAAGAAGTGCATTTTATGTCAAATTTGCGCATTTTGCTATCTTCATACAACTAGGGTGTTGATTGGATTTCTTTAGACATCAAATCCTACCATACAATGACTGAGACAACAAACCAATGTTTTAAGAACATGTGTGCATCGTACAGACATTTGCGCACTACTCTTCTAACCATTTCCTATTGGTTGAAGCATATTATTTCTCATTAAATCTATTTTTTTCACACAGGGCTTCAGGAACAGTATTCACAGCCATTGATGTCGCTACGGGACAAGAGGTAAATGTCACTTGACTTGTGAGACATAAATAAAATTTATATGGCAAGAAACACAATCCTAAATATTAGCCAGAATATTGACTAATTCCACCAGAGGGTGCGGGTCTGTTCAGTCTGCAAAGGTGCGGCACGGGTCACGTTTCCACGGTCCAGGTTGAGCCGTACTCGTCTCTCAGTACTCCTCCGTTGGGGTACTGAGACGCCTGAAAGGGTGCTGGCAAATTCAAGTTACACACTACATGGGTTGACAGAATTGTCACTTCCGTGTGACGGGGATAATAACAAACAAACACAGTACCCACGAGGCAATATTTTTTTCCGCAGGAGAAGTCTGGGATTTTCGCCTCTGATTGGTTATAAGGGCTCTCCTTCAGATCGTGTTTCAATTAGTCTTAGCTGTTTGCGGGAGTTTATGGTTAGGTTTAGGGTCAGGGTTAACCCTTACCCTAGCCCTAACCATAAACAATTGGAGGAGAGCCATTCTAACCAATCAGAGGCGAGAATCCCAGACTTATCCTACGAAAAAATATATATACCGCAGGTATTTCTGGACAACGGCGAAAGCTTCTTTTATTGAAGAAAATGTCACGCAAAAGTTTGATGTCCTTCTTGGACGTCCTACATTGTTGCTCTTTGTTCATTGTGCACATTCTTCTTTTTCCTTGGATTTATTAGCAGGCTACACTGTGTCAGGCTGCTATGAGGTCACAATGCTTAAGTAGCTGCCGCGGCTATCGCCATCCGGCTTAAACCCCGCCCTACCTTAAGGCTACTGTCTGCGGTGGAAACACAAGCCGTAACTGAGCTGGGCTATACCGCACCCTCACTACTGGGCTGAGGCGTGCTGGGTCCGAACCGTCCCCGCCGGTGGAAATGCACCATAATGCTATATTTCCAATTACTGTTTGACAGGTTGCCATCAAGCAAATCAATCTCCAGAAGCAGCCCAAGAAGGAGTTAATCATCAATGAGATTTTAGTTATGAAGGAGCTGAAGAACCCCAACATTGTCAACTTTTTAGACAGGTAAAAATAAATAAATATATAATATTTCTGGATGGCTCCTTACCTTACCGCTCTGGTTGGCATTTGTTGTCCATAACCATTACATTGGTTAAAAAAATCCATATATTCCTAAGACTATTTGTTTGTGCTATGCTTCTCAGTTTCCTGATGGGGGAGGAGTTGTTTGTGGTTATGGAGTATCTGGCTGGAGGCTCACTGACAGATGTGGTGACAGAGACTTGTATGGACGAGGCCCAGATCGCTGCCGTCTGCAGAGAGGTACACAAAAAACACTCCAACCCAGTCCACTAATAATGATCTATATTGAGGCTGTTTGATGCTACGGTTAGTATTCATCCTCCATCCGCCTCACTCTCTCTTCATTCCATCCTAGTGTTTACAAGCATTGGAGTTCTTACATGCCAACCAGGTCATCCACCGAGACATCAAAAGCGACAATGTGCTCTTGGGGATGGATGGCTCTGTCAAGCTCAGTAAGTCCTGCACTGCTGTGTTAACGGGGAGACACCGAAGATGTGTCTTGTTACCAATGGGGCCTAAAGGGTCACTGTTTGTCTCCCACAGCTGATTTCGGCTTCTGCGCTCAAATCACCCCCGAGCAGAGCAAGCGCAGCACCATGGTGGGCACGCCGTACTGGATGGCCCCAGAGGTGGTGACCCGGAAGGCCTACGGGCCCAAGGTGGACATCTGGTCCCTGGGTATCATGGCCATAGAGATGGTGGAAGGAGAGCCTCCCTACCTGAACGAAAACCCCCTGCGTGTAAGTCGTTTGGTCCAAGTTTTCTTGTTTGTTGGTTTGTTTCTTTTCATGTGTTTGGGACTTCAGAGTCAAGACAACGATGTTACACCTCGGACAGATGGATCAATAAATGACCAAAGCGAACAAAACCGCAAAGTTTGCAGGCTTCTATTGGTCAAGTCAAAATCCATGATGGGACAATATTTCTAACAACCGCTCTCCAATTATGTCATTCCTTCAGGCGCTCTACCTTATTGCTACCAACGGCACCCCTGAACTTCAGAACCCGGAGAAGCTCTCTCCCGTCTTCAGAGACTTCCTCAACCGCTGCCTGGAAATGGATGTAGAGAAACGATGGGGAGGCACAGAGCTGCTCAAGGTATAACCCCACCCATCCTCGCTATCAGTTGTGATTTGAATGATGAACTGACCTATGTAAGTTGACTGTTACTTTTTATTTGTATCCCCTCTCCCTCTCTTGGGTCTCTTCCACCTTCTCCCCCCACTGAACAGCATCCCTTCCTGAAGATCGCCAAGCCTCTCTCCAGCCTCAACCCTCTCATCCTGGCTGCCAAGGAGGCCATGAAGGGCAATCGTTAGTCGGAGTGGAGCGCAAGCCTCCCCGCCTTCCCATGCTGTGTGCACGTCTGTGCCGACCGTTATCGGTGTGTTCTCTCTGTGCCAGACAATAGGCTGGAGTCCTGGGGCAGCCGTCTGATTCAGCCCTGACAAACCTCACTGTGAAGAAGACCAAAAAATACAAAAACATCAAACAAACACCCAAGCGAATATCCTCCGCTGTCCGAATGAACTCTGCTCCGCGCCCCAGCGTCCGAAGACAAGTCAACCAAGTGGTTAGTTGCAGTGCCAGGCATAGTTATTTTGTAAAAAAAAAAATGTATATGAAGGCGAGGCTTATCTTTAACTTGGAATGAAAAGATACCTCGTTCTGTTTAGTGTTTGTTTATGGAGGTCATTTAAAAAAAATGACTACCTTAAACAAATGCAAGCCGTTCCCTAATGTATTGTTGAGTATGTCAGTAATTCTCACCTGTATTTTTACTATGGTCCTTTTTACCTTTTCCAGCTCGTCAGTGTCTTCAGTTTATTTTGATACTTGAATTTCATATTTGATCCCCTTCATGGTATTTAATGGGCCTAGTTCAGTTATTCCCCACATTGAACATTGTATTATATAGGAAATGCCTCTGACATTACAATACCATTATGTTCAGTGATCATCTTGATCTCTATTTTGTGCCTTTATCTGTACCCTCTTGATATTGGAGAGGTGCACTTTACAGGAACATCAAATGTTACATCAACAGGGTCCTCATTTTCTCTCTCTATTTTTATTGTAAAAAAAGACAACTGTTATGCCACATTGAACTCGTAATGTAATTCTGGGGCAAGGCTAGCACGCTGCCTCTTTTCCATGTGTATATTGTGTAACTTTCAAAGTAGTTGGGGAAACTGTGGCTATATCATGCTGGTTAGCAAATGTAGTAGTTATTGTATATTGACAGTTTTTTCTTTTTTTTAGGACAACTAACAACTTAGTGCACTCAAATAAATGCTGTCATTTATGCCTTTTGTGACTTTGTTGTGAAGGTAATTTGATTTTTACACTTCCAGATTCCAGTTAAGATTTGGGTTTATAATGGAAAATGTATAGGTTTCTTATTGAAATCTAAGACTACAGACGTTTTTATAAGTCTTCAATTTCAGACCACGATGCACATACTTGTTGAATCCCTATCAGGGTATGGGTGTGTTTGTCTTTTAAGGTGTGTTGCAGAGTCTAAATGTTTTAGTTGGAATGAACATTCAACCTTATAAAAATAAAACATTCAACCGTTTTAAACGACAAAAGACATTACCGTTGAAGGCTATTGCATGTTATAGCCAGATGGGGGCGACGTTCGCACCTTTCTTTATTAAAGAGTGCTGAGAAAGGAAGTTACATTACCATACCCGGAAGAAAAACGACGCATGCTGAACAACTGGCCTGACTGCATGATTCTGATCCTAAACTTTCAAAATTGCTGGACTTTCTATATTTAAATTGTTTGGGTCAATGGCAGGAAACCTGAAAGACAAGGAGGCATACCAAAGACTGAACTATCTACATCAGGTGTGAAACTACTCAGGACGTATAGGTAGTCATAAAACCCATGAAATGCTATCTAATGCCATACTTCTCTTGCATAGGCTGCACATTGTGTTTTGTCTCAAAACGCCAGCAATGTGGAACTGGCTCGTTTTTACAGCTTTACCCAAAAGACTATCGCAAAACGTCTAGTTTTGAGACAGTGAGTACACACACACACACACACACACACACACACACACACACACACACACACACACACACACACACACACACACACTGCAATGAATAGTCCTATTGGGTGATGTTGATGTGATTACCTTAACTGTCGATTGCCACGTTTATTTATAATGACAATATTGCAGGGACCCGTCAGTGAAGAGAACACTGTGTAAGAAGTGCTGCTCATTGCTTATCCCTGGTGTGACTGCTACATCAAGACAAAGAAGTAGGGGTTTCCTTCATAATCCAATAATCCAAACATCTTAATATACAATATGAATAATGCAACATTCTAATTATAGCACCAAGAACAAAAATAATGAATGTATCATGTGTGCCGTTTTAACTCATACTTTGTCTTTCCTAAGGAAATAATAAAGCAACTCGATTTACCGTGATTAGGTGCCTTAGCTGTGGACAGACCAAGAAGTTTCTAAATAATCCAGAACATTGTTTGTGGGTTGACCGACCTGAAGCCCAGATGGAGAACCAGGTGCAGCCAGGTGAGTGACTGTATCTTAGTCTCCACAATAATTACAGCCCCCTAGGAGTTAGGTGCTGATGAGCTCTTGGAAAAGTACTCTCTGTTCAGAGTATTTCATTATGACTGTTTTCAGTTGGTTGGATGTTCTTTACTATTGCATTGAAGATATGGACTGGATTTGCATAGGTTATCATTGCAATTGCTTATAAATGTATTCTGGCATACAATGACAAGTTGCTAACTTGAGTACAATTTAATACAAAGAAAAAAAAAATCAAATAAATGTAATTTGTACATTTGACTTCCTATCCTATCCTATCCACAGATCCTAACCATTCTGCCAAACAACTGCCAAAGGCTGCAAAGGTTGGTGCGTCCCAGCAGTCCAAACCCAACCCAGACCTTCCTTCTGAGGCTAAAGCATGAAGAACCTTTTTTTATTTATTGTACATACAGTTTGAGTTATAAAAAGGAGTTGCATGCACTTGAATATGTATTGTTATGATAGGGTTATGTTCTTAAAAAGGGTTATGAAATAAAAGCATTACCATACTTTTTCATTACTTTGACCTAGATCTTTACTTACAGAAACAATCAATTTTGTACTTCATTACATTTGCTGTTTTATATATCGCTAGCCTGTCTAATCAGAATTAGCCAATAGTATGGCTTGATCTGAGATTAGTACAAACAATTGTTTAAGTGTTTAAATTGCAGTTTGTATTCATGAATATATAAACTTGTCCAATGAGCAAGACACATTTGATCAGAATATTTAATGATTAATAAAAATAAAAGCTTCATTCACTTTTTCTTTTTGTCTTCTTGTTCACCTGAGGAATTGCCCTTGGGCACTCTGAATCTGGTTTTCTGAGAGTATAATAAATTCTTGGAGAAAACTCTTGGAATGTGGCCCATGTACAGAAAGAGAGCCAAGCTCATGCCTGATGAAAAAATAGAACATTGTGTTACTATGCTGACATTTCCCGATAGGTGACATAACAAGCTTAAAAACTGTATTTGAGTTTGGTATGTGTAAACGAGGTTGTGTTTGCGCTGTATTTTACCTGTGATTGGTCCTAGCCAGTAGACTGTTGCATATTCCGTAAAGGTGAACCCAGGGCAGTTGAAGGTTAGGCCATAGGCCAACGAAGGGTTCTTGTAGGCGGAGGTATAATCACTGGCTGAAAAAAAGAAATATACATATTAGGCTACTATTCGATTAATCAATTTATCTGTTTTAGCTGTTTCCCAAAACACAAATTGAATACAAAAAACAATTGTCATTATACGGACAACTGCACGAGTCTGTATTATGAGCCAGTGGTATTTGTGATTACATTGATTTATATCCCTTGCTGCCCCAAAGGTTTGATACCAGCAAAAGAGCAATGTGACTGATTATCCATAATATATGTCAGCTTCGCAAAATTGCATCTCATTGTGTAAGACGAAGCATGCACCTGTATGGGACAGGAAGGTCAGGAGTACTGCAACAAGTGGGATCCGGATCATAGCGGACCGGCGGCGCATGCTCAGGTGCACCAGGTGGAACACGAGCGTGCACACACACTCCGTGAAGAACCCATGTAGCACAGACACCCGTAGCGACGTGCTGCACGAGCTCGCCATCAGGTTTTTGATCATGTGCATGTCCGTGAGCTCCAGGCCCCAGTAGTGCAGGGCCGCCAGCAGGGCCACGTGCGCTCCCAGGAACTGCCCCGCCACGGCGAGCAGGGTGGGCACGGGGTTCTCCTCCAGCGTCAGGAACCTCACGAGCGTCAGTGTGGGGTTGCCGGAGGCGTTACCGCACACCACGCCGTGGGTCAACAGCACCACGAACAGGATGGTGACACACACGTCAGGACCAAGACCCCCGGCCCACTGGCCCACCTCCACGATGGTCTGCACCTCCAGCAAGCATGCGACCAGCACAAACGACGCCGCCAACTCCAGTAGGAAGTCGAGACGCGGCCGGCGCCTCAGAAGTACTCGGCTTGAGATGCCGAAGGCCACTATGGCAATAAAGTAGCCCAGGGATGCATTGAGTCCAGACATGATGCAGGGTAGATTGCTGCTCCTTGCCACAACACCGAGGGTAGTAGTGAGGGTATGAAGACATGGGGGGTTTGTGCTCACGGTTTGACAACGTGGCAAATGGAGAGATCAGTCAGCTTTCGGTCCCTGCGCTACCACCTGCCAAAATACACACGGTCCTTTCAAGGTTAGGTCAGTATGGCCTCGCTTTGAATGAATGTGCCCTATAATGAGTGCACTGCAGGCTAGGCCTACGGTATCATGGTCGCCACCACAGATGTAGAATGCATTCTAGCTATTTATGAACGATTCCGTCCACTCATCCTGGGGCGACCAGCGAAATATCCGGAAGAAATCCCTATTGGGTTATCAACTTGAAAAGCGTGTTACTGGCTTGTCATGTCGACCCTAAATACAGCTTAGCCTAACCGCTGCATGGATTGGCGTCCAGCCAAAGAAAAATGTATCTACCACCCCACAATGTTTGACGTACTCAACAAATGAGCGGCGCACAGCCTAGAGACGCAACACAACACGAAGAATAGGCGCTAACTAACACAGAGGTCAGGGTTGGTGCTATGGCAACATATACGCGCACTGCAGAGGTAAGTCTCAGGAAGCGATCCAGACCAAACTTTACAAATAGATGTGTATTCAACTGAAGTATTATACAATTTTAAGAAAGGAGTGAGTGCTTTCGTTTAAACCAATATGTCCATCTTAGTGGACGTATACGTAATTACGTATCATGTCAGGGCTGCCAACTTTTGGGTTTTCGCTGGCGTGAGATTCTGTAGAATCTTGTAATGCATACCCAGGGCCGGAGCTAGCCATTTCGTTGCCCTAAGCACAAATGCATTGTGGTGCCCCCCTGAAAATCATCAATCAAACATCAATTCAGTAATTGTCAGTACGTTTCTCTTTATTTCCAAAATAACTTCTCAACATTAATGTTTTGCAAAATGTAATGTGCAAATAAAGAGAAATTAAACTCTTGATAAAAGACTACACTAATTTTGCATTAACAATAGCACCAAACATTAACATAAGTCCTGAACTAGTAGTTGATGGTTGTTGGTCAGGGCTGGGTGCTGTTGCAGAGTCTGCAGAGATTGGTGGTTGATGATGTGTGCTTGAACTGCTGGTGGATGGTTGATCATCTAAATCTTCCTCCTGGGCTTGAGGAACTCCTTGCAGATATCTAAGCATTGACCCTGCATTCAGAAATACAAGTAAAAATACTCAGGGATTGTACACTGAAATACAGTTTTTCACCTTGATTCAAAAACAATATTACATATTAATTACAGGTTTATGTAAGCCAATGTGTAAATCACTGATGCATGACAACATTTAAAACTATTTTACCTTTAAGACAATGGTTGATGGTTCACAATATAAAAAAAAATTACATAATTTGAAAACTATGAATGTGAATGGAGGGGGATCTACATAACTAAGATTTCTTTATTTTCTTTCAAATTGTAGTTTCACCTGCAGATGTCGCCCTGCAGATGCAAGGTTTCTCAGAATTCATGTTACCAGGAGCCATTCTCCATTCATCAACTCATTACTTTAAAGTATCATCTGTAGCATTACTTTTCCCACTACAATACACAATTGCATACTCGTTGGTTCACAGTACACATGCATAACGTCATAACGTAGGTTACACAACAAACACCAAATAAACGTCCTGAAATGCAGTAGACCTAGGCCTATATAAGTAAACTTGGCTAATACTTGGCTGACGACTTCTGATGGCTAAAAGAATATAGGAGCTAACTTTAGTTTGTTGACGTTAACGGTAACATTAACATTACCTGGCATGAGCATAGACATTCATACAAGGACTAAATTACAGAATTAGCCATTTTTATTTAAAACATTGTCTTACCTGCCATCGACGTGTGTGCATCATCTCACTTTCTCTTCTTTTTTCTCTTATCCGCCCCCGACTCGACTTGATGCCTTTTCGAGGCCATGTCCAAACACAGGCGTCTGCCAAACTTGAGAATGCTCTAATCGAACATACCACTGGGATGTGGGGGAGGGGGGCACCAAGGGAAGAGAGAGAGGGCCGCACAGGAGACGCATCTTTTTTGGGGGGGGGGGGGACTAAAGATGTCCTGGAAAAACATGCAAAGGTAATTGAAATTCCGAAAAAACAACAGCAAATGATAAGTGGTTTTCCTCAGTGCCAAATTAGTCACAATCTTCATAAATGTTTTAACATGAGATATTCTGTAATGAATAAATTGGTGTTTATTTTGTTGACACACTGTGTTGGTTTGTTGTAGAATAAATAAGGTATGCAGGTTTTCTGTTAAACACCCATTTACCTCGCTTTACATTAGGTCATCTTCCACAAATGGACTATGTTGTATGGCTAAAGTAACAGTTTGTCCTTTTGCCAGTCCTGAAGAACTTGCCTTGAGCACTGCTCCATGCAAAGGTGGGCTATTTCCATTTAAATTAGATAACGTTTTGAATCCCACCCTCTCTCTAATTTTGAAACGATTGAAAGATACAAACGGTTATGAAAACATATAAGGTGACAACAAATTATTATTGGTACTGTAATTAACTGTATTAGCCTCTGATAACAAAATGCAGCATAGCATATCTGTTTCTGCTAAAACATGAAAACAACTCCAGCCACTTATAAACCACTGATACCTGGCGGGACTCTTTATCTATTATTTACTGCCTTTTCATCCAGCCAGTGTATGTTATATTTCTGTTTATTATAAGCATATGTTAATCGAACAAAACGACAGGAAGATATATCTGTACTGTAAAATAGTCCCACGGCTTAACTTGATTCATTATTTCTGTTTAAACAGGGAGAGGAAATTATATCAAGGGATTCAAGGTTGTCTGCTCAGCAAGGACTAGTATACATTCACATCACAGGCAAATGTGGTCAGCGAAGGTGCAACGGAAATAACAGCCACTCAAATGTGCCCATGAACACACACAAGATTATAGACTAAGATTATAATTTACTAATATCCTAATTCAACATCTGCATAGAACCTCTGGAAGGAATCCTTCAGTTTACTTTATAACAAACACACGTTTGATTGAACGCTAATAATGGTTCTGTATAGATATACATGTGCATGTGTGATATAATGTTGTACCATTCTGGTGCTGCGTCAGTGTGGGTATTCTTTTTTTTTCAAGAAAGAAAAGCTTCTTTCTCAGGGACTGAGCGCAGAATACAGTAGGGCTGCCCTGAGTGAGAGCCTCAAGTACGAAGACACATCCAACTGGTCTAGCTCCTTGTCCTCTCCCCCCACACCATTTAAGGCATTCACAGGTAACATACAGTAGATTCCTAGGTAACCCACTGTATTTGTAGGTAGCAAACCTCAATCATAGTGAAACACTGCATTTGCAGGTAACACACTCACTGTATTCACAGGTAACGTACCTAATTCACATGTAACACACTCTATTCACAGATAACACATTTATTCCCAGTTGACACTACATTCAAAGCTAACAAACTGTATTCCCAGATAACACTACATTCACAGGTAACACTGTATTCACAAGTAACACTCTACATTCACAGGTGACACACTTTATGCACAGGTAAGACACTACATTCACAGGTAACAGAAACACACTGTATTCACAAATTACAGACTACATGCACATGTAACACATTGTATTCACATGTAACAGACTACATTCAAAAGTAACACACTGTATTCACATGTAAGACACTGTATTCCCATGTAACAAACTACATTCACAAGTTAAGCACTGTATTCACATGTAACATACTTCATTTACAGGTAACACACTGTATTCACATCATGTAACGTACTACATTCAAAGGTAACACACTGTATTTATATGTAACATACCTCATTCCACATACCCCTGTAACATTCTTCATTCACAGTTAAGACTGCAACCACAATCTAATAGACTACATTTACAGTTAACACACACTGTGTCCCCAGGTATCAGACATCTTACACAGAAAACACACTTGCTTTACACACCACCTTCACAGGTAACACAACACTCTTCGTTAAAAAACTACAAACTAAAATACTAGGGTTTTTTTGTTGTTAAGAGGAAGCAATTAACACCTCCCATGTTAATTCTATATTTTTGTTTTTTGTCCATGCAGAGGAAGACGATGAGCCATATTCTCTGGCAGTGTCTCTGGGGAAGATGGTTTGCCAGCAGCTACAGCGGGGCAACGTTGTACGTGTTTGCAGCAACCGCTCCAGGAGGTGAGTCAATTGTTTGGACAAAATATCCATTTGAATCCATGCCCTGTTTCCTTCCTTAAAATGTGTTATTGTTTGTAGAGACAAAGAACCTCCAGCGATAACGGGCAAAGTGGAGGGTGTGTGTGCAAGTGGAGCCCATGCCATGGAAGAGTTGGCCCCACTTTGCTTTCGGGATGAACTGCGGAGAACTAATGCAAAGATAGTCACAGCAATGGCCCCATCTGCTTACATTCCACCCCCTGTGAGTTCCAGTGAGGATTAGAAACACCTCAAGTTGGCTATTTCACGAGTCATGTACTAATACTTGTTGTCCTAATGTGTTATAGTTTCAGTTTCATAACCAATATCACATCGGTGTTCTATTAAATCCACAGATTGTTTGCGAGACATATCCAGTGTTGTGCAGTGGAGAGAAATACAAGCACACATTGTTTGGCTCCTCTGGCTTCCACACACTGACCCACTCTCACCCTAAACCCGCACCCGCGCGGCAAACAGTCCACTCCGCCATTGTACGCATCACAGACTCACTGCAGGCCGAGGCCATGGGCAAGAAGAGGGGCAAGAGGGGAAGAGAGAGACCCCTGTTGACTGCTGAGACGTGGCAGCGGCACGTCCTTACAGCAACAACGCCCACACGCGGCAACAGGCTCAGGGTGCTCTCGGCGGACGGGAGTGTAACCAAGAACACAGCCCTGGGAAAGCTGTCCTTGAGCAGCAAAATTCAGTCGACATTCCCAATCACCAATCTCCCTAAAGCCAAAGGGAACATGGCGGCACCGTGTGTTCATCTGACCAGCCCTTTGACAGTGTCCCCTATGCCGCATGGTGGGAATGGTTCTCAAGCACTGGGCCGGGGGCGGATTGGGTTACTATCGCCGGATAAAGCGCCGCAACTTCTACCTAGTCCAAAGGGGAGATTCGCCAGTAAACCCACCAATGCTGAACCTAGAGCACTTGACACCAGCCAGTGTAATAAAAGGATATATCAGTTAATTTCAAGTATGTCTGTCCAGAAGAATGTGAACTACACAAAGCAATGTGTAGTTCCAACCAAGCAAGTACCCCAGAAAGATGTTTCAGAGCCAAGACGACTTCAGAATTTTGTCTTATCAGCAAATGTCAGAGGTATTGAAGTATATGGAGTCAAATTCTCCCATACTCGACCATACAGCCGGAATGCCCAATGTAATTATGCTTCCAATCCGTCGCTCTCTCACTATTCAGACTGTCACGATGAAGCCCAGTTCACACAGCATTATCAACCGATTAAAGAGGAAAGCAAATCACTTTCTGTGACTTTCAACCAACAGGAACATTGTTCGCTTTCAAAAATGAATCCCCCTTTTGACACAGAACAAGCCATTAATATCCCAACTGCGCTACATTTGAACTGACATCAACGGAATTTAAGCTGATTGTATATTCAAATGTATTGCTTCATGTATAGCCTACTCATAGTTATAAATGCAGGTAGGCCTATAACATTGATGTATACGCGTGTTCCTTTCAATAAACATTGAATCTATTAGTCGTTAAATATGTATCAATGCAGTATTATATGTGTAGGTTAAAACTCATTGCAAATTAATGCAGTGGGAAGGATCGCTGTTTTAATTTGTTTATTGCAGCCTGGGCGGAAGTAGCGCGACGTCACAGAGCCGTAGTACGTAGCTCGCGCTCAGCGATGGCAGGGACAGAAGAGGCACGGAGGCGGGGATGAACGTATGTCGGGGATGGCGGACAAATCGGAACTCTTTCTAAAGCTGCTGGCTGCTGGATTTTACGGCATCAGTTCATTTCTCATAGTCGTGGTGAACAAAAGTGTCCTCACTAACTATGGGTAAGAGTGGTTTTGGAGCGCCTCGTGTATTGGTCCTACTTGTAAAGTAGCCCGTTAGCTAGCCTAGTTGGAGAGCGGGGGCTAGCAGGGCTACTACTAACTTTGAGCTGTTCTGATTAGTTAGAAGGATGCGGTGGTGGATCTTAATTTAGCGCTTTGTTTATAGTAGGCAACAGAGGCAATAGTGAGATTAGCAGTGACGTTAACTTACACATATCCCACAGTTATCTCCAATCGTGCACATACTTTTTTGACTTTACTGTTTAAGCAGTAACTTAATATGTATACAACTGGCCTAACAGGTTCCCATCTTCCATATGTGTCGGGATTGGACAAGTAAGTAGATGCGTTTTATTATTTCTTTATTAAAAATGTCATAATTGAACGTATGCCATGACAATGTAGCAATGTGTTAAATTGTGAAACTGTGCAGATGTTCGCGACAGTGGTTGTGCTATGGGGGGGCAAGGCTGTCAGGGTGATCAGCTTCCCTGACTTCGATGAAAGCACACCCGGCAAGGTGACTAATATATTTCGTCAATTGTCTCTTGTGTAATGTACCAAAACATTTATCAAAATAATTCCTCCTTAAATGTTTATCTGACACGATCAATAACAGTGCTCAGTTTACTTAGTCAGCATCACTCTGCATCTCAATCTTTTATATTCGATCCTTTTTAGACTTTTCCTCTACCTCTCCTTTACGTGGGAAACCAAATCACTGGACTATTTGGAACTAAAATGCTAAAGTAAGATATTATTAAGTTTATACCTGAAGGCCACACAAAAGTTATCAATATTTTTTAAATGTAATATATATTCACTTCATTCTAATAAGGTCTTCTCTGTCTCCAGCCTCCCGATGTTTACAGTCCTCCGAAGATTCACTATCTTATTTACAATGATGGCTGAAATATTCCTGCTAAAGTAAGTCTAGCTATTCTGTTTAATAAATACAATTTGGATGTACTTCTAGGCACTTTCTCATCAAATGAGACTAAATGAAATTGAAGTCTCTCCCTGTATCATGAGATTCACTTTTATTGGCCCTTCCCCTTGTTGCCATTGCTAGAAAGACATTCTCCAGACCGGTCCAGATGACAGTATTTACAATGATCCTTGGGGCGTTTGTGGCTGCAAGGTGAGGACTATTAAATTGGTGTTCCAGCCTTTAATCCTACTTTCAAAAATATGTGCTGCAGGGTATTGACCGACATGATGAATGCCTCTCTCCTATCCCGGTTCAAAGGTTTTTAAGACCCCTGTGGCTCAGGCCTTTATGCTCAAGGCTAAATTAAATAGTTTTATGGAGGGGGTAAAACATCCCTTGTATTTTGAGTTTTTTTCTGTGATCCCTGTTGCCTGTAGTACTGACCTGTCGTTTGACCTGGAAGGTTATGCGTTCATTCTCATGAACGATGTGTTGACTGCCATCAACGGGGCCTGTGTGAAACAGAAGTTGGATTCCAAGGTATGTGGCACCACCACTTCTTGGTCAATGACACCATTGTATGTCAAGGGTTTTCTTTGGCACCGGGCTGCTGTTATTGAATTTATACAACTTGACCTTCTGTCGTCTGTCAGGAATATGCATCCAAATCTTCTGCATATTTCATAATACACTCTTAAGGGGTATATATATTTTGTCAGCCAATAGTATTATTAGTATACTTTATTTTGTCCCCCTGATAGAATTCCTCGTGTAAGCCTGTTGCCTCTGTGATACTTGCTTGACAAATAGCCTTCACGGTGATCAAGTGACTTTTAACATGGGAACCATGTTGCTCAGATTACAGCCGGGCAATGGACGAGGTCCACATATAGACAATTATGTCATTAGTGAACCACCAATAGACACAAAAATAGAGCTGTGTGTGTTGGGACTTGAGCAAGTTGTGAGCAGAAATGATTGGTTAAAAAACCTACCAGGCCGATGCTAGCTAGAAAAGTGTGTTAATGCAGTAGGCCGACTGCTAACATCTGTAGTCTAGTTTAGTAGGAATGTTCTTGACCTGCTTTGAATAAGGGTCTCTGTTCTGTTCTCTAAACTTCTTCCCTTTTGGTCCCATTCCCTTTCTGGCACTGCCATACCTCTCTCGCTCGCCTCTCTTTCACAGGAGTTGGGAAAATATGGCTTATTATATTATAATGCATTATTTATGATCATTCCCACACTGCTCTTGGCCCACGCGACTGGAGATGTCCAGAGGGTAAGAAATGTATTGTTTGTTTGTGTTTTGTTTTTGGCTAATAGATTCTCTTTCTTCTTTTGTTTACTTGTAGATGAAGCTTGTTTTAAATTGTTTCTACCTTCCTACATTGTGATAAGTGTGTACCCTCATTCAATTGAATACAATCCTAAAGTTTACAAACCTTCTGGTGAAAGGCCTTTGGTAGGTTCTCAATACATTTATGTGTGTATTTTCGTCACTGCAAGCTCTTAGAGCAGCCGGTTGATCAGGGTTGAGCAGCCGGTTGATCAGGTTTGACCGAGCTGAGGCTTTGCCAAACCCCTAGCTCGGGAAGGGCCAGGGAGGAAAGAAGGGGAGGGGTGCGGGGAAGATACAAAGCTCCCATTATCCAGCAAAGTAGAGTTAATACACACTCTGCTGCAGTTATGACCTTCAACACTGGTTCATATACCAACGGCTGCCTTCTTGATTACTTATTTTAACAGATATTCAGGACATTTGATGAGCAAGCACCATTGGCATAGAATGTAGCGTTATTGTAAGGGTTATATAAGGGTCTGGAAGTTGATCCCCACTGGGCCCACCTATGCTAAAAAATGTGTACACTAGTGTATTGTAAAATGCTTGAGAATCATTTGCCTATTGGCATTTATTATATCATTGTTTGTTAGCAAAAATCAAACCATTATTCTGATTAAGCACTCCCTCTAATAATCCACCTCAGACCATACAGTTCAGACAAATTGCAAACCACAAACATGTTGGGACTGTTCTTTCTGCTTTGGGCCATGCCTCTCTCTGTTCAACCTCTTTCAGATCATGTATCATCACATGTTGGCAGGCGCTGTGGTGCTGCGATATTTCTAATAGAGTTATTAAGCATGCTTCAATGCTGAGATATTGGGTTTTTTCCCCAGGACTATAAATGGGATTTCCCTTTCAATCATGCAACCAAAGAGAATATTCTGCCTCTTAAAGGGATAGTTCAGGATTTTGGACATCGGGTCTCATTTCCAAGTGAGCCAGTGTGTTATTTCTCATTGGAGACCGTTTTCAATACTTTTCATTCAGTCGTTAGTTGCAGAAATCGCTGGTGCTAGGCTAGCGCAACTCGAGGGGAACTGCTAGCCTGCCAAAAAAAACAGTTTTACCCACTCCCGAGGCAAACCAATTATAATGCCAGACTATCGATGTAAATGTCTGTGTTGATAGAATAGTGTTAGTTGTCTGCTGTAGTGAATTGGTTGCTACACCGGAGCAAAATGAAATTCCGCCGCTGCTGAGAAAGTAGTCCCCCAAAATGTAATGTGATCATTGCGATACAAGGATAGTTTTATTTCTAATATTATTCTATCAACACAGACATTTACATCGATAGTTGGGCATTATAATTGGTTTGCATCGGGTGTACTTTGGAGTGGGTAAAACTGTTTTTATTGGCAGGCTAGCAGTTCCCCTTGACTTGCGCTAGCCTAGCACCAGCGATTTCTGCAACTAGAAGGACTGAATGAAAAGTGTTAAACAGTCTCCAATGAAATGAGACCCGATGTCCAAAATCCTGAACTATCCCTTTAAATTGGATGTGTGCTGCTTACTGTCATTTGTAGCATGACCCCAAACGATGAATGGAATTGTATTGTTTTAATGGAGCAAAGCACTTCAATAACGTTGGTTGTATATTTTGAGCTGACTGACATTCTCTCCACAGGCAATGGAATATGACGGCTGGTCAGACAGGGTCTTCCTCACTCAGTTCATCCTCTCCTCTGTCATGGGGTGAGCCCTGACAAAAGTGTGTGTGTGTGTGTGTGTGTGTGTGTGTGTGTGTGTGTGTGTGTGTGTGTGTGTGTGTGTGTGTGTGTGTGTGTGTGTGTGTGTGTGTGTGTGTGTGTGTGTGTGTGTGTGTGTGTGTGTGTGTCAAATCAAAACATGTTCATGCAGTTTGCGACCCAATGCAACAATAAGTTATGACATTTAAAATATGTCTGTATTATCCCTATTATATTGATATGTAATGGAAATAGTTTGGACCAGTGTGATGATTTTCTAATGCATTTCATTCTAATCAGTTGTACCTTTTTGTATCTAGGTTTGTCCTGATGTATTCCACTGTGCTTTGTATGCAGTACAACTCTGCACTCACCACCACCATCGTTGGCTGCATTAAGGTGAGCAGCAGGGGCCGTGAGGAGCGTTGATGCAGGATGTTTTGTCATCCGGGTTTTGTCATGCATGTCTCTCTTGACGATCCCCTTGTCCGTCTGTCCGTCTCAGAACATACTTGTGACGTACATCGGAATGGTGTTCAGCGGGGACTACATCTTCTCGTGGACCAATTTCATTGGCTTGAACATCAGGTATGGCGTGATCGCTGGATGCATGTGTTCCAAGCCATTCCCCCAGTTTTTAATCTTTGAGTCATTGATTGTAACGTTTGTCTTATGAACGCTGTGTTAACTTAATTTGCCTTGCATTTTTAATTTCCCATGTATGTTGAAACAACTCCAGCAAGCGTACAGCTGGTAGATGTTGTGCACATTGTTCTGTGGTTCTCTAAGCTACATCTCCCTGGAAGGTAGCTGTTGTTGATAGGCACAACAGGCCATTTTCAACACATCCAGCAGGTAGCCCATGTCTCGTATCATGGCACGAGGAATTCCTAATGAGCATGCTGGTTCTTGTTAGAGACCCAGCCCGGCTTTTATGACCTGCTGTCTGTGCTCTTACCCCCTCACCGGACCTCATGTGGTAGATAAACCGCATTTAACACTAAAACTTTAAACAAGAGAGTATGAGGGGACCGGAGCAAGAATGACAAAAGACTTTATTTTTACTCGCGAACAAGTAAGAGCAAAGCCAAGTTGGTTTGACAAAGAACTGGAGAGCTGGTCACAGGCTGCTCCTTATGTATCCCTTTCTGTCCATCAAGAATGTTTGTCTTATCTGGATCTTCTGCATATACCTGTCTGAGTTATTTAAGGAGTGGGTCAGCAACAGGTTATGGCATCAAGTGGAGTGTCCAGTTGGTCTTTTGCCCCTAGGCTAACCTCAGTTCAACCGGTTCTTGATCTCTATCTCATCCTCGCCACTGTAATTAAGTCAATCACCAGACTTTCTGGCACCACTCTAGGCCACTGTTAGAGAGGAGTGGTGACATGTCTTCTTTAAGCTTTTCTCCACCATTGTTATATTTATATAGCATATAGGCCCAATAAAAAGTATATGTTAACATAATAATGTAAGGTAAATTTTCTTCCATACTCACTCACAACTAAGAGGGACTATAAAGGCTGCTATCGATCTGCCTACAATCTCTCAATGTGTGTGTGTTGTGTTCCAGTATTTCGGGGAGCCTGGTGTACTCCTACATCACCTTCACAGAGGAGCAGTCCAGTAAGGCCATTGACCTCAGCAAGCTGGAGATCAAGGGCAAGGTTGTAGTTTGACAAGAGACACTGGATACACACGGAGACACATTTTATTTTTCTTGACGGTTCTGTATTTATTAAGTACCTCATTCCAGGTACTTAGAGAATTGGGGTGTCTTGACTAGTGTAAAAAAATGAGCAGTCATTTCTCGGATAGCTTTTTTCAGGTTGCATAGATTACACAAGGCAACCTGGAACAATGGGAGTTCATGAGCCTCAATTCTAGGGGCCTTTTCCAGCCTGGACCTGGTCCAGTATTATTTTCTTTTTAACAGTATTTATTGTTTTTTTTGTTCCGGGCATTTATTTTTTAAGTGGTTGCATAAAGGGACATTCAAACTACATTGCAATGTTTACAATACGATGATGTCGATGGAGCGGACATACAGACCAACAGAAGCTGTTCAAGTTGAACTAAAATAAATATTCCTGAGGACAGGAGAAATCTGCTGGATCATTTTACTTTAAATGTAGATGTATATAGGTGTTAGGCCTGTAAGTAGTAAATTATATTTTCATTTTAAGACACAATCCTTCCTTTCCCTATATAGTATAGTTAGCTTGGTCTGCTGGTTACTAAGAATGCGATTTAATCTATGCCTTCAAAGCGGAACAACAGATCCGCATATCATTGGCTAGATTCTCTTGATTCTAAACTTTAGACTTTTAAAATTTAATTCAATTGGTAAATGTACTGTTAAATAGACAGTGAGTACGCTACTAAAGGGTGTTTTAGGATTTTAATATCCCATTTAAAAGTTAGGATTGTGACTTTGGATGCTTTTTTAAGGATTTCTTTGGTAGGGATAAGCTCTTTCTATGTGTTTACATTGTGTGTTGAGTATGATTGGTGGTCACTGATTCTCTCACAGGTGGTTACTGGTCTGGAAATTGTTTTTTGTCTTTTTATCAGAGCCTTCTTTTTTTTTTTACTGCACTCTTAAGTGTGTTTGGGAAAGTTAAAGCTGTATTCCTTATCTCTAAGAAATATCAGTTTCTGAATTTTCAAGGTGTTACTGTTTTTTAAAAGGTCAGAGTGAAAACTGTTGTCAACGTTTTACAAATGCCATTTGCGATTCAGGACATAACTGAGTTCTTTGCATTTTTTTTTAAGATATTGTTATTGACACTGTTCTCTTGCACATTAATTATGGACTTGAGGCTTGAACATGCAAAGCCAAGATATTTTTTACTTTACTAAAAATTTCACCTGTAAACTATCTGCTGTTGATTTGTCTGTTACACATTTCATTTTAGAACCAAGTTTTGTAATTATCTTTATGCACAACAATGTTACATAAACACCCAAATTGTGTTATGAATGTCGTTAAAAGGACATGTAATGTAATCAATTAATTTCTGCTCATCGTTCTTTAGAACAATTAGTTTTTGTCTTAAATTTTATTTGGATTGTTAGGACTAAAGATTCATTCCATGTTTGACCCCTAAAGGTCATTCTGTACACAGCCATCTGTGCCCGTCATCAAATGAGTCACAGGCTCACGTAAACCAATTGACATGCCCAGTTTATCCAGCCATTCCCACACAATAACACATGGCATACAGGTGTTATTTTGGGAATGGCCGAAAAAGTAAGTATGTTGCAATGACAATATACACAAATCTAAAATTAACCAATATGCCACAATTTTTGCTTTGATAAATTAAGTATTATTAGCATTAATGTTCCTTGCAAAGCAATTTAAAAGGCCCAAATACAAAAAGAGTGAGGAAAGCAAGCTTCTATTTTAAAACAATTTGTTGTGAAAATGTTTATTTTGCATTGTATTGCCAGCATGGCCCATACCACAACATTTAAGGCACAAACAAGAACATCTTCAGTCTTAACTTAGTATAAATAAATAGCAATAAGTAAAGAGATTTAGAATTCCTCTGTTGCCTAAAAGTTATTTGGGGTAAGTGTTTTCCGTACACTGGTATATGGAACCCACCTGGGATGAGACGCCTCAGTCCTCTTGCTTTCTCACACTGTGCATTCCCATCAATTCCCCATTTCCTAAAAATACATGTAAGACAACCAATAGTTCGACAGATATCCAAAGATGTGAATCAGCCCATCAAAAATGCTGTTCTGGGAGTGCAAAAAGAATAGGTCCCAGAAATGTAGGGATGCTTATACGTTCCAGTAAAACGATTCACCAACAAAAAGGTACCTTGTAAATGAGCAACTATAATACAAGTATTCTCTTTAGAAATTGAAGACCAATCAACAGATAAATTATTGGTTCATATTCATCAATAAACAAAACACTTAGGCCCAGTCCCATTTCTCGCCCCTTAATAAGAACACTTGCTTTGAGTGCCCTTAGCTGCAAGTCAGCTACCGAGCTGGCTAGCATTCAAGGGTTGATTTAAGGGAAAAACAGAACTCTTTTGCGGGAACGCGCAAAATCTAGGGGTAGGGCTCAAATATAGGGGAAGGGGGAGAATTGGGACAGGGCCTTAGACACATGGATAGACTGAAGAAAACAAAACTGAGAAACTGTAGTAAGAAAAAGCTGCTTCCACCACATTGTGTCGAGAGAGATCTAGTAGTCAAACACGTGCTTTGAGTGTTTAGGACTGAAACACTGCATGACTATGACACAGGCTTGTTTTTAAGGTGCAGTGCATGGGGGAATTGGTGTACGAATACAAACAAATAGAATAAGATTGTAAGAAAGTCCTCCTGATTAAGATTTCTTAATAGATACAAAAGAAAAACTATCAAAGAATGCTCTAGGTCACAACCTACAGCGCAGGACACCGCAAGCTCCCAGGCATTCCAGGTGAAAGGTGAGAGACAGGGAGAGCTGCAAGCCTTTATTCCTTTTGTAACAACCAGGAGCCCAAAGGAAGAGCAGCTTCTGTTGGCCTTAGCACGGCTATGGGAAAAAACAGCAGAAATCCAACCCCCTTAATAGGACGTGAAAATACAAAATATATATTTTTATCCAACCCAGATATTTTTTATCCAGAAAAAAAAGCAGCTTTCGCGTCTCACCCCTTTTACAACGTAACCAGATTCTCCGCCATGTATGATAGACTGCAGAAGTTGCACGCAATGCAGCACAGGTTACACAGGGAAGACAGCAGTCTGTACAGCCACAGGCGGCCGCTGAGGTGTCTGTATTTGACGTCCGTCTCGCACAGCTTGGCGTACGCCTCCCGGTTGGACGACTGGCCGATGTCCTGGCCCAATCCGCACGATTGCTCGATCAGATGCATGTCCGCCATGATCTCCGAGGTCATCTGGCCAAACCACTGGGCGTTGATCGCTGCCACCGTCACTGACACGAACAAGATGAAAATCTGAGGGAAGATGGATAGATTGTTAATAACTGGAAAGGACAAAGGGGGCAGGATAGTCTTCTAGTTTTAAGGGTGTCTGCTATGCACGCTTTCTCTGTCTGTCGTCTGATGTGGCTGAGGTCTCTGGTTCTGGGCCAGTGGAAAGTTCCTGGTTCAACAAACATTTGGGTGCACACTGTCTACCTGTGGGCACCCCTGAGCAAGATGCCTAACCCCCAAGCTTCTCATAAAAGTCATTTAAATACCCAATGATTCTCTTGAATATTTGGATAAATAAATCTGCAAAAATGACTTGAATGATAAGAATGTGGTGCGTCATCTTATCAACGTCCACACACCTGAAAAGACTCCCTGTCGGTCAGCATGTCGCTCGGGTGATATATGGCGTAGATAGTGAGGTTAAAGAAAGCGCAGGCTGAACCCAGGTGAAGATAGAAGGGGACCAGGCGGCTCTGAATGAACCCATAGGTATGTCTGTTCAGGTGGTTGTCCATCACAAAGCCTGCAAAAACACACACACATCAAAATAATTCATACTCGAAGGAAAATCAAATATTCATGCATATGGCTATCCTGTAACCTGGGTTTTAAACTCACATGGGGGAACCTATTATAATGTGATTTGCTAATCATCTGGCTTCCTCCATTACTGCAACACAGCAGTCGATGTGCAGCATTCAACTTGGTGATGGTTGGTGACAGTTTTGTGGGGACTCTTCACTGCCTCAGGACCTGGCTGATCCCCACTACATGTCAGGTATTGTTTTATGAATTATTAAGCTAACCTTTTATATAACTGTTAGGAGGGCTTATAGTTTTTTTGTCTGTCTTGAACCAAATAACAAATTCTCCTTTAACATATATAACCCATGCATGTATCAGATATAAATATCCACAATCAAATCATCACTATCCTGATTGTACCCCTTCCCCCTAGCGAGTAGCATACAAAGTTAACTATTTCAGCGGTAACAAAATGTAAATCTTATTTGGGCCTAAGCCCCAGTAAATGTCCAATGAGTCATGGTATCACGGAAACCATCAAGGGTGTGCGTAAGTCCAGTCCTCACTTGATATGAACGTGACCCAGATCTGCATGCCCCAGTAGGTGGAGAGCAGCAGGAGCTGAGCCAGCTTCACGGTGTAGGTGGGCTCCCAGTCCGTAGTCATCCTTCCTTCTCGCTGTACTTAGATCCCGATGACAGTAAAATGTGTGGATGGCTAAAATATGGAGACATTCAATACATGAATATGAAGTTTACAATCAATGTATGCATTATTAGTATAATGAGTTTGACACAATGATGGGGGCTTTATATATAAATATATATATTGTTGAAAACAGACAATTTACTTTAATTGTCACAAAAAATGCATTTCACTGCAAAGTATTAATCTTAGGGATTTGCAACTTCAAAGGCCGCCGAGATCGACGGAGGGGTCGGTGTCTGTTTCAAATTGCACCTACAGGGACGAATGTGGTAGACTTCACTTCTTCAGCAACGAATATGCACGTCAAACGTGTAGGTTACAATACTGTATACAGTAAAGTATATAGGCCTATATAAAGTGCCTTTTTGTGCATGTATTTCAGTTCAACAGAAATAACACCACCACGCCTGCTATGTGAAACAAAGCTTTAAACGAACAAATCGGCGCAACTCGATTTATACGCGTAATGCATGCGTAAAGATTGGCTATACAAAACTACAGCGAGGTACCAGCCAACTTCCGCATTGTTCTCAATCTTTTTTTACTCTCGTCTTGACCTACCCACTTTAGACGGGTAAGAATGGGTGTTAAATTGACAGGTTATCCTGTATTTAAATTACATTCTGCTTTGCTAAATCTAAAGGACTACAACTATGGCATTTACCTCAAAGTTGAACTAAAAGCACACTGTACGACACCCTCCAGCAGCGTATACAAAGGGTTTTTCAAAGTCATATTCGTAAATCTGACTAGAAGACTCGTTAAACTACCTATAACCAATACTGACACGGAGCAAAACCAATGAAGGAGAAGTCAAGAACACACATCCAGAACTTTCTCATTGTGTAGAGACGCTTTAGGTGAAATTGTAAGGACTGTATGATTGTTTATATCCAAACTAAATAAACAGAAATAGAGGCAAAATGAAAAAACACGATGCACACAAATATGCTTCCCATTTCACGGTGCCTACCGGTTTTTTTATTCCAGTTCCAGGTCAAATTCGGAACTAATTTTGCATTGACGCCTTCATGTGAAGCAACAGTTCCAGTGGCTCCACTGGTTCCTATGAGCGGTGTCATAGTGGGCGGGGTCAACAGACTAACCAGACTGCTGATCGGTTTCCAGGCGCGTGCGAAGCATACTACCAGATGGGACTTCTGGGGGATTGGAGTGAAAAGCTGAAGTCTCAGTGCTACAGTATTTGAGCTCAATCTTCAATCATTGCAGGAGGCAAATGCCTCAGCTCGCCTGTGCACGTTTTCGTGAATAAAAACGGCAGGCTGTTGGAAAACGAACCTACACTTGCAACGTCTATTGGAGTCTTGGGGCCAGAGTTTATTATTAATATTCCAAATAAAGTATTACAAATAATAGTCTTGTAATAATAATAATAATAATAATAATAATAATAATTAAAGCTGCAAGCAGCATTTTACGGTGCCAAGTATAAGCCGACCAATGAACCATTAAGACCCTGACAGGCCATTAAAACCCTGACGCAGATCATGGCTGATAGACGGTGTGCGAAATACCCTTCAATATTCGGGGGGGGGGGGCATCTCCTGATTGTTGTGCAATATCGATCCAAATTTTTCTCATGCAGTAGGCCTATAGCATTAGCATACTTAGCAGACGTCAAGGCGCAAAGTCAAAGTACTTTGTGGGCGGTTCTATGGTGCTGTTACTATTATGACGACGAGATAAATTAGCTTTGCGCCCGGCGCAAATCTAAAATGGGTTGAGCTGAAACCCGTAGGTGTGTTTTGGGCGAAACATGCAATAAACCAATGAGAGTGGCATCTCCCATCTATGGAAGCATATATGTAGTAAAATTCAAATGTGAATGCAATTTGCAATTTGCAATTCAAATGGAAATGCAATTTGCAATTTGCAATTCAATAAGTCATTACATTATGCAATTGACAATTCATTATGCAATTTAATAATGTAATTTGTAAATACGTTATTCAAAGTGTATTTTAATATGCAAAGTGACAATGAAATCCTCAATAAAATTTGCAAAAGTTATAACAATAAAACTAGAATAACATTTTGTCAAATTTTTTGAGTTCCTTTATTCAAATTGAAAAGCTATAGCGTCCCCGTGATTGCAATGCACTTCGCCACGCTCCGTGTGTTGCAAAATTCAAATGACATTTCAATCCGCAAAACACTTTGCAAATCGTTTTGCAAAATGTTTTGCAAAACGTATCAGCCAATCGCGTCTGGGCGGGAACTACGTCACTTGCTCGTAATTTCCGGACCCTGCATCCCGCTACTCCTCTAGAGCTGTAGCGACCTCCCGCAGCAGCTGCCAGACCGTCTTTTCCGCCATTTTCAGATATAATTACGTAAACTCAGTCAAACCATAGACCTATTAAGAGTCAAATCTGGCACAATGCTAGGCATAGAAAATAAATTGCAACGTGCGTGGATGATCAGCTGGTCTGACGAGCAAGTGACGTAGTTCCCGCCCAGACCCGATTGGCTGATACGTTTTGCATAACGTTTTGCAAAACGATTTGGAAAGTGTTTTGCGGATTGAAATGTCATTTGAATTTTGCAACACACGGAGCGTGGCGAGGTGCATTGCAATCACGGGGACGCTATAGCTTTTCAATTTGAATAAAGGAACTCAAAAAATGTTTCAAATTTTATTGAGGATTTCATTGTCACTTTGCATATTAAAATACACTTTGAATAACGTATTTACAAATTACATTATTAAATTGCATAATGAATTGTCAATTGCATAATGTTATGACTTATTGAATTGCAAATTGCATTCCCATTTGAATTGCAAATTGGATTTCCATTTGAATTTTACTACATATATGCTTCCATACCCATCCCCTTTAAGAGCCAGCGCATTTTGACTTGACGAGTTGATTTTTGACAGCGCGTTTGCAGTCTCCGCTGAGATAGATGCATGATCACATGAATTTCAAACTTCAAATGGCTCAGTTTATGGCCAAATAATAGGCATAATTAACACATGGAATAGCTCGTTTTCTTCTCCAACTTCAGAAACACTGATTCGTCATGTAAATTGCGGCAAAGACAACTTAAAACATATGCGAACGCGGTCCTCGATGGCCGCAACTGTGGGTCTATTTAATGATATGCGGCAATACATTAACAAACATCGTTTGTTACCAGTATTGTATACATTATCGTTGTCGACTTGTGTTCATAATATGCATGTGTCCCCCTGTTAATATACATCGCCATGGACTGCATTATGCGTTACGTGCAATATGCATGTGTGAACAAAGTGTCATGTCTGTAAGTTAAAACTTACGAGATATGCTTGTTCAAAGTTTGCATTTTTGGACTGTTGCTATAGTGCCACCTTTAGGCCGATTTAGATAAAATTTGTACAGTTTCATCTTGACCCATGTGCCTTTCTGCCTTGACCACTTAACCTTGCCTTTTGGCGTTAAGTTAAATTTGGAAATTTTTTAGCCTCTGGCGGCCATGTTGTTTTGTCAATCAACTTCATTTCACTTGAGCAGTTGAAACTTTGGTCCCCAACAGCCGGTCCCGCTCAAATCAAACATTGTGTCTATGAACTGTGGCGATTTTAGTGACAGGCCACGCCCATTTCGATGCCACGCCCTATTTGAAAATATGTTGACTTTATCTTGTTCAGAATTTGATTCTGAACAACTTTTGTATTGGAGTCAAGATCATAGGAGTCCAACTTGATGTTGATATGAGCATTTAAGTATTTTCACGGTTTAAACCACACCCCTTTTAGAAGTCAATGGCTCATGGGTGCTTTAAAATTTATTGTACAGACCATTGTACAGAATCTTTAAGTCAGATTGAAGACATTGGTCCATATATGATATGGGCTAAAGGATTTTTGTCAAAGTCAAAAAACCTGGGATCCTTTGGCAATTTAATGTTTTTAACAAAATTCAAGATGGCCGCAAATCTGGTCGCCGGAAGTCATAGGTTCTTGAGGCATATTTGTTCACCATGAGGATATGCGTGTGTTAACAAAGTTTCATGACTGTAAGTCCTGTTGCTATAGCGCCACCTTTGGGCCAATCAGTGTAATATTTGCTGTCTGTTAATCTTGAGTCAACCTCTACAGCTGTAGTAAGTTTCATAATGCGTGCGAGCGGTTTAGGCTGTGTAAGTCAAACGTGGCGGAATAATAATAATAAAACTAACGATTACAATAGGTTGCCTTCGCACTTTGTGCTTGGAAAACTGATCCAAAATTTGATCAGGATGATCATCGTATTCTGGAGTTTCTAACCATATAGATTTGCATAGCTGTTTCGATTAGCAATAGTTGCAACACATTGGGTTGGAGAGTTCGAAGTTTAAAATATCCTTATCCATATCATTGTGGGCTAGAATGCTCTTGTTTCACTCAAGCTGGTTCTTAATCAAACCAAAACAAAAGTAATGTTGTTCTCAAGGGCAAGAGATATGGGTCACAATAGTCTCAATAGTCTATGCATTTCCACTCTGTGGGTCTATTATTGAAAAAGTCTCATAAAAAACTCACTTTTAAATCTCATTAATAACCTTGTTTGCAAATTACGTCAGAAAATTTGATTTTTATATAGGAATAGAACCAGCTTCCCAATGGTATGTAGAAAGAGGGTTATTTTTTATCAGTGCTGGACTATGGGGATGTAGTTTATAAGTATGCGTCTGCTTCTACCCTAAAACCTTTGGATTCAGTTTATCATTCAGCACTTAGATTCATTACAGGTGATTGCTTTAAAACCCATCACTGCACCCTTTATGAAAAGGTTGGTTGGCCTTCTCTTTTTATGAGACGTGAGAAACACTGGTTTTTATTTATATTTAAAGCTTTCATTGGGAAACAGCCACCTTACATGTGGACCATGCTGGACTGGGACACAGAGACCTATTGTACCCGGTCCAGTGAGCTGCTCCTCCTAAAGTTTCCCAGAGCTCACTCCAGTCTAGGAATGACTGCCTTCTCCAGCAGTGCTCCTAACTCATGGAATGCTCTACAGAGCAACTTAAAAATGACTGCTCTTCCTACTTTTGGTTTATTTAAATCTATGATTTCTGAATTGTACACGTCCCACTGTAACTGTTTTAGCTGATCTCATTCTCATTTAGTATTTCATCCTATTTTATTCTTGCTCTTTTTGTATTGTATATACTTTATAGATATATTTTTATTTTTATTTTTATGATGTTATCCTTGTTATTGTGTTTGGTGTATGCTCGTCGTCACTGTAAATGAGGGAAACCTCAGTGTCTCTCGAGGGAAAATAAAGGTTATTGATTGATTGATTTAAGTACACCAAGTTTGTGTGATGATTGACTCTAGTTAACCCCGCCTTTAGTCACCTAACATTGAGAGTAGGATTTTCAGTTAATTGTTATAGCACTCCCTATAGCCTGATATAGATACAATGATGATGACTTTAAGTTAACCTTGCTTTTTGGCATTAAGTTAATTTTTGATGATTTTGAGCCTCTGGCAGCCATGTTGTTTTGTCAATCGACTTCATCTTAGTTGAACAGTTAGAACTTTGGTCCCCAACAGCCACCAAGTTAGTCCCGCTCAAATCAAACATTCCCTCTATTAACTGTGCTAATTTTAGTCACAAGAAACGCCCATTTCGATGCCACGCCCTGATTGTAAATATGTGGATTTCATCTTGTTCAGAATTTTATCCTGAACAACTTTTGTATTGGACTTGTGAAAATGAGCCTCTCGACTCATTCCACTTCGGGATGTGGGCAACTGGTTTTATTCACTTCCCAAAATAAAGACCGAACCATAAATAAACAAAACAAAGTCCTTTGGTTCCAAAATATACATGAATTGTTCAAAAAGAAAAAAACTGTTAGCAATTTGCTAGCCTAGGCATAATTTAGCATAACAGAATGGCCAAGTACTGGCCTCGTGTCAAGCCAGTCTTAGCTTTCCTCCTTTTCCTCCAAACACAATGAAACCCCCTTAAATAAGGCACCTGATTTGTCTCAGGTGGACCAATCAAGGCCTGTTAGGCCATACCATGTACCAGGGGGGAAACATTTCAAATACAAGTACAACTAAAGCAATACACCAGTCATTTTCCTTGAAGTGAGAAGGGTTTCACTTTCTCACAGGACTCAAGATCATAGGAGTCCATCTTGATGTTGGTGGGTTAGTCTATAACATTGGGTTGGGAAGTTCAAAGTTTAAAATATTTGCCTACCAGGTAGAGAACAAGAAAAAACATATCATTGTGGGCTAAATTGGCAATGGCTGGAGCAGAATGGTAGCCTGGCAAGCCAGACCCACATCAGGATGTTGGGTCTGGGAACACTCCATTTGCACGGCTCAATCCAAGGAGTGGGATAAACAGTTGTCTTTCCAATTCCCTCTGCACGCAATAGGATAGCGCTACGATCAATCATGTAGCAGGGACCACACAGACTTCACATGGAACCGTTGCAACTCAGTCGTGGTTTTTCCAGCTTGCGAGCTAACGGAGAGTTGCTAGACGACCCTGGGTACAAAATAAATTTGCTGCCACTAGGGGCGTCTAGATTTCTAGGCTAGTAGAATGGTTCTCTGCTTACTAAAAGCAACCAACCTGTCCATCAGGAATCCTGAAGTAATAAACATAGCAAAAGCAATCATAGGTGGAATGTACAGGTACTTTCCTCGTCACACCTTACAAAGAACATAACTGACAGTCCCTCTCTCACATCTTTCACACACACGCACGCACACCTCACAAGGTCTGTGTAAAGAACACACTGACAGCAGCAGAAAATGGGTCTTACACCAATGAGCGGACATTAATACATAGCACACAAAATAGGCATGTAAAAGGCCAATGCTCGAGCAAAATGAACACCTGAATGTGACCAAATTAACACTTTTTTTCAAAACCAGCCCAAACTGTATGTACCCGCCCAATGCTAACTGTTCCAGCCTAAAGTGATGAAAAGTAGCCCAATTGGGAGGGGAACAGCCCAATCTTGCAACACTGGTTAGTGTTTTTGGGGAAAACTGATCCAAAATTTGATCAGGATGATCAGTGTATTCTGGAGTTTCTAACCGTATAGATTTGCATAGCTGTTTCGATTAGCAATAGTTGTAACACATTGGGTTGGAGAGTTTGAAGTTTAAAATATCCTACCAGGTAGAGAACAAGCGAAAACATATCATTGTGGGCTAAATTGGCAATGGCTGGGGCAGAATGGTTCTCTGCTTACTAAGAGCAACCAACCTGTCCATCAGGATTCCTGAAGTAATACCTTTGGCTAATGAAATCATAGGTGGAATGTAAAGGTACTTCTTTGGAAGCTACCATCATACCACCATTGACTGTAAGTCAAATGGCTGAGGAGTTATGAGTCTTTAAAGTTTTCAATGAATTGCTGTAGCACCCCCTATGGTCCTATATGGATGAACCATATGTATTTAGCCAGGTTAACCTTGACCTATGCTTCTTTAAGTACACCAAGTTTGTGTGATGATTGACTCAAGTTAACTCCACCTTTAGTCACATAACATTGAGCGTAGGATTTTCAGTTAATTGTTATAGCGCTCCCTATAGCCCGATATAGATATGATGATGATTGCTTTAAGTTAACCTTGCTTTTTGGCATTAAGTTAATTTTGGATGATTTTGAGCCTCTGGCGGCCATGCTGTTTTGTCAATCAACTTCATTTTACTAGAGCAGTTGGAACCCAAGTTGGTCCCACTCAAACATTCCGTCTATGAACTGTGGTCATTTTAGTCAGTGGCCACGCCCATCTCGATGCCACGCCCTAATTGAAAATATGTTGACTTTATCTTGTTTAGAATTTGATTCTAAACAACTTTTGTATTGGACTCAAGATCATAGGAGTCAATTTTGATATAAGCATTTAAGTATTTACGCGTTTTAAACCACACCCTTTTTAGAAGTCAATGGCTCCTGGGTGCTTTAATCTTTATTGTACAGACTTCGCTTTATGTCAGGTTGAAGACAAAGTTTGCATTTTTGGACTGTTGCTATAGCGCCACCTTTAGGCCAATCAGTGTAACATTTGCTCTCTGTTATTCTTGAGTCAGCCTCTACAGCTGTAGTAAGTTTCATAAAAAGCGTGCGAGTTTAGGCTGTGTAAATCAAACGTGGCGGAATAATAATAATAAAACTAACGATTACAATAGGTTGCCTTCGCACTTTGTGCTTGGCACCTAATAATAATAATAATAATAATAATAATAATAATAATAATAATAATGAATGAATGAAAAACAACACAAATTAAAGCAAAAGCACCGATAAAAGTAGGCCTATACAATGAAATGAGGCAGGCTTAAGTCTAATTTAAAATTAAAGTGTAAATTACATTTTGTTATAGACAATGTTTTCTCATTTGTCTTTGTTCCTTTAACAATGCATAAGCATGGCCAAACTACAAGTAGGACTATGTGTAGTTTGAATCTCACCACATAAGCATGTGGTAAGAACGATATGCTGTCATCCTATCAAGAGATCCAACTGGTCGTCTCGCGCGACGTTCCGGCGCAGAGCGACAGAACTGGACATCTCGCGCTACCCAACTGGACAGCGCAGAGCGACAGAACTGGACATCTCGCGCTACCCAACTGGACAGCGCAGAGCGACAGAACTGGACATCTCGCGCTACCCAACTGGACACCGCAGGGCGATGCAACTGGAGTTACTGGACGTCGCGCTATTGCGCAGCGCAGACCGGTCAGGTCCGTATGAATTAAGTGTGCTGGCCCTCAGCGGATGGTTGTTGTGCGTAAAAGTACCAGCACATGGTGAGAAGAGATGCACTTTTTTTTTTACGTTTATCAGTTCATGGTTTGGCCCATGTTAGCGGAAAAAAGACATGACCAAAGAATAGACAAAGATAAGGCCTATGAAACACACTGCCGCGTTTGTTGGATAGGACGCGTTAGTGTTGCCATGGTGACAGGTATTTTTTTTTTTAAACATTTGTGAGACGGATGAGGAAAGGTAAGGCTCTGAAAGGGCTTAAGTGGGATGAAACACGCAAGTTTGCAATTTCTGTTTGATGGTTATATCTCCAATAAAGAAGTGTTCACATCGTAATCGTCGGACATCGTCCACCCACACAGATATCGTCAACTGCTAGCAAAGGAATCGAGGTCTTATATGCTTGGGCTACTACTGAGTGTGATATAGGAGAAGTTGAAAAGGGTCGAATAAGCATGCTTAGTTTGTGTTTTGCTGCATTATTGTTACTAGAGCTTCCTTCAAATGCATTGCTGCTCTTTTTGCTCTTCTTTTCTATCATGCTCCAGGAGATGACAAGCCTCAGTTCCGTAGCGTATGATGTGCACGGTGGGGACTTCAGTGCACGAGCAGTGGCCCAGCGGGCCAAAGGTCCAGGCTGGCACAGAGAACTGATGACGGCCGAGGAAGCACGGACGCCCCGTTTCCTTTACAGGGAGGCCTGGTCAAACAAGCAGTTCCTGGTGGGTCATGAGAAGCTCAGTGCTACCGTCTTGATCCTTCTCTCTTTGTTCAGCTGACAGTTTGGACAGATTTACAATCAAACGCTGTCCCAAAGCACCCATCCCCGCCACTGGGCCTTTGTTTATCCTACAGAAAACCAAAGTCGGTCCCGGAACCTATGAGAGCACAGACTTCATCCAGGAGCTGGCCAGGAAGCCAGGCAGTGCCCGTGGCGTTTGTGCCAGTCTGGACAGCAGGTTCCGGGAGGTACAGGTAGGACTGCAGTCCAGAAGAGAGGGCGGTACAGTACCTGATTTAACCTATTCATGGAACTGATTTGAGATGGCATTTCTAAAAGGATGTAGTCTGCAAATATATAGGAAATATATTGGAATGAAGTCAATGTAAATTGTCATTATTTGCATTCAAAATCAACCACTTTATTGTGTGTGTCTAGAGTTGTACCCCAGGTCCCGGGAACTATGGGGAAGGGGGGGTCCCGGGGGCGGCTCTGGAGGCCATGTCTGCACGGTCAGCCGGGGGCGTTCTGATGAAAAACAGTTCTGGATGGAAGCGCAGCTCTGAGGAGACCAAAGTAACTATTCCTGCATTGGTCATTTAGCAGGCACTTTGCAAAGCAACTTACAGTACGTATGTATGTATTATATAAGTATGTTGTTTTATATAAAAACATGTCATCAATGAGCCGATATGGGTTATGCACCTTGATCAAGGAGCAAGGAGTCAACAGACACTGGGGTTCGAGCCCAGAACCTTTCAACTGGGGGCTGTACCTCCTACCCACTAGACTATCATGCTCCACAAGTACATGCACTAGATAAGCACACTAGTGGGTATTTCACCATCCATGTTGAAAAGTGTTGTGTGTGTGTTTTGTGTGTGCGTGCGCGCAGTACTGCGGGCCGAGTCCCTGCACGTACGTGTTGAAGAGCAGTGTTGACATCCTGCTGGGCAAGAGGACCGGCGTTAGAGGACCATACGATCTGTTCACCGGACAGCGAGACGCACCGGTAACGGCTGGCTTCTTTGCTGTGCCGGTAAAAAAACACACACACACACACACACACACACAGACACACACAGACACACACACACTAGATTTTTAACAGCAGCAAGAGTGGACCCAATAGAAAAAAATAAGTCAGCAAAAGGTTACAGGTTATAGGCCTGCTACAATTTGGGAGATTTTGTTCTGTTGATAAAAGTGTGTCAACTTTTCAATCAAATAAAACAAATAATAATAAACAATATGTACCAGGCATGCAAACTAGTCACCTTTCGGCGAAATTCGCAGTTTTTTTTAACAAAATTGGCCACTTGTGTGATTTGTGGAGATCCATTGAGAAAACATTGGGGGGGGGGGGGGGGGTCTACAGTCTGACGAAAACGAGACGATAACTAAATAAAAATCTATTTAGGATGACAAAATCTTTTGACACTTTCGTTAACGAATAAAAACGAGACGAAAATGTAAGCGGGACAATTTGGGAAGCGATCCAATCAGAACTAAGCTCTTTATGTGGGGGAGTAGGACTGATCGTCCCGCCCGGCAGGTCAACTACGAGGCAGAAAGGACCTTTTTTGGATCTGCGTGCGCATGTCCAAAAAAAAAGATGCTCGCGCAGGTCAAATTTTTATTTTTAATTTTTATATATATATATATTTTAATATAGAATATAGAATAATAGAATATTAATATAGAATTTATTTTTTATTTTTAACTCCCCGGAGTATAACCCTGGAACCCCCTAGTGGGTCTGTGTTTTCCTTGGCTCACGCATCAGTCTCACCTTTTTCACCCCAAACCAGTTTGCATGCCTGATGTACATGATGTTGTTGGTGTATCCTGGCTTGATGATGCCATCAGGGACGTGCACAGAAGTTTTGAGGGGCAGGTGCCGAATTGTTGACGGGGGGGGGGGGGGGATCGCGGACGAGCGCTGAGGGCACTTTTTAATACGAGGCAGAAAGGGCAGGGCCTCAAGCACCCCTAGGGCCCTATGTGTGCACGTGCCTGGATGCCATACACACGTCCATTTTAGTGTGCACATTATGCTTGTAGTTGTAAACCCATACACAACTGCCGTGTGCCTGAGTGTGAATTGTTTAGTGTGTGTATAGTGGCAGCTTTCCAGCGGCCGCTTCTGGGATCAGATAAATCCGGACAACGTGCGTCTTGAATTATAGATCGATTTATTTGTTCCATTCTTGAAAAATACAAACAAAGATGTCCCTATCGCATTCACACGGTTGAAAAATTGTTTGCCACTTCCGCTCCACCTGGTCATAGGTAACCCATCCTTATATTAGACATCTGTCAGTCAGAACATCAGACGTCTCGCTCAATTGGCCAGACAGAACACGGCAATCAATCAGTATTCAAACATAGAATTACGTAATTGTAAACCATAATTCACCATACTATTAAACCATATTTCATGAACTTAAATATTATAATTATGTGTATAATATATAATTACGTGTTATCAATCTTAATCACTCAAATTAATTTGCAAACATAAATATCAAAATGGCTCCAACAGTGTGTGTGTGTGTGTGTGTGTGGGCTGGTCCCCGCAGAAGCATGCAGTGGGGGCCGCCTCCACCGAGCGTGACTTGGAGGGTTTCTGCGATGCGCTGAACCGTCCAGAGAGGAGAAAGCACGGCGTGTTCAGCTCAGTGGCGCGGCACCCGTCTGTTCCCTCAGAGCGCATCTACCACAGCACCCTGGCCCAGTGGCCCCGCGCCGCGGTCAGTCACTGGAGGAGACGCACAATTCAGAATTTTGTTCAATTATGCTCAGAAATTGCTTTGTGGGGACAGTTGATGAGGATGCATGCATGGTTTATCAGAACAACACTCTAATAACACTCTTAATTATTAATAATCATTTCACGTTTATTGTTGTTCAATCATTCATTATGAATAAATGCCGGTTCAATTCAGAACTCAAGCCAAAAAAAAAAGATCAGACCACCAACTATTTCCTGTTTTTGTATCACTCTCTCCCTCTGTCAGGGATTACCAGGACCTGGGTACTATGAAGTCGGGTATCCGGGACGTCCGCTGAATCACAAACCCCCTCCCTTCTTATCGTCCTCGCCACGCCGCTCTAAGCAGCAGGAAAGGCCTCTGACGGGATGTGATGTGGGTAAACATTAGACTGCATATACCTCGTCGATCACTCATCTATTATTTACACGTTCTCATTCTTCTGTTTGCATAACACCATCCCATTAATCACAGCCAGAAATCACATGGAAAGGCCCGAAATCCACATGATAACCAATATTTCAAAGTTTTCACAAGATCACATCCAAATGCCCACCAATATCACATTATCTATTCCCCTTCTAAAACGGTCCACTGTTCTGTTCTGTCCTGTCGGAGAGGCGTGGGCAACAGGGTGGGCAAAGTAACACTTTCCAGCGTATCCCAGGGTGCCGAGGTGATCCCAGGCCAGCCAGGAGAACTCTAGAATGAGGGGATGGTTCTTCTCCTGGTCTGTACTCCTGCAAGCTGACTGTGGCTGGTACACTTCTAAAGGGAGGCATTAAGGGGGCATCCATCAATGTTTTACTATGCTTATCACGGTCTGAATAAGCACTCTTTAGAAGAACATTCATTTCTACCAGTCATTGCTGTCTCAAACCATTAGGATCCCATCGTTAAAATGTCTGAATTATTTGTTGACCAACAGAGACGGACGGTCTGGCGTAGGTATGTGAAGTGGGAGGCGGTGAGCCAATATGTGCTGTAATGGTTACCATCTCACCCACAGAGTGGTGTTGGTCCCGGAGGTTACAACTTGGACTTTAAAGAGGGGAAGAGATTTAGAAGCCCCACATCTGCCTTCAAATCATCCACACCAAGATTCCCCTCTCAGCCCCTCAGGGCCAGACACACGCAGTAAGAAGATGGATTCATCGCTTTATTATACACATTTATGGTCATTACACAGCTCAAATGAAATGATGATATGCATGTTTGTTTGTGTTTCAGAGAGAAGCTACGGCGGGGGAATGTTCCTAAAATGTATTGAAGTACATTTTAGGTTTGTTTAATTATTTTATTCCAAAATAATTAAGAATGTAATTATTGTTGAATGTGAATTTATTAAAAGCTTGAATCTAAAGGCAAAGCCAGTTTTGTCATGCCAGTCCAGAGTTAACCTCTCATACAAAATCTATACCATTTTACAAAATAGTTAGATAGTAGATAGTAACATTTCATGATGTCCACATAGAGATATACGCATTTACACATGAAAATATATCGATATTGTGTTGAAAATGTACATTTAAAAAAAGTTGAATGGCACTGAGGAGTGACTTGTAAGGTTTGAATGGCAAGAACCAATAAATCCACACAACAAACTGACAAGGGAAGAAAACATTTTAACTTGTAAAGGGGAAACTAGATAGCAGCACATTAATCATAGCTATGATTAATATTAATGTGTGCAGACACATCAAACAGTATTATTCATTAGCTGGTATGTGTATTTTTGAAGCCCACATGCTCTTTGAGAACCATGATGAAGTGCTAGAAAAATAAATATTCTATTTTGAAAGTGGTATACAACACGTCCTTCAACATAACGTTAACCATTGGTTCTGCCCATTGTTCGGGCGAAAAGCTTATTAATGTACAACATTGTTCATTTAAAAAGAAAGGTTTTTAAAAGAACAAGACAGCCTCTTGCAAACAACTGCCTCCAAGCAAACCCGGATAAGCAGGTCCAAGTTTTTAGTGACGAGCCGACTTGCAGATTTTGTTGTACACCTCAGGGAACGCATCGTTACAGCCGAGCTGCTCCCTCAACTTGTGGTACAGCGTTCCATCAAACATCTCCCAGAATTCCTCTCTGTCCATGTATACGTCTGCATACAGCATCTGGAACCTATGGGAGAAGCATGGCGATGTCAAAACCAACAAGATGGACAGAACACACAATTCAAACATCACACTATTTAATACATGGCTAAGGCAGGTATGATACTAGCGACAATTCTAAAATAGCTTGACGCGAGCAAGCCACATAGCTACAATAGTAAGGACGCAAGTTAGCTCAAATAGCTGTGATGCTAGCTAGTGTCTCAATAGCAACGTCTCTCCAGTCCTACCCGTGGACGTCTCTGACAAACTTCTCCAGCTGGCGTGTGGACGCCTTGGCCTCAAAGTGTTTCACCCTGGGCTCGCCGTACGCCCCGATGTCCACGTAGAGCTCCTCCTTCTGCTGGGCCTTGGGGTGCACCATGCCTCTGCTGGGAAGCAGCATGAAGGGGCACAGCCACAGGGGGTACACCTGGCACAACACAGGATGAGACCACCAGAGTTTAGCCGACTTATTTTCACACCCAAGCCAAGATTCCCAAGTGAGTCCATCCACCAGACCCCCCCTCAGAGGGAGAACACGTGGATCACTTGCTCCCCCCCGCCGCCCATATGTACCTGGATGTCCTGGTGGAAGCGAGTGAGGGCCGCCTGGAGGTGCCTCATGGGCACCAGCATGTCCTGGACCACGTGGTGCTGCTCGTACAGCCTGCGGATGGTCTCTCCCTGGGTGAGCTTCAGCAGGGAGATCTTGGGAGGTACCATCCAGCCCAACAGCCAGCGGAAGACAGGGTTGTTGCCAAAGGGAATGATGTCCTGGAGAGAGAGGGGGACACACGCACACACACACACACACACACACACACACACACACACACATTAAGGTGAGGAGCAAGAATCGATTCGCTAGCCAGTTAAATTACATTTTTAACATCAGCAAGAGTGGACCCAATAGAAAAAAGAAAGTCAGAAAAAGATTGCAGGTTATAGGCCAGCTACAATTTGGGAGATTTTGTTCAGTTGATAAGGTGTGTAAACTTTTCAATAAAATAAAACTAATATAATGATAATATACAATAAAATGTACATGATGTTGTTGGTGTATCTTGGCTTGATGATGCATCTGTGCCCTCAAGCCCTTCCTCCGTAAATAACTAATGCTACTAATGCTGTGTACAGGGAGGGCCCAAAAGACCAAGAGAGCTCCTCCCCTGTCAGACCGCCACCATGCATAATACATCCAACTATTTACAGTTATGGAACATAACCTTGTCACACTCACTGTTGGCTAATGTGGGGTGTGTGTGCTTGTGTGCGTGTGTGTGTGTGTGTGTGTGTGTGTGCATGTGTGCGTGAATGACAGAAAAGCATTAGTGGCTAATGCAGGGTAATGTTTGTGGGGGAAAGGCTTGGGGAAAAGAGAGTCCCCGGCCGATAAGAGGCACCGTCTCACAGGTCTAATGTATGCATGTGTCTGTGTCTGTGTACTCATGTTTACCTGCAGCTCCCAGAAGATGCTGCGTGTGTGTCTGTGGTAGTAGTGTCTGAGTGGGATGTACTCCACTCCACTGCGGTCGTCCTTCAGGTAGCCTTCCACGTGTTTGAAGAACCATGGCTTAAAGTACAGACCTATCCGGTTGATCTGATGGCACAGACAGACAGACAGACAGACGATGTTAAAAGACAGGACACATTCAGACCATTTAATAAGAAAGAAAAAATAGAAAGTTGGCTCACAATTTGCAATCTGCACTGACCGACAGCACCCAGCTGTACTGCTCAGTAGACACACCCGTCCCCTTACTGCTTCTAATAACTACAACTTTCTTTTGGTCTTTGGGACTGTGTACAATTCCATTTACAAACTATAAGGTGTAAGTGTAATACATTTAAAGAAGGGACAGGGAAGATGTCCTCTAGCATGTTGCCTTGGCTAATAGATTCAGAATGTGAAATAAATGTGTGAAATAAATGTGTAAACAAATGTGAGCGAGTATACAGCATGGAGTCAGTTTTAGAGTTTGTCCTTGTTTTTAAGGTCCAGCTCCCTCATCACCCATTGGTCCATCGAGCTGTCCGTTCCGCCTTCGGACTCAAATTCATTCTTCGATTCTTTTTTGGATTTTTGATAATTCCTTTAGTTTATAAAATGTAATATATAACAGCAAAGGCCAAAGTGTCTTAATCCATGCTTTATCAAACACGCAAGAAAAACAAAAATAAAATATTCCTTTTATAACGGTCCATGAACCAAAAATGTGAATTGAACTGGAACATTAAGCAGCAAATGTTTTGTTTTTTTAAACAATTGATAGATTATTAAAATTAGAGTAGACACATTTTCAGAAAATGTGCAGCTCTAAAATCGAGGCTACCCTACCCTGGCTAACCAGGAACCAATGCCCCCCCCCCCCCCCCCCCCGTCCACACACCTTGTCAGGCTCTGCGTGGTCCGTCATGGTTCCCGTCATAATGACGGCACTATCCAGGGAGTACTGCAGGCCCTCGACAAACGTGTTGCCCTTGTTCTGCGATGCCTCAGTGAACCGCTGGCACACGTTCTCCAGCCCCCGGACCGGCTCGTAGCACAGCTTCACCCACTGCTTGGCCGGGACGATCTTGATCTCTGCGGCAACCAGGAAGCCCAGCGTACCGCAGGACCAGGGAACGGCGTGGAACAGGTCCGAATTCTCCTCCTGATGGGGAGGGAAGGGGGGGGGGGGGGGATCACAACTTTGATTTACAGTTACTACACATCACTTAAGGGTGCTCTTTAGAAGAATCTGAAAGTCCTTCTCATGACAGACCCCTCTGGCCGTAAGTGAACTGAAGCCTTCTAGAGCTGGCGGACTGATAGCACTGGAGTGCAAGCATACTCGCACTAAGAATAAAAACAAACTAAAACATACAGATTATTAATACAAACTAACTTGGGGAGTGAGCTTAGACATCAGGTTCTGCCTTCTCTACGGCAAAACCATCCCGGTTCAAATATATAAACGAAATCCGTCCAAAGGCTGTTCTACAGAGATATAGGTGAGATTCTGTCATATCGGTCGATGCTGTGAGAATGGCCGTTGATACCTTTATTTAGTGCCATTTTGTACTAAAAAGAGACACCTATTGTCAGGATCCCAAGGTGTTCTGAACGTCACCTGTTGATGATCAGGAACTTCAAATCAATGTCAGTCTCAGCCTATGGTGGCTGATGGGACTGGTCCCTTACCTCTGTGCAGCGGACCAGGCTGCCGTCTGCGAGCACTAGTTCAAATGCAACACAGATGTGCTGAAACAGCCCATAAATGTGAGAGGACGACTCGATGCCGGTACCCATCACCAAACCACCTGAGGGAGAGACGGAAAAAGAGAAGGAGAGAGTTATTGGAATCTTAACCAGGTGTGGTGTGATTAGCCGTAACAAGCCGTTACGGACATCTGCCCCTTAAGACATCACAGGTGTGCGTGTCCACCTAGATGTGTGACGGATAGATGAACAACGTTTGCGACAGTCCATTGGGTAGGCTGGTAGACTGATCTATCCAGCACACATCTAGGTGGACACGTCCACTTTCTGCCCCTTATGACGTCATAAGGGGCAGATTTCCAAAATGGCTTGTAACGGCTAATCACACCACACCTGGTGGCATGTCATGGGACCTTTAATTATTATTTTTTTTATTATTTATATAAGTTAACATTTTCTATCCATTAGAACATAACCAAAGTCTTTCAATACATTTTCTGTAATAACTGACATCTGCATATGTTCCCATTATTGGGTCTATGTGTTGGGGATGTACCTGCTAGCCCATTTCCTTCCTCTGAAAAAGCTCAAAACAATCAACAGGAGGCAGCGTTTGCAAGCCGCCAGGTCATTGCATACGCACAAGTGTGCATGTTTAAATCGTGTTTAAAGTGTCTGTGTGTGTGTGTGTGTGTGTGTGTGTGTGTTAGAGTGTGGACATCAAAATGAATACAGCATCCTAATGGGAAAACATTAGCCTCGCGATAAGCAGTTTATGGCATCAGGAAAGCTATTATGAAATTCGATCCCAGGGCGCCCCTGGTCCTACAGCCCATTTCCTCTCCATTTCTTTTGTGGAACTAAAACATAAATCGTCTGATGTGATTAGGGAGGCGAGCAGGAAGCTGATTGGCAGGGAAGATGTAAACGTTATATAATCCTACGAGGAGCCTCGGAGGGTGCAAATCTGATGTCAAGATGTGTCGACAAATGCATCATACCCACTCCGTCTGAATGTTAAAACAATACTTTTTATTCCTCACTCCCCTCCACACTTGAAAAAATGCAACAAGGAATAACTTTATAATGCTGAAAATGATGATGTATAATTGTGATTATAAAACGGGTGGCTTAAATCAAGCGATCTGATTGGTTCCTAACTGTTGTATATTGAGCGTATACACACAGCTATGACGCCCATTCAGTTTACAGAGCTCTGTATCACTCCGCGCATAACTTGAGCTGTTGTTTATTTATATATAAAAGCAATAGCATAGTTCACTGAAGCCTAAAAATATGTTGATTGATGGAGAGGGTGGAAATGTTGTAAAGCAATAGGCACACTGTGAGTAAACTGCTCGATAATAGGCTAAATTGCCGGCATACCAAGCTATCGTCTCTAGCCTTCTCTCTGAAGGACGCTACAGTGTGTTGCAGAGCAACTGCCGCACACTTTGCAGGCAGCCAGGAGGGACTACATTTTTGTATTTGTTGTACGCCCCTTGACTGTGGTATAATGAGCACATTCCACTGTCGTGATCTATTGCTTAAGTGATCAGGATGCCAGCGACAGCCAGTTAAAGTGTTCTGGGTATGTAGTCTGTGGTCTGGGAATGTGCATGAAACAAGGCATGAACTGCAACAGCAGAGCCACTGAACGATACCGATTTTGTGTGCAGTTAACAGCAGTTTCCAATGCTGATGAAGATGCTAGTGTGGACTACGGTCAACAACTTGACTGACATGAAAATAGTGTTTTTATATTAAGTTCCATAGTCGGGACATGAGTGAGAAAAAGGCACATCAACTTTTTAGACTATTTAGACAAACTGTCCAAATGAGAACAGTGATGGTGTTATTAACATACCCACGGTGAGGTCGTCTAACTCGGGCACCACAGGCAGCGTCCAGCCAATGGAGTTGAGGAGAGCGGTCACCTGACCCATGTTGGCCAGAGGCTCAACTCGTACCACCTGCCATTAACAGCACAGATCCAGCATTAGACATATTGTTTTTAGGGAGAAAAAGCAGCCAACTATTTGCCATTATAAAGCTATGAGCAGCACACAAGTGGTACTTTTAATAATGAATGAGAATACCTATCCTGGTCTAGCCTGCCTCTGTATGAGCCAATATCGATTTTAGACTGTCCTCGGCTCATTTCTGACCAATCAGGGCATCTCTTGGCTGATTGGTTTTGGGAATCCATCTTGCCTGTCAATCACATTGTGCACACAGTGTAATCCTCTCAATGGCCAAAGAACGTGGGAGGAGGGTGAGCTTTTTTTGTTGAGGTTCAAAGTCTTCCGCTCCTTTCTGCGATCTCTCTTCAACAACTTTAGAAACCGTACATACAGCACCTTCAATCAATCCTCACAATCATCATTTGAAAATTATGTTCTGTTCTTAGCGTGTAGTTTAGAACCAATGAAGAATAATATAATATAATATAAAAAGGCTTATGTTAAAGGTATTTTTGAATAAAGTGTTAGTATTTTAAAAAGTCAAACATGTGTTTTTGTGTATTCTGTAGCTAGTTTGAACCATGAACCCTGGTGCTGTGAAGCAGCCCTGCTGCCGACCACACACATCTGTGAGGGCTAAAAACTGCACCATGTAGGTCTACACTGCACCCGCTTTTAGCCCCCTGCCTGCACCCTGGTCCTTACGGATGGCGGGGGTCGGGTGACACAGTGGTTAGCAATGCTGCCTCACCAGCAGACAGGATCCTGTGTTTAATACATTGGATATACATCATTGTTATCATGAAAACTGCAATAGTGATAGTAGTTGCCTTCCTCAAACCATAACGCTGATTCTGTCTTAGTGTGATGATGATAGGATGACTGGACGCCTGCCCCCCCCCACCTGACGGCTACCAGCTTGCTTAGTAGCCAGCAGCACTACACCACTGTAGAGTATAGACATTACACATTTGACCATCCCTGGAACGAGGGATCCCCCACTCAGTGTTCCTTCTAAAGGTTTCTTCCTTGATAATAAAGGGATAATTTTCCTTGCTCTTTGGAGAGCTTAGGGTTAGCGGGTGATGCAACATATGGCGTGTGAAGCCCTTTCAGCCATTAACTTTGATTCAGTGATACAAATTAAACTTTGATCTTTTCTGTTGGATCCCCCTCAGCCCGGCATGTAGGCTACCTGTCGCTTGATGTCCACGTCCAGTATGTCCATCATGTTGATCATGATGTTCTTGTTGGTTTTCTTGTACTTGGCTACTCGGAGGGACACGGTCAGCCAGCCGGGTCTCCCCGTGCACATGTGGGTCTTGGCTCCGTCTTTTCTCCAGTCACTCACCTGGAGAACGAGCACAACCCAACATGGCATTGACTTACACAGAGAAGCAGTAAAACACTTACACACGCAGCTAGATTATACCAGTGTTCCAGATAGTACGTTATCTGTTAGGCCAACAGCCTCTGATCCTTAAAGTTGAACCCTTTCCCAAGACAAACTATAGCGGAAATAGAGTTGAACAAAATAGTTATTTCTGTAAAGGGATAACAATTAACCTCCTGGTTACATAACTATCAATACAGATTGTTTTTGTATTTTGTTACAGATTCGTTGTTTACCAATCAAGCAAAGCCTGAAAGCAAATGTTTAAATGTTTTAAGACAGAGATAATGTATAATGGCATAGATACGAATGATACAGACAATATAGAAAACGCGCACGCACGCACACACACACACACACACACACACACACACACACACACACACACACACACACACACACACACACACACACACACACACACACACACACACACACACACACACACACACACACACTTATTTATTATATAGGTCTGGATGTGCTCACCTGTCGCTGAATGTCTTTGACACGTTGGTCATGCAGTTTTGGCGCAGAGCACATCTTGAATATTATCCATGCACGCAAATAATAATACACGTCGAATACAACGGAGAGCGGTAGCAGGAATAAACACACAAAGATCCATCTTTGATGAACGATCACGTAATCGAGTCCCTTTACTTTAATCCACAGTAGAAATAACACTACCAAGACCCCTAAATACATGAACGAATCCATCGCTGTACAGCCCACGGCCTTCTCACTAGCTAGTGCCTTAGTAATGATCAAACCAAACACCCTAAAACAGCTACTACTCTTATTCACGAAAAAAACGAGCGACTACACTGGTGTATGCAGCGGATCTTGGCGACGCATTGATCCGCTAGCTGCACGCTCCAAAAACCTGATACTTCTCTACCTTACTTCACAACGATAGGTAACCAGCTAGGTGACCAGCTAGGCCCACCCCTTCTTCATGCTGATTGGTTAACCGTGTGGCTAGAGGGTGACTCGAGTCTTACAGCGTGCGGTTCTGGACCAGTCACAGAGCAGCAAGCGTGTCACACCATCAGCCCGTTCCTTGTGGCTCCATCAATTTGTTTAGTTCAGTCATGCGTTACTCCAATCATGTAACTATAGGCCTACCTAGGAATATGGTTTCAGAAAGAAGACGTAACGCAGTCTAGTCATTGAGGGGACAGACGGAATGAATAGGATAAAATACAATAGAATAGACTCGAGTGGAATGGATATTATAGTTGTTTTAAAGGCCTACATCATACACAATAGGAATGCATTGTGTTGTATTGAAATTAGCCTTTTAGTTTTAATGACATTAGTGTTATCAGATCTGACCTTGACTTTTAGAGAATATCTCGCTAAATAAAAATAAAAATAAAACTCAATAAAAAAATATCGATATAGGACTAGCCTATACATTGCTATATCAAAGTTGAACATAACGTAATACACACAATGAACAACATATATATTAGGCCCATTTGTGTGTTCGTGATAGGGCTATTGTGAAAAAGTTTTTAACTGTTTTTAACTGTTTTAAAGTAGGCCTATAGTTGGGAGATTATTTTTCTCCTCGTTTCAAATTTCCCACAACATCGAACAAAGGAGTTTGTATTCTTTAATAGGGAAAGGTCTATAGTCAAACGTGTACACTTGAAACATACAAATAAAAAATAAATAGTAGGCTAAACGTAGAAGGAGAAAAATGGAGATGCCTATTGTTAATTTCCCACATGATGGGACTTTGTATTCATATTAGGCAAAAAAAAAAAAATAGTAGGCCTATAATCTGTCATTCTCTCCATCACCGCACGTCCCTCTCCCCCTGCTCCCCCCTGCTCCACTCACACGCACACGCAGATAAAGTGGTCCACTTTGAGAGGGTGGGGCGCCAGTAAATGTTCCTAAGTGGGGTCTGTCGCTCCCTCATCCATCTGCAGGGATGATCGCCAACCACCCGGACTGCAGAGCTTTTAATACAACAACTTCCAGTCAATGGTCTATTCCTTCCGAAGGATAGCGCGGATATCTGCACGGTACAGGCTGATATGTGGACGTAAAAGATAGGGTCTTCATCCTCCTGAGACAGGGAAGCCATGGAAAGGTAGTCTATGCAATAGCATTCCCTTATTCCTTTATGACTTTTGGTTTCTTTAACTTCTTTCTATATGCGCGATTTATTCTTTATTTCATTTGATAATCACTATTATAACTTTGAATCTGAGTTTTAGGCTTCGTCTTTGTTTTTCCACCGCGTCGCATCCTTAATGAATGGTCTGCGCGCAAGAGGAGCGCACTCTCACTCTCCATATGTTTGGTGCGCGCATAACGGACCCCGCAGGCAACCTTTCAAAGGCTTTCTGCAGCACTAACAACCTCCCTGCCAACACTCGCTGTCTTTAAGCACCATGCCTTCTCTGCATCATGGGGCCATCTTCGTGGGGGTCTTCCTCATAGTGACCGGGGGCTCCACCGCCTTCCTCACCTCGTCCCAGAGCCGTCTGCAGGCCTTCTCCCTCTGCTGCGTGGTGCTAGGGGCCGTCATGCTCATCCTGGGGCTCTTTTGGGCCATGAACACCAAGTCCCCGGTCAACTACAACCACGGAGAATACAACGGAGAGTGTCCGCACTATCCCTACAACGACTACCCCAACTTTGGGAGCCACGTCCTTTTTGCGCCATCGGGGAGCCGCTTCCCGGAGTCGCAGTCCGTGTTTCTGCCAAGGTAGGGTAGTGATTTACTCGAACAGTTTGTTCATAGGCCTACGTGGTGTAATTCAGCAGACACAGGAGGCCTATGCAAACATCAACTTTACTCTATATTCTATACAAAAAGCCGTGATGTCACGCGTGATGGGATGCACCAATAGACCGATCGATTATGATGAGTCGTGCGAGCCCACCCATCATACGATTAACCGAATCTCATTATTTCTTAATATAGACAGCAGAGCGCAGCGGTCTTCTCTCAAGGCCATGACCCTTGGAGTCACCATCGTGCTCTCTATTAGACGAATGAGACCATATATCATGATGTTCTAGGTTCACACACAAGTAATCAACCATTAATAAACAAGGCAAGACTTTATATCAAAGCCATACAAACAATACATTATTATGATAATATCCTAACTGCATCTTAACTAATAGGCCACCATACCAAAGCATGGTTTCACTACCGAATTTTGCAATTTGGGAAATGTAGACCTATGCATTATCTAAGCATGGCCTGTATAGCCAAGGGTATCTCATATGGGTGTCATCAAGTGACCTGTATAGCCTTATATGGGTGTCATCTAGTGGCCGATATATGCAACTGCAGCTGGAGACGGTTTGCTAAGTCTGTTATTTTTTTGGACAGGCACACAACCCCAGAACGCCATCGGAGTGGCGCCAACTGTGAGGAATTTGACTACCCTCCCATGGATCCCGGATGTTTCAGTCCCTCTACACAACCTCCCCCGTGGCTGGGACCCCCACCCCCCTATGAAGTGGCCATCAAGGTTACCTGCAGCTCGACGCACCTGCGGCGGGCATATTCTGACACCCACCTGGCATCGGAGCCCCTGTTCGGACGATCGAGGGAGATCAGCTTTGAGGTGTGACGCTGGACAATGTTCAAACCTCCTTCCCATGGCTGCCTGTCCAATAGGACGCTGGGTTCCAAAATGCAGACTACTCAGAATCCACCCTTCATTAGTCAGTGTGATTAGCGACATGGTATGACAGTAACATCAATTGATACCGCAGGCGGCATGCTTTTTGCTAATGTTGATTGAATATGTTCCAGCATGCGCAACCTATCTCAGAGATTACTTTGCCCGGTTAATAAAATGTCAGGGATCTAACAAAGCGATGTATCTAACCGGATTTTGGCCTTTTGTGAAGTACACTTTATTATACACGCTTATTATTGGTATATAGCACCGATTCTCGGTTTGGAGTAGTGCATAAGGCTAATGATGGGTATTTTGAAACCTGAAGGGATAACTTCTGGATTTTTCAACCTGGACTCTATTTTTTGCACCTTTCAGTTTTGGTCTAAGTGACTAATGCAGGCATTACATTTTAAATTTGGTCCAGTATTGAGCGAGAACGCCAAAGTGCTTGTTTTTGCAACTGACAGGCTAAGATTATATACTATCATTGTGGAAAGGATCCCTATCCACCTTTTTTGCTACTTTTTGCTTGATCTGGTCTGTTTGTTATTGTGTCTTGTCAAGTCTTGATCAAGAAGTCTCACTCTTTAATCGCATTGCAGGAACTGTCCCTATTGTTCCATTGTCATTACAATCTCAACTTTCCTTCACCTACATTTTTGAGATAACAATAAGTTACACTTTCGTTAGTCCAAAACAAAAAACTCTGGCCTGCACTCCTGTCTCCAACTCCCTCAAGTTTCTACTTTTCCCTTCCTGCTTCAACTCAACCCAAGCGATATTTCTGAGCAAGAGTTATCCTCAAGCGAGATCCTGGTTTGACACAATAACAAACAGGTCAGATCAAACAAAAGGCAAAGAAAAAAGCTGTAGGGATCCTTTCCACAATGTTGTCAGACACTTATTATAACAACCAACAAGCACTATAAGAGGATGTACAGGTCACATAGGGTTACATTGCTTCATGCATCGTGACTGCAGTGGCTGAAGAGGTCTTGCTCAACACTGGACTAATTTCAAAAATATTTGTCAGTGTATTTGTCAGGAATACAAAGTCAATGTTGAAAAAGTTATAATTTAACTGCGATATTGTGATTGCAACAGCCATGTGGTGTCTGTAGTATTTATTTTGTTAAAAAAATGATCACACATTATTTAATAACCCTTATCTCCCATGTACATGTTTTTTTGTTATTCACATCAGAATGTAAAAATGGCTCCATAACTCAATATGATTATTTACTTTGCAGGCTTTGGCCAGTGGTATGAGGAACTAATACAGGCATAAGGTTCACCGCACCAACTACTAGGGGCTCACAATATTCACGGTTCGGTTCATACCATGGTTTTGGGGGTCACGGTTTTCGGTTAGTGCCTATTAAAAGTGCCTATGAAAAATGTTGTATGTATAAATATGCGTTCTCCCCTAACAATGTATGAGTGGGGCTGTGCCTTGTAACGTTTTTAAAAATGGCTGTAGCGATGAAGAAATGTTATTTCTCAAACGGTCTAATAAAACACATGTTTTATTGGAAAAACGCTCCAAAAAGCAAAACTGCAATACTATGTAGGTGCTGTGTGGAGGAAGTCAGTCTTTCGGATCCACTCTTGGCCCGAGCCTGAATGTAAAGCGGGTCGCACACCAGATGAGCCACAGAGCACAGTGCCGGCCAGTGTCGATTTTTCGGCTTGTTCTGTGTTGAATATAACGAGTGGTAATGATAATGATGGTACGATCCAGTTGTATGGTACGCCCACCCATACTCTTGCGGTATTTCACGGAGGAACGCCCCCCTTTGGTCGGTCCCACTCTGAGAGTATACCGAGTTCAGTGAGGCTGACCGTACGACTCGACAACAAAAATGGCTGCGCCCGTAAAGAGATTTATTTTCTTTGTGTTTGTATCACGTTGGTCATTTTAATGTTGATTTTAAATGCTCTTACACACTTGATAACATTGCTACTTTATTCCGGTCACCAATTTATGCATTGCACAGTCTTGCTGTGCGTGCAATACAATGTAACGTTGTGTTGTTTGTTTTCGAGCTGGTTTGCTAAAGAGGCTAATGTAGCTAAAAATAACAATGATTAGCCAATGACAAACAGGAACGCTATAAGTGCTGCAAGCCAGGAAATTACATCACGTTCTCGCTAGAGCAGGTTGGGCGTACTGGTGTACCATACAACTGGATTGCACCATGAGGCGGTGCCGATTTTTGAGCTCTCTTTGGAAACTTGACCCACGTTAGTTTCAATGAAGACACCCAAATGATAAGGGGAATTAAACATTGTGCAATCCAATTGCACTGCAGCGCTAGCCTATTCAAGAGCATGCAAAGAAATGGATTACGGTGGATGAAGGAACGGCAGATAAGAAAAATTTATTGCAGGAGCATGAATAGTTGTTCCGTGAGGAAAGCGTTGTCGAAGCGCTGGCGGGAGAGGAAAAGGGACCACCTCTGCGATAACAACAAATTAATTTAAAAGTGAGTGAATGTTTTTAAATGAATGTACACAGATGGATGGCACAGGACATTTGGTCACCAAATGAAAAAGTTAGTGAAAAATGTTAGGACACAAAACCTTTTTTGAACCGAATAAACCAAACAAAACATACCCGAACCATGACTAGCGGTTAATTCGGTTCACTACTACTCAATCCCTAGCAACTACAAGTAAAACCAACAGGATTTACCCTCACCATGAGACCCACGCTTCAATCAGGGTCATCTGGTATAGTAAAGATCTGGTCTAGGTTGAAATAAAAATCTGCAGGATCGGTGGGTTGGTCAGAGGGAGGAATCTGGGTTGACAGGAACCCTACTAGCCTGACGGACAGAGGGACTTCTGCCTGCAGATCACCAACAAGAACACCCAAAGCTCATTCCTACTTCTTCTTCCGTTTGCACTACAACAGAGCATTTGAGTGGTAATAATCAGGTGAAGCACTGTAACCCGATCTTTGTATGCCTCTCTCGCTACAGCGCTGTTGACCGACTCGTCCTCATCCATTACCTGCTAATGCCTCTGACCTCCATGCTATTCTAAGTGGTTATTTTGTTTTTCTTTTTTTTTAAATTGTGTTTCATCTGGATGCCAATATTCTTGTCTTGAAAAAATCGCTGCTTTTGTAAACCTAACTTGTCAGATACTTACAATCTTAGTCAAGTATAGGTTTCAAGTTGAAAAGTCCACACAAACACCACCAACAACAACAACTAACCCTATCTATGATACAATGACTGGGGCATAATGATAATATGCCATAGGCAGCAGTGGCACTGGCAGAATCCCTGTTACTTTCCATAGTGGAGGCCACTGGTATTGACTAATGCAAGGTGTGGTTAATAGGAGGGGATGAGGAGGATTGCTCTTATCGACCAGTGTGAAAGAAGCTGCCCTTGCGACTCATTAAGCAGTCTCCTCTCCAAGGCTCCTATTAAATAAAAAGCATGTCCTCACCCATGTTAAGTTTCTTTAAGACTGTCCTCAACCATGTCATTTCTTTAAGCCTGTCCTCACTCTAGTTTCTTTAAGCCAATCCTCACTCTAGTTTGTTTAAGCATGTCCTCACCCATGTAGTTCATTTAAGCCTGTCCTCACCCATGTAGTTTCTTTATGCATGTCATCACCCATGCAGATTACATTTCTTTAATTATTTATTATTATGGTTGCTAGGGCTGCACTTTGCACTTTACAATATTCTTTAGAGCTTGGGCTCGAAATGCACATGAAGGCCACAGAGTTGTTTCCTGAAAATAATGTTGGAGGGGGCATTCCTACCCTTTGTCTTATTTCTCCTACTGTCTGTCTGTTGTCATCGGCCATTATTTAGTATCCTATGTCATTATTTTGAGATCGCAAGGACAGACCAGGGCAGGCCCATAGGTGATACCCAAGGACATAGCCACCCTCCCTCAGGAGGCAGATCTAACAATAGACCAATCTTAACAAGTTAGTATTTCAATGAGTGGGCTTTCTCAATTCTTACGGCCAAAGCACACATTACACATTGCTGTTACCTACAAAAGTTTATGCAAGGATATGCATACAGATAGGCCTACTTTATTAAGAAGGTCAGAAAGTAGAAAGTAAAGTTGATGAAAAAATGTAATAAACTAAGAATAATAACTAAAACATGTATGTTCAATAAGATATTCATTCTGCATAGGTGTTGTTAGTTTAAAGCTAGGGGAGGCAATTTATTATAGAAGCACTTTTTGTCATATTTGTTGAAATTCTCTTTACACCCCAAGAGCAATCAATAAATCAAATGCTCTGACAAAAAAAAATACAAAATTCCGTTATCTGGCTGTCGCAGACCTGTAATCTGTCTATCTGTCTGTCTACCTACCTACCCGGCTACCCGCAAACTCTGCCCGGTCACTCTTTGTGCAGATTGTGAACAGCGTCTTCCATTAGCCGGGCATCGCCAGACGAATTACAAGTTATTAGTCTGAAACCTCTCCGTTCATTTTCGATTTCCAAGGGGCGTCACCAACGGGCACAGACCCAAATGCCTCTGGATGAAATTGGATAGGTCTACAACCAACCATAGCAACGAGAGGGGTGAGGCAGCACTGCGCGACGACATCTGTTAATCATACAACATGCTTGCAGCAGAGAAGATCTGATCTAAACGGTTGTGATTGGCCGGTCTATTTCATACCGGGCAAATCTATTTGTACGGGAGGGGAGCCAGACTTTATCTGCAGAGCAAGTGAAACGTGAGCTCACGAGATTCATCTGGTTCCCAGGCTAGTCTTCAACAAGGCTAGGCAGACCTATTGTTAAAGTTACCGTAGTTTATTTCATGTGTTATTGGGGCAGTGGCTTTGCAGGGAGTCAGGAAAGCAGGAAAGGAGGTTTGGTCTTTTTCCATTGGATAAATCCAATATCTAGCTTACTCTGGTTTGTTTCTCAAATAGTCTACTCTACCTTTAATAATAGGCTGTCCAGCAAGGGCAGATGGATGTCAACGGAACTGAGGGATGGAGTTCCGTCAGTCAACAGAAGCTTGTTAAGGCGAACCTCAAACCCTGAAGCCACACCCATAGCGTGGATAACATGAGTTACTACATTCCTTTATAGGAGGGTCAGAAATCTTGATCTTAATTCTTGAAGTGTATAACACAAAGTCCCACGAAATAAAGTGCGTTACAAGAAAGGCGAACGTAGGGTAAATATAATGGTGTTGTTGAACTCGGACGAAGTTCCATTTTTGAGTTAATAAGAGGCTAATAGCTAACCACAAGGCTGCAAAAAAAACGTCCGAACAAATGTAGAACTTGGTAGCCAGGCAGCAACAGTTACAAAAAATATTGATAGTGATTGTTGTCTGCCGTTTGGATATTCGGACCCGTTTCATCATTATCTTTTTCATTATTGGTGTGACGCGTAAAAATACATCTTGGATAGTTCTCGTTGCATTTTAGGAAAAGCATTCCTATAAGAAGTTCAGGATTCTGGTGACGGAACCCGCGCGCAGCCCGCCCAGCCCAAAGAGCGAACGCCTCACGCGACTTCCTCTACTGGCACGCGCGCGCGCATACACACGCACACGAACGCAACCACGCACACACACACAAGCTACACTTCCAGCTAGCGGGGGCGCGGTCTTCTTGCAGTTGTAGACGGTGGGACACGCGCGTTATCGTCAGCAGCGACTCTCTCAGAGCCCTGGTGGGCATCGGTCACTGCTGGGGATATGATGAGACTGGATGAAGGACGGTTCATTCCACATGTTATTGTGTAACCGGAGACCTATGAGAATCCCCGTCACCTTTCCTGTCTTCTGTAAAGGTAAAGTGAATCGACCAACATTTGGACACCTAAACAATACTTGCACGTAGTTAGCCTTTCTCCTGGGGTGCTCACTCATGTATATTTTGGAGTTTCGTTTTGCACTGTAGTCGCGTAAAAAGCAAGCTGTTTGAAAAGCAAACGTTTTTCATCGCATCCGGGTTTGCTTAAATTACGGTTGGTGGATCGGTCTGAAATAATCTCTCCGTGTCCGTTACTCGATTGCAGGCTCTCTGTGATGGGGGTCGCTCAATGTAGCAGCGGTTAGGCGGTGGGGGACACTACAGACATGCCCTTTCCCCAGAGCATATTGCTGTGTCTGGGCGTGGTGCTGATGACGGCCGGTGTGGTCATGGCACTCTTCACGGGCGCCGTTCCCCACGGTATCCCGCTGTTTCAACTCGGACTGATTCTGGGGCTCGGGGGTGCGGGGCTGGTGGTCACTGGGCTCTGCGCTGCCATGAAGAACCTGCAGGTGGCGGTGCCAGGACACTTTCTCCTGCACCCCCGCACGGGCACCCGCTTCAGCCCCCACCAGGCGCTGGCAATACAAAGGTAGGCGCACGTGCTTCACACACAGATGGGTAACTTCATATTCGTAGTTTTTGAGTCACTGATATGCCACCATATGCTATTAGGTCTTTAACACATGACGTGCCTTTCTCTCTCACTCTCTCTCTCTCCATCTCTCTCTCACGCACGCACGCACGCACGCACGCACGCACACACACACACACACACACACACACACACACACACACACACACACACACACACACACACACACACACACACACACACACACACACACACACACACACACAATAATAATAGTTTAATAAGAAGCTGAATCTAAATGAACATTCATGTGTGCTGAATGTGTGACACAGAGAGGAGTGAAAAATAAAGATGTTCTGAAAATAGAAGTAGGTCACAGGGAAAGCTTGCCTATGATGGCCCATGAATGTATACAAGACTTGCTCTGCTCAATCTCTCCCATGGTGTCAGAGACAAGCCAGGTGCACGCTCTCCAGCCTTTTTATACTTCCAGTAACAGACAGGAGATGGCTCTCTGGCCAGTGGCTGCTCGTCTCCTACGTGGTTAGTGCTAGTTAGCGCTTAACACATTCGCAAGCGTGTTTTGCGTTGTGTCGTGTTTTAATCTCAGAGGCAGGGGGAGATTATGACTCACAAGTACTCACAAACACACTGAGTGCTGCCGGCGCTAAAGTTTTATGGACGGAAAGCGGAACAGGAAGCGACCGCATGTTCACAAAATGAGTCGCCCTCAAAAGAACTACCATCACATGGTGGACTTTGTTCTTCTCAGGAGGCTGGACCGCATCCGCAGGGAGATGTCCACGGACTCGGTGGCCGGGCAGGCCGAGCTCGCCGAGCCCTCCCTGCCCTCCACGCCGCCCCCCTGGGACCTGGAGCCCCCGCCCTCCTATGACACGGTGATGAAGAGCCAGGAGCACGCCTCGCAGCAGATATGACCTGTGACCCCCCCCCCTGCCCCCCCCCATCCCTCCCTCACCCCCTTTCCTCCCTTTCTCCCAGAGGAAGAAGAAAACCGCAGGGACAGGAATCCATGAGTCATGAAACAAGCCTGAGACGACAAAACCATCGTCAGCTGCATTTCACCAGCAAAAAAAAGTTCACTCTTTGTGCCTTCCTGGGAACCACCATCTTGAACACCAAAGCGAGCACAGAAGTGGGGGCCTGCAAGCCAAGGGGACGATCTGGGCTGAACTAAAAATAGGGCTGTGAGGACACGAGTCCTAGATGGATGAAACGTTGGAGGGAACTTTACTGTTTACCATTTCCTGTGTTGCTCTAACCTTGCCCCATCCCACCCGGGACTCCAGCCTTATGTAACTTTTGAACCGTTGTTGACCCTGTATGACAGTTCAGTTGACCGTAAGCCCAGTAAACAGGTACTTTATAGGCCACACTGAAGGCTGTCACTATGAACACCACCCCCCCCCCCCCCCACACACACACACACACACACACACACTTATCCTTCTGGAAGATCTGCCTTCCATCCCAGCCGTATGGATCGGCCTAGCTGCGTGCACGAACTTACAAAGCATTTTATTACTGGTTTATCCCAAAGCAAAGTGCCTTTTTGGCAGCAGCGTTGTTGTGCCCAGGTTTGTACTCTTTTTAATTTCTTTTGAAAGAATGACGGCCAGGGCCGGCCTGTGTGGAGATGTTTCTGGAAGCGTGAGTTAACGACTAGTCTACCACGATTCTCTGTGGGTGGTGCCTGTGAAGGAGAAGTAATGGCTTGTTTGAGTGAAAAATTAAATACTGGTGGAGACCTATAAAGAAAAATAAATATGGCAAATGTTTACTGTAAGTAACTATTGAAGTCTAAACAGACACATGACTGTTGAATACAGAACACCTGGTCACTTTGGAAACGATGGAAACAATGGAACGTGTTAGGCAAAAAATGTTACCTATTTTGCCAATGAGCAGGAGGCAAGGACCCCCTTAAAAAAGTACTTAATCACACACACACACACACACACACACACCTTCACCTTGAGAAACCAGGACGAAGAAAGATGAAACAGTCCGCGGTTTGTGTTGGCCACGTTGGGTTGGGACTGCGTGGAGCCGTCCAGCTACGGGCTGACGGGTGGCGGGCTGTGTGTGGCCGCCCTGGGACCCTTCAGTGTGACCGAGGAGCGCTGTCCGCACTGGGGGGACCTCACGGTATGTATGGGCACCTGTCCTGAGTGTGTCCGTGTGAGAAAGTGTATGTGGGAGAGAAGGTGTGCATGTGTCTGTGGATTAGTGTGTGTGTGTGCTGTGTTAGTGTGTGATGGAAGATAGGATGATGGATGATATTATTCCAGCGTGTTGGGTTGTGGGTTGTTTGTCAGTTCCCGTTGGTTTCTCGTGAATTAAAGGGGCTTGAGGACTGCTTGTTCATTTAGACCGAAGCGAAACAGCCCTTCCACCGCACTCACACACACACACACACACACACACACACACACACACACACACACACACACACAACTAAACCAATAAGCCAACCTGGGCTTGCTTGAGGGTGGTTCCATTTTGTCTGAGATGATCTGCGTTAGGAGAAAGAACGGCATGACTTCAACTCTAATACTGACCTGTATGGAAAAAGAATAGAGGTTTCGATGAAAAGTCCTGCGTCAGTCAGGCCTTTGATCCAAAGGCTTGGGCACAACTCACTTCTCTAGACGGATGGATAAATGACTGCCATGTTTCCTCATTGATGCTAATAGAGTGGCCACATATAGACTTATAAGCATCTTTATATCATTAGGTTGTCTTTGTCACTTTCCATTAATCCAGTAATGATGATAATGATGAGCTGTAGCATGGTTGCCATGGCGAGAGGGGAAGTAACGGTCCGGCCCCAGAGGCGCCCCAGGCATCAGAGCAGTCCATTACTGAGCCTGATCTGCCCATGGGGCTTCATCTCACTCTTATCAACGGTTGCTGTTTAAGAATCAATTAAGAAAAATCATTATTCAAAAATAATAATGACATTATGATCTCAAAAAATGTACTGTATTGTTTATCTGCCATTTAGCTTGTATCGTGGCAATTTCATTAACACTTTGTTCCTATATAATAATTTAGGGTTTAAAGGGGACATATTATACCACCAGGTGTGGGATTAGCCATTACAAGCCGTTTTGAAAATGCACAGCTTCTGACATCACAGGTGGGCGTGTCCACCTAGATGTGTGCTGGATAGATCAGTCTACCAGCCTACCCAGTGGACTGTAGCAAACGTTGCTCATCTATCCGTCACACATCTAGGTGGACACGCCCACCTGTGCTGCACATTTTCAAAACGGCTTGTAATGGCTAATCACACCCACACCTGGTGGTATAATATGTCACCTTTAATATGCTGACTACTACACCCTAAATGAGTTAACGCGTGTACCACTGTGTGTGGAGGGGAGGGGGCACTGTCTACCAAAAATGGGATTCTTGGACAATTCTAGGAAAATATATTTCAATCAGCCTGTAAGTTGCTTACACTTGGAAACCCTTAATCTATTGAGAAGCAGTCTGGAAAGCTTTAGTGCTAAACCCCTACACAAATCAATATTTCCAGATACAATTGCAATTGCAATCTGTCATTGTCTCTTTTTAATTTGGCCTACACATTATTTACCTTTAGAATAGTTAGTTCAGGTTGGCCATTTTCCAGTGGGACACATATACGTGCACAACACATGCACAACAAATAACATAACCCCACTTAAATAGGGGCTCTCCCCAGTCCCCCGATAAGGAATCCCTGAGAATGATGCCTCATCCCACTTCCTGCTCCTAAATGACATGTTTCTGAATTCACCGGAAGTCATGAAGAAGGATACCCTGGAAATCCAAAGTTCTCGGGAGAGCACAATTTGAATTTGCTTAGCAAGTCACTCTAGGAACGAGCAATATACTCACTCCCCGATTCCCCTGGGCCAGAACATTAACCAATCACATCTGTGTATCTGATATAGGCGGGCCAAAAGCGTTGCTGTTTTACCGTCCGGATACGGCAAGAGTCTTATCTATTGGTTAGCTCCGCTGGTCTGGATACGTGGATACCCCTTGTATTCTTCTGATTGGTCATAGTGTTATCCAATTGCGTGCAGTGATATTTTCAAATGCATGCTTGGATCCACCCCTCGAGTTGGGACCCTACAGCTTTCTAGATGTGGGTCTGGATTTCCAGGCTAGAAGAAGGATTTATTTATAAGCATACTTAAAAACTAGGCCCTACTTAAAGCATAAACTGATGTGTTGCGTCTTCTCTGAAAGCAACTGACTGGGATTACCATTCAATTCTGTTTCTTTCATGCAGCAGGCAAAATTTATATCCTCCACAGACCAACTGGTCTGTGTTCCAGTCTCCCCAAGGTATTGGTTTTTTCAAGTAAGCCAATAGAAATCACAGAGGTTGCACAGTTTTATAAAAAAATAAACTAAAAAAATAAACTAAATAAACAATACTCAACCATGTAGCAGGATGGAGCTGGTTGCTGGTTAGATATTCATCATCTGCCAAAGAGTTGGTTTCCATGAGAGTGTTCCACCTGTGTCCTGTCCAGATGACGGAGGCAAGGCGGAGGTGTTCCTGACGGAGGCAAGGCGGAGGTGTTCCTGATGGATGGGAGTGTTCAGACGTCTCACCGGGAGCTGCAAGGCAGTGTGCTCTTCACACACTTTAACAGCGTCCCTGAGGAGTACGGACTCAGAGTTCACAGACAGGTCAGAGAGGATTATCACGCTCTCGCTCTCCTCGCTGACAGAGATCCAGAGAAAGACACAGAGGAGCGGGAAGGATAGTGTTACAAGGGGAGGACGGTGTAGCAGTGGCTTGGGTGTTTGACTCCAAGCCGAAAGGTAGCGGGTTTGATACCTGACTGTAGGGATCATTGTGCCAGATGCTCTTAACAACTACCTGCTCCTTAATGACATGCATCTAAATTCACTATCAATCGCTTCAGATGAAGTGCCTGCCAAATGGCTTAGTAGTAAACATTAAAATCACACAGTCATTCATTCCTGACTGAACATCGGCTATCTAGTTCATCAGGGTAACCTCTGTAGACCAGCCAGTGTCACGGGATGCACACGGTGGCGTGGGGTGGTCCCCGGTGCGGCCATCATAATGGGACCTACCCCAGCACGCCCTTCATCAACCACTACGACACTCCCGTCGACTTCAACCAGAGGGAGCACAGGGTGAAGTGGAAGGTCAAAGGTAAGCTGTCTCTCTCTTCTCCTCTGACACACAGCACCCTGACCCCACTAGTTTTAGAATGCCACTGAATAACGTTGTGATTTTATTTACTTTTCCCCCCTGTCCAGAACTTGAGGAAGCCGGTCTGCTCGGCACCACACCCAAACCCCCCCGCCACCCCGGGACCACTGAAGAAGGGGCAGAGGACCAGCCACTACCACGACTACAAGAAGAAGAAGAACCACCACCGGCAGCAGGAGAACGCCAACACCCGCCCCTCCTCCCCCAGGGTCCCCACGCCTGGCTCCAGCTCCACCCACACCCGCTTCGGCGAGGCCGGCCCGGACCAGACCACGCCCCGCCGGCCGGCCAAGATCAAGATCTTGATCAAGACCAAGATGTCCGCCAAGCTGAAGCCGATGGCCGTCAGCAGCGCCGCCAACCAGTGGAAGCCCAAGCGTGACGTCCCCGCCACCAAGGCTCCGCCCTCCTTCTTCTCCTCCACCACCGCTGCCACCACACTGCAGAAACGCATGTTCTACGAGGAGGAGTGCTTCCCCCGGGGCAGGGAGCGAATTTACGAATCCTACTATGGCCACGCCAAGACCTGCCCTACTCTGTCTGTGATTGGCCGGGTTACAACTGAACTGGACGCTTTAGAACTCCGTGGTACCCTCGCTGTGACTGACTAAATCATTCATTTCAGTATAGCTGGCCATAGAAGCTGGTATTATTTGTTGATTGCTGTTTTTTTTTTAAATAACTGTAGCCTATTAGGCTATCCTTTTGATCACAGTCTTGAGTGATTTTGCATACAATATGACAGCCTAGTTTCTCACTCTTAGAAAAGTGGAAATCGGACACAGATTAAGACATTTTCCACTTAAAAAAAATAGAAAATAGAAAATAGAAAAAAAAAAAGACATTTTCCACTTGAAAAAAAAATAAAAAAATAAATAAATTGGACCTGCGTGCAGGTCCAAAAAAAAACCCTGCGCAGGTCCAAATTTTTTTAATTTATTTATTTTTAAAAAATTATAATTTTTTATAAAAAAAATATATATTTTTTTTTTAATATATTTTTTTAATATAAATATATTCTTTAAATATATATATATATATATTTAAAGAATATATTTATATATATATATATATATTTATTTATATATTTAAACTATATATATATATATTTAAACTGTCTTCTAAATTAAGGAAATGATACAGGGAAACGAATAAACCATTACACGCAACAAGTGAACTTAATACCTGGTACACGCCCAGTGTGTGGCTCCACAGCACCATCTGACAGGTGAGGGCCACCACTCATGCCAGAGCCCAAAGTTTTTCTCGGTTCGAACCCGAGTTCTGAAGTCATCTGGACCCTTTAGGCTCAATGTGATTGGTTAGACGCCTAGAGGTCAGCACAAGTGCCGTCCGAAGAGATGATATTTGAACTTTGAGTGTGTTGAAATTGGGATATCTCAAAGCATCGGCACCGAGTGGCCAGTGTAGGTTAGTGTTGATGCTTGTTCCAGCCGGAAATGGAAATGACTGCGGAATAACTATTGCACAAAGGACTATAGTATTGTTCTACACTCACAGTTCTAGACTGGGGAATGTCTGTATAAAAATTATACAGATCTTCTCCCTCACATTTAATTTCTCCCACTACCCCTGTATTATATGTGCTTATATATGTATGCTGCAGCTCACGGTCCCTTGCTGAAGTCGTCTTGCCCGACTCGCGTCCGCACCATGGCAACTAGAAAAAGTTGTCTGGCAACCGAGGAGAAGACGTCGGAGGCAGTGTGTGCCACGCACCGGAATGTCAGCTGCTGGAACACATCACATATGATGACCTCCAGGTGATCCTCTACACAGGATCATTTTAGGCAAGCCTTTTAATACATATATTTAGAATTACTTTTCATGGGTGCAGGTCCCGGGGGGAGGGGACGTGTTATTGAAAATATATATTTCACAGAAGCCTACTCCACTTTTGAAGTAATTCAAGCAGGAACAGCTCACCTTTTAAAGTATTTGTTTACATCCCCTGCTCAGTGGTCTAAACCGTTGCATATAATATGATTGGTGCCTTACACCTCTATGCCTATTTTCAGAGAATGAATTGTGCTGCATTTGTGGATGTGTGTGGGTAACATGTCTAGTGATTTAGTTAGCTAGCCTTAAAGGGATTCATTAAAATATACATTTTAAGCCACCATTAAAGCCTGTTTGATATATACGTTGATATTATTGATGTCCCCTCCAGAAAATACGCCATATTTTTGGTATCACCCTGGGTTAGAATGAGATCCTCACCTTCGACTACCTCCGATAGCACTTTTGACTCTCAGGTGCAGGTGTCCTGTCCATCTGGCTGGACTCTGACCGACTGCAGTGCCGTCTCGAGGCTCCGCACTATGGATGCCGGTTGCTAAGGGCGACAGCTGCCTTGTTGGCAGTGCCACAGGGGTGAACGGGGTCGCAGGAGTTGCAACCTGCTGTCTTGTCAGAAAATATGCAGAGCCCGCGTCATCTCTCCACCGCTGCAACACGGCTAGCTGTCGCCTTTACAGAGACAGACTTTAGTGTGACGGGCTGACGAGACATGAGGCTTTTACATCTTTAAGGGCTGATTATGGTCCTACGTTCACGCAACGCAAGGGGGTTACGGACACCTTACGTCCTTGCGGACCCTCCTTGCGTCCACCGCAAGGGCCTGACGTGCGCCTCCCCAAAATTGTAACCATCCGTCGAGGCGATGCAGCCGCAAGGGCTGCGATTGGTCCGCTCACTAAAACCTGACGCAGGACCATAAACGTTCATGACTACGTCGAAGCGTCTGTGTGGTCCTTGCGTTGCGTGAACGTGGGACCATAAAGAGCCCCAGAATCTCGTTGTTTTATTTCACAATGCTTAGCAAACTGAGCAGAAAATTTACTTTAGCAATACTGTATATGCAGAACTGTTGTACATTGTTGTAGCAATATTTTAAGCCATGTGTAAGGCATTTGTGGAGTGACGAGTAGTAATGTACTTTCATGAACAGCAAATGAAAACAGGCCTTCTAAAAAGGAACAATGTTTTGCATAAAATGATGGCAACCAAGGTGATTTGTACACACAAAGTGGCTCTGATGCAAAAACAATGATTTGGTATTAAAAGGCTATAAAGAAAGAATAATTAAATAAGTAAGTAATTTCCAAATGCTCCAGTTTCTCATTAAAAAAGGTGAAACACAGATGGAGATTTGAAGCTTCTGGTAATATGAATGAACCTGTTGTGAAAATAATGCAAATAATGACACATGGAAAAAAACAAAAACATTACAAAACGTTGTGCATTCCAGTTTATTTTATATCAAATTTTTCCCCATAATCAAACTCTGATGTACAAATTAAAACAGGTTTTTTTTAACATGCATTACAGAATCCCCTCGTGGCAGACTTTTGTCCTTCAGAAGTGAGTGTTCAAAGTTGAATGACAGTAAAAACCCGTAAAGATCGTCCCCCACCCTCGCTGCCCCCCCCACCCCTTCCCACATCCCATGGCTAAAAAGAAAGTGTTTCAAAGTCTCTGAAAAAAAAAAAAGAAGTCTATAGGTGCTCAGAGGGGACCACTGAAAGCGTCCCTGTGGCCGGGTGAGTATGAGGGGGTTGTGGCGGTGGTGGGAGTGGTTGTGATAGTGAGTCTGGATGAGCGATTCACAGATGCAAAGATAAAGAGAGGGGTTTGTCTTCCATGGAAACATTTACACATAATACACAAGCCTCTGCCGTCAGCCACACATGCGGCCGTGTGCCGGGCTCACACAGGCTCAGATAGGTTCACATCCCCATCTGGTAGGGCAGAGGGCCGGGGCTTGGGGTGCTGACCAGTTCAACATGGAACGCCATGTGGACTAAAGCCAGGTAGTCAGTCAATTGAAAAAAAAATAAATGCCAAGAAATGATTGCTGAAGAGATTCAGACACACACACACACACACACACACACACACACACACACAACGTGAACGTTTTAAAGCCTGGTTTTAAAAAACGGTGACTGCGGCGATCATCTCCCGAAGGTCAGAGAACAACACAAAGGGCTCTGTGTGAAGCAGGACTGTAACGTCTTCGGCCTTACAGTCTTGGTGAAGGTTACTCTGCTGGAGTAGATTATCATTTCATCGGTTGTCTAATGTGCAGTCTGCACTTTGAACTACACTTAGTGACTAGAAGCAGCATTTGATCTCAAACACACAAACACACACACTCTCGCACACACCAGCTAAACCCTGTTTTATTGGGCTTCAAGACTTCAGCAACCTAGTTACCCAGGTAACTACATTCCTAAAAACCTTGGCACACAACACAGAGGCACCCCCCCACCCACGGTGCCCAAAATCCCCTCAACACCATAAGGAAGAAAGCCACAGCATTGCATATAAAGGAACTGATGAGCCTCTCGTGGGGGGAACCGGGGCTCTCCAGACGGGAGTGCCGGCTACACAGTGGGGAGCACGGGACAAAGGGGGGGGGGGGGGGGTGGCACATCGGGAGGTTAAGGCACTTCAAGTCTCCCGATGTGATCGGTGGAAGAGAGATGGGAGCATGGGGACGGCAGAGGGACTACACGACATGTGGGGGGGGGGGTGAAGGCCAGACGTGAAAAGAGAAACTCTTGTTGGCAAACTAAACATGATAATAATGCACATGATGGAAAAAAACCGTTTGGATCTGCGTTTTGGTGAGTGAGCAATGTGCGCATGTTCTGCAATTGTTGGTGTGTGTGTGTGTGTGTCTGTGTGTATACAACATTGGCACCAAAAATAAAACATACTCCTGAGTTCCCCTTCCTTTGGCACAGATGCCCGAGGTGCAGAACAGCGGTACTTGCATAAGGCGGTCCCTCAAACTATCTGCCCCGGGCTACTCATCCAGGCCAGAGGAAACAGGCAGAGCATACTCATAAAAAGCAAAACTGAGGGAAAAAAAAAAGAAAAGGTAAACAAAAAAACAGATAAAAGCCAGCAGAAGAGCTGCTTGCATCTTAAACACCGTTCACCTCTCCTCCGAGATTCACACACCAGTCCGCTCTCCGTCGCCACGGGAACGGACAGGAGATGCCACGTCCATGGTTACTGTAGTAAGGGATGCGTTCAAAGGTTGGCCGGGCTCAGAGGGTTTACATACACACACCGAGCCGGTTTCCATGCGCTCTGTGGCACAAAGAAACTTAGGAGTGGACTGTTGGAATCTGACGAGGAGACGCAGAACCGTGAGGTGGTGGCGAGACAGCCCAGTCAGTGCTTCCCTACGTCCCACACTAGACTGGGAGAGGCTTATAAAGTGCATACTTAAAAACCCCAACCACGCCCCTTTCAATGTGTGGGCGTCTCACGTGCCAACACACACACACACACACACACACACACACACACACACACACACACACACACACGCATACACGCACGCACACACGCACAATGACACACACACACACACACAGACACACACCTCGGAGGGAGGCGACGCCACATCTTGTAGTAACACAACTGTGAGGGTGAGTACACAGAGACCTTAAAATATTATCTTACATTTTGAAATTACATGTATGGAACAAATCTTTACAATATGAATATGTCTTTGTTGATATATTGGCAAACAGGAGCAAAAACAATTGTTAAAACACAACCCAACCCCGTCCTGGACCTTCAGTCATTCTGAGTGAGTGAATGAATAAAAGGATGATTTCATCCATTGTTCATGGAAGGTTCTCACTTAGCCGTAATGAAGCGCTCCTCACCTCAATGATTATAAAGCTCCATTATCACCTCGGGCGGTCTAGCAGGAAGGGCCTCATGGTTTATTCACGGCCCCTCCCGCTGCCATAGCGACCAGAAGAATAAAGTGATTGGTTTGGTGTTGGGTCTAAAATGTCCTGACCAATCAGAGTTGAAGTGCAGTCTTTCCGTTGGCGGCCAGGAGCATTTCCACCGCCTCTGTACTGGAGGGATCCCCGTGGTCGTGGAAGGGGTCAGGGGTCCACGTCCTCCAGGTCGCTCTTCGAATCGCCGAGCATCATGGGAGATTCTGAACCCTTGGGAGAAAAAAACAACAACGGGGAGGTTAGCACTGAGGAGACGAGGAACGCCTCGAAAGGACGGGAACGAGCAAGAGTGTCACGTGACCTCTCGTGTTGGGGGTTGGAGGATACCTGGCGGAGGCTACGGTCTGCGTTCTCATTGGCTGGGCTCCCATCAGAGCCGTTACTGCTGCCCGACTGCTCCTTCTCGTTCAGCAGGGCTGTTGCATAGGCCAACGTGTCCTACGGGGAAGACCGACCCCACAGTCAGCGGTGACTCTCAGATGTACGCTTAGAATCATACATTTATTTGTGTGTGTGTGTTTAGGTTTACCGGTGCGTGCGTGTGTAAGAGCGAGTGAGTGCGTGTCCATACCTGTGCTGAGATAGTGCGCTGGAAGGTCTTGTTGGTGGACGTCTCGTTGGACACGTTGCTCTGAGGAGTCCAGTAATGTTCCGACATCTGTGAGGGGAAACACACACACACACACACACACACACACCATCATAAGCATGGTCATCACATTCACAGGCTGAGCTCCCAGCTGTGCTGTATCAGCAGCGTGCTGTCAGTGGGGGACTGAAGACCGACCTTCTTCTGTAACCACTGGACTGCCCAACTCCAGTGACCAGAGAGATCCTTGAAGTAATCTTTGGCTGGAGCACACCTGGTGACGACAAGTGTTACACGTCAGGAGAACATCCCGAATGCACTTCAACTCATCTCCTTTGTTATAACTACCACAATCCCTAAGGCACTTCAACTCATCTTGTGTGATAAATCTATACAACTACTATTAGTGGAGCGGTTAAGTGCTTATTTTCGTCAGAATCTTTCAGCTGATGATACAAGCGTGCAAATTGGCATGAGCAGTCTCCATGGGTCACTTGAAAGAAAATTGTCAGAGACATTTGAAATTTCAAGATGGCGGCCATTTTTCAAGATGGCCGACACCTTAGTGGTGGAGCAGTGTTTTAGATCATACTAAAGAACAACTTTTAACGCATCAAAATACAGTTGTGTTGATTTATTGATCATAGATAGATTAGACGAGAGTGCATATCTGCACTACCAGGGCACACTGGTGATATATCACTGCTGTTAAACTCAGAGTGATGACAGCTTCAATGACAGCTAATTAAAAGTTAGAACCCCAGATGCTGTCTAATTTACCCCAAAATAGTTAGATAGCTGCTCCTGAACTGACAGGTTGTGCCAGCATTGGAGAGCCGAGCCAAGGATAATGGGGTTTTAGTAAACCGGATGGTGTACAGTTCGCATGGGAAATATATGGCATTGGATGAACCATCGGACCAAGTGTAGGGTTGAGACATGGACCTGGTTGTATCCCATACATCAAAGTGCTTGGTAAAAGGTGGTAAAAGGATAAACCCTCGCCCTCTGCCGATGCATTTGCTGCAGACATGGCAGAAGGCATCATAACAGAAAACTAATTGGGGCAGATGTTTCATTTGTCAGCAGGACACCAAGGAAAAACTCATTCAGCCGAGTTTATTCAACAGAGAGCACGATCGTACTGTTATGCCCTCTTTGATGCCACTTGGCCTTGAGAAAATGTGGGTGACTTTTGGCAAAGAAGAGACGACAAGATGGATCCTAACACATGAGATGGTTTCAGCTATAAGACCAGGGAAAACAAGTGGTATCCTCTTCTGCCATGCCTTCAGTGGTTGTGACATTGTGTCATCCTTCCATGGCAAATCAAAGAAGTCTGCCTGGAAAAACATGGGACGTGTGTGTGATGAGGTCTCAAACACATTTGCAAGACTCAGCAAATGTCCCTCTGCCGTGGAGGATAGTGACTTGCAAGCTTTGGAGAGATTTATTATGCTGATGTATGACAGGTCCAGAGAAGTCACAACTGTGAACGAGGCCAGGCTTGATCTCTTTGCCAGAAAGAAAAGACAATGTGACTTAATCCCAACAACTCAAGCAGCACTCAAAGAGGATGGCAAACGTGCTAATGAGGCTGGATACGTGTGGGGACAGGCATTGAAGCGACATCCACAAATGCCGAGCCCATCCGACTGGGGATGGGTGGAACAGGACGCGGAGTGGAAAGTCTTCTGGGCTCCGCTTCCACTTATTGTGGAGAGTTGTTGGGAGTTGACCAGACGTGGGTGCACCAAGGCATGTACTGGAAGGTGTAAGTGCTTCAGATATGGACTCAGCTGCTAGAACCTATTGCATGTTTCTTTTGCCAGAATTATTCCCTGCTGTCCTCTGTGTTTTCAGGTGTAGGCCTATGGCTCCGCTTCCCCTCGTTGCATCGTCGCATTGTGTTCTACTTTGTCACCAGCCTATTACTGTGAAGTTTTCAGTTGTTACCTAACCTGTAACATTGCTTCCACTGCGTACATCTAACAGTGAAGCACATTTTCAGTTTAGTTCCTTAGTATTGTTTGAGATACTTTCTGTTTGTCATGGTTCCGTGGCTGTGTTAGCCAGAGCTGCTGTTGCCTCTGGATCTGTCCTTATTGCCATTCAGTATTAGCCAGTGCTCAATCATTATTTTGGAGCAGTATTTTTTTGACAAACATCATGGCTGTTAAGTTTAAAAGAAGAAAAAAAACGTTACGTTGTCGTGGTAAGAGAGCTTGTGTACCTCAGTGAACCCTAAGAGCTATGCCAGTGGGAGGCAACTCCTGGTTACAGGTTTTACCAAACTGAACAGGTTGTGGGCCTGACAACACACAGTCAAACAACCTCTCTTGACAGAGCATTTTGAGGAACCCAATACATTTCTATGATTTTTTTTTTAGAATTTAAAGATCCACATGGCGGGTGGCAGTCATCTTGAAAAATGGCAGCCATCTTGAAATATCAAGTAGCTGTGTGTGCGTTATTGTCAAGTGACCCACAGAGATTGCTCATGCCAATTTTCATGCTTGTATCACCAAATAAACCATTATATCACTTAACTGCTCCACTAATGTCACGGCCATCTTGAAAGGCATGCTGAATGAAACTGTGAACAAGACTTGAACAAAAATGTAAATCGTGGTTTACATCAGCTAGAACATCCAGTGCTGCTCAGAATCTTTGGAGCAGCACTCCCAGCCATCCATTAAGCTTCATGTTGAGCATCAGCAGCCTTCTAGACTCCATCACTAGCCCTTTGAGACAGTGCTTGTGATGGGAGTGCTCTATAAATAATCCTGGCTTACTTCTGGGCCAGTGTGATCAGGAACTTGACACACTGGTAGCAGCGGCTGCTGTCCACGTTGTTGCTCTGGTGCATCAGAGCTGGAAGAAGGCAGAAGAGAGGTCAGTCGGGGCAACTCAACCCCCCACCCACCCACCCATAAATTTAATAAAGATCAGTGCAGTGAAGTGCTGTTGGACCAAAAGGAACACAGACGTACCTAACAAGCCCTTTTCTGACTCAAACGCATACTTGAGTCTCTGGGCCTGGAGAGGGTCTTCCACCACCTGACGAGGTAGAGAGGGGATTAATTGCCGTACATGAGACGCACATATCTGTGCACTAAATGTCCATCCAGGTGAAGCATATAATTTGCACCAATGAAATGATCGATCGAAATAAATCATATTGCTACTACTTTGATATTTTCAAATCGAACAAAAGAAGGTAAAGTAGTAGATATAGGTGTCATGATGCTGTGTGATCAGTAGTCATTGCTCACCAGAAGCTCCTGGAGCATCAGGAACACATTCTTCAGTTCATGTGGCGGAGCCGTCTCTAACTGGGTCTAACACAAACACAAAGAGACCGAACAAATGAGGACCGCCACAGAGTCTCATCACACACGGCGTGTGGGTATGGTCTGACAGACAGTGAAACCACATGTTGTTGTATGCGTACCTTGAGCAGCTGTAGGACTCCGAAGGAGAAAGGCTCATTGCAGTAGGAGCAGTAGGCCATCATGTCGATGAGGAGGGACAGTGGTCCGGACAGCTCCCGCATGGCAAACATCACCTACAACACATATGTACATACACACAAGCACTAAGAGGCTGCCTCTGGGTTGGATCCTCACGTCTAGTCTACCTACAGCATTCTTGAGTTAGTTGCCTCACCTATACCTGCTCCTTTACGACGGGCCTCCATTCACCAGTTGGAAACATTGTAACCAATGGAAGAGTAGTGAATAGTAATAGGATAGACCCACCCTAGTGTGTTAGGTAAAACACTGATAATCCAACAAAGTTTGAAAGTAAAAACATGTCACATGTCAAGCCGCTAAGGCTTATTATGCCTAACCTTTTTTACAGTTATCCAATATGTTGTTACTCTTGGGTAGTGTGTCTGTTTCCATGTGCATTGTGTGTGTGTGTGTGTGTGTGTGTGTGTGTGTGTGTGTGTGTGTGTGTGTGTGTGTGTGTGTGTGTGTGTGTGTGTGTGTGTGTGTGTGTGTGTGTGTGTGTGTGTGTGTGTGTGTGTGTGTGTGTTACCTCCAGGAGGTATGGTTGCCCCTCTGGGGTGAAGAGAGAGGCCTGCAGGTCTGCGTGGAGCGGCATGAGAGCACTGGCAGGGGGCACACTGCTCACACTCAGCTTGAACGCTCCCGGGGCTGAGGAACACAACCACACGTCTCATGTGAGACACGTTTCTCGGAACATTCTGATCACAGGAAATAACAGTCTGCTTAATGCCATTACCGCTATGTCTATTAAACGTGACTCACACAGAAAACGCAATAACGTTGTGGATGGGGGAGGCCATATATAGCATTGATTTCCCTCAGGAAGTGACATGTCTACAGCGTGGGTGCAGTAGACAATGACTACTTTCTTAGATTCCCCACTATTTGACAAGGAAATTGGAATAAGATCGAAATTCACTCTGACACATGGCAATGCCACTGTATATAAGGGGTGTGTGTGTGTGTGTGTGTGTGTGTGTGTGTGTGTGTGTGTGTGTGTGTGTGTGTGTGTGTGTGTGTGTGTGTGTGTGTGTGTGTGTGTGTGTGTGTGTGTGTGTCTGACCATGGGTCCTCTGGGCTGTGAGGTCAGAGTTCAGGGTGATGAGGGCCAGGGTGCTGTGCAGGTGGAGGAACTCGCGGGCTTGGGCCGGACTCCAGCGGCGGTTCTGGAACATTATCGGGGGGGGGAGACAGAGGTTCACGGGTTTAGTCCAATGAAGAGGAAATACTCTCGGTTTCAGTTTTTATGTCAATATGGTTAAACCTTCAAATTATTGCAAATATACATTAGTATTTGATGAACTTGTACAGCCCTTCTTGGTTACGGTGATAAGGCTTATACAGTACAGTAATACTATACAATTCGGTACACTAGGGAAAACAAGTGGAGCCGCCAAGGGAATGCGCCATTTGCTTACCTGGTTGTTCTGCCTGTTGGCTCCAAGGAGGAAGACAAGCATCCGACGATAGGCTGCGTGTTTCAGCAACAACTGGCATGACGTGGAGCCCTAGCACAGAGAAACAACCCCACACTCAGGACCTTCAAGCTCAGAATCCAGCATCATTACACACCTTTCCTTTCTTTTATTCAATCATACCCATCTGAATCGGTCCTCAATGTGTTGTTTCCCAGTATCACCTAAGCAACTTGACCTGTCCTCAATGTAGTATTACTTATCTCCTAAACATCTTGATTAACTCTCCATTACCAACTAACCTCTCCTCAGTGTAGTATTACCCATCACTTAAACAAATGGATTAACTCTCCATTACCCACTGACCTGTCCTCAATGTAGTATTACTACTCAGTCAAACAACTGGACTAACTCTTCCTTTACCCGCTGAGCGAAGTTGCTGAAGAGGCTGAAGTACTGGGCGCAGTTCTTGACGTTCTCTGGGACGTCCTTGTCCAGCAGGGAGAGCAGTGCATCCACCAGGTTGTCCAGGCCCGGCTCCCTGAAGTGCAGGGCGCTCTCCAGGGTCTTCTCCAGGATGGAGGCCACCACCACCCGGACCTCACGCAGGCTGCACTCCAGCAGGCACACCCTGGGGTACCGCAGGCAAACATAGGGGCACAGGTCAGTGCTCACGTTAGTACGTACGTACGGATGTGCCTGCCGCTTTCAGGGGTGATAGTAGAAAAAAATCCTGAGCCTGAACTTTTTTCCCCTGGGAGATAAGCGGTAAGCCAAGATATATGCCCTGATCAACATAATTGTCAAGCGGGATCCAGGGGTATGCTCCCCTGGAGGAAAATTTGGATAAATAGTCCCATCAATTATAGATTCTGGTGAATTTTGTGGAAATAAATTGACATGAGATGAACAAACCAAATATAAGCTTATATTACAGTAGCATCTTTGTGTAGAGCTCTTGGGACCCTGGGCCTGGTAGGCCTGTTCAGTAATCCTTAAGCAGCTGTATGGGTGGGCACTTTTCTGTTTTCTGTAATCCTATTCCCTCGGTTAGTCGGCTTCAAGCCCCAGTCACAAGTCATTTTGGAAGCTTGTTGAAGAGCGTTTTTGTCCAGAAACCCTAGTCATTTGTGAGGGCACATTTGTTCTTCTGAGAGGCAGCGAGAACTCCTTTTAACCACAGCCTGAAGGAACACAACTTTGCCACATATAATCACTCCACTCTTCACAACAAACTTGATTTGAAGTTTGTTTCAGCTACACACACAGGCCTGTTTTTTCAGCCAATCAGCATCCGCAGCCTAATCCACAGTGGTGCCTATCTTAGAGAGCTCTAGATGGCTCTATTGTGGTTTGAAATTGTGTGTCTTAATATTTTGGAGAGGGCCCTCAGAGACCCTAGGACAATGCTCTCTGTTATAGAGGAGTAAACTATAGAGAGTCCGGGATTTAGTCATTAGTTCATTGCACTTTTTCCAGGTATAACAGTATGACAGAACACTTTTTAGACTACATAAGCCGTTATTGGGATGAGCTATTCCTTAAATACAGCCATACTCGGGACGTTCCTGGCGTGGGGTCATTTTTGTAAAACTTGAGGAACGTCATCTACCGGACCAGCCCTTTAGCTGGTCAACTTTAGCCAACAAAACAATTTTCCTTTGTCATCTGGTGTCATGGCCGAAAGGCCGGTGGCAGAACTCACCTGGAGATCTCTCGGCCCTCTGGTCCCACCAGATACTGCACCATCCAGCCACAGGCCACGCTGCTCTTAGACAGCAGCACCTCCACCGTGGTCATCCACTCCTCGGTGTCCACCCTGGACCCAAGCAAGATAGACATAGAGGGAGAGACAGAGACACACTCCGAAATAAGGGATGGAGGCGTGACATTTAAACCTAACCAAAGGAGAATCCTAAAGCAATACAAACGTAATTGTATTGGCTTATGCTTTTCACTTCCTTTATAGTGCAGAAGTGTCAATGTGAGCTATGGACGTGTGCGCGTACCTGAGCTTCTTCTTGGTGTGCAGGTACGTGTGGAAGAGGAAATGGACAGACAGCTGGAGACTCTCTTTGGCCATGTCCTGGTAGTCGGGATGCTTGAGCTTTGTCTGTAACACACACACACACACACACACACACACACACACACACACACACACACACACACACACACACACACACACACACACACACACACACACACACACACACACACACAGTATCTCTGGTGATGTGGATCTGGGCAGGGAGCGAGGGAGAGACCAGGACCTGTAAGGTATGTGAAGCACTCACTGCGTTGACGGAGGCCAGGGATAGTGTGAAGTTGAAGTAGTCGCTGTTGTACACGTCGCGGTTCCTCATGAACTTCAGATTCTCATCTCGTACCATCTACACACATACAACAATCATTGATATATTTTCAGCTTGATATTGCCCCATGTGATGGGCTGGTAGAGTGATGAATCAATCACAAACAAACAGCTATTTACAATTGCAAATATTTGTACTGCATCTATCGATTCCATAAAACCAACATCTGAACTAGAAGGTTACTCAAGCGTAAAACAACAAGCATGCATGAGTCAATCCATCCAGGGGATTTCTCTGTAAAAAAACGAACAGAATACTTCAACAGCAGTTGAATAAGATCAGGCCTGCTGAAAGGCTTCCAGCAGGCCTTCTTAGTAACCCGAGTGTACCTGGTAGATACTGGCCGGCATCTTCTCCACAAACAGACCCTTCTTCTCCCCCTTCCTCACCAGACGGGTGAGGAGGGTGAGCCGGTCGTTGTTGGCCCTGGGCGGGCGGGGGGACGACTGGGGCGAGACGTCGGGAGAGGAGGGGGCGGAGCTAGAGAGCAGAACAACAAAGACATGTGTTGCTACCACAGGACACCCTTAACAGTCCAAAAATATGAGTTACACACCATGCAAATCAAATGAAATGTAACACGTGAATCCCCTTTAGTCACACACTTTACACTTGACATTTGTACTGTACAATGTTAGTTGTGTTTCTCAGATTATGTTGCTTGTCTCCTTTTTGGGGACACAGAGTGTGAAGTGTGCATTTACCTGTGTGGAGAATTTGAAACCTGCGTTTGCCTGTGTAGAGAGTGAGAGAAGTGGGGACTTTCTTTTACTTTTTTATGCTTTTTTTTGCCTATGTGGGTCTATTCGAGTTTGAACAGTTTGTCTGCATCCCTGAATTACCGTTCTGGGACTATAAAGTACATTTTATCTGGGTTCATTGAAAATGTGTTCTATGTGGTAGGGATGTCACGAGAACCGATACTTCGGTACCAAGTCGATACCAAAATTCTAAAAACGGTACTCGTTTTTCTTAGTACCGTAGGTACCGAGGATGCAATTCCTCCGGACGTCACGTGGGCAGCATATGTATACACCTACACGGGAACATGGAAGACTGCAGCAGCAGCGAGTGCGACCGCTCGCCTCGACTCGTCGATAAAAAGAATAACAAGGGTCGTGTCTGGAAGTACTTTGCGTTTGGAACGCTGCACCGCACGACCGTTTCAGACGGGACCCGTTTCAATGTTGCGCTTCTAAACACGCATGGTACGACTGCGTTCGTCATCACTTACTTGATGTTGTTTTGATTGAAGATCGGCAGGTTGTAGTGGGTGCGGCGGTGAATGTGTGCGTGCGTGCGCGTGTGTGTTCCGAGCGTATGCAATTTCAAAGTAACAAACCAACTCAAAGCCGATGCATGCATCCAAAACTATTCGTTCAAAACCAAATAAAAAAACCAAACAAATCAAAAACAGCGTTGCTTATTCGCTTCAAATACTTTTTATTTTCAAAACTTGGTAATTAATACGGCGCGGTACCGAGCGGTTGAAAACAATGTTGGCGTCTCCTGTGGCTGCCTTGCGCACCTGCGTTATATTACTTAATATTAGGTTGGAAGTTATGTTTTAAACCCCGCCATGCACGCAAGTGTAAACGCGAGCCGCATAGCTGCATGACTCCCTGCTTTCAGCGCATATTTTTTATTGTTTTTTATTACTTGAATGCTGTTCTTTTTTTGTAATGTTAATAGTGGTTTATTTTTATTGATTACTTGAAGGCTACATGCCAGTGCCACTGTTTTTTGTAATGTTTAAATGTTTTTAATAAATTAGTGTATGTTGAAGTACATGGGATTTATTGTTTTGTTTTTGACCGTGGTATCGAATTGGGTATCGAGAATCGTGGAATTTCACTGGTATTGGTATGGACTACTAAATTTCTGGTATCGTGACATCCCTACTATGTGGTCACCTACAGGTTAAGGTGTGACGGATCATGTGGGGACCTGCAGTTTGTCTATGTAGGTGCCTGCAGTTTACAGTGTGTACGTCTGCGGGGACACACTTACAGAGTGAGGTCCTCGGCCTCCTGTCTCATTACGCTGACCCTGCTTTTCTTGGGCAGGACCGGAGAGTTCTGGTCACTGATTCTCTGGTAGAACAGCATGTAAGCGTTCCAGTACCTCCGGCGGACGTCGGGGTATGGGTTGGCTGAGAACACACACACACAAAGAGACCCATACATATACAAAAGATACGCAAAAACACCTGTGCATAAACTCTATAGAGCTACGCTAAATGTTACGGTTAACCTATGGAGAGGACCTGGCTAGATTGATTTGGGCGTGTTTGTGCGAGCGTGGCTTACACTGGTCGTAGACCTTGGGGCGGTACTCCCCTCCGAAGCACTCGTACTCCAGGGTTTCGTCGTTCATGTCAAACTCCTCCACCACGTTGTCATTGAACTTGTACCAGCGTCCGCGAGCACCACCCCTGTAAGAGCGTGGGGTTGAATGAACCTCTATACACAATACATCTCTGCAGAGGGCGGCTGGCTGCACCAAATCTATACACAAAGCATTGTATACAAGGCCCGTGACACAGCCCACGATAACACTTTGAGAATAACAGTGAGTAAGTGAATGAGCGAGTGAGAGACTGAGTGAGAGATGTTGAAATGTGGCAGTGATGGATTATCTGGTACCAAGGCATTCATGGTCTTCATTGAGTGTTTCTGCCTTGAGGGGCCCAAAATCTGGAGAAGCTTACAGGGCCCCCACTCCGCCAACCCCCACCCCTTGAGCACTGTATAATGAGCCCACAGCTGAGTGGAAAAAGGTACTAAGTCCACTGGCTCCATCATTATCAGCTATTAGCCTCCTACATTACACTCAAAGAGAGAGCGCTATAAAGTACAGTGGGGTGCCAGGGGAAACTTGGCCCCATAAAGCCCTTTAAAGCTTTAATGGGCCTTTGCTCAGTGTTGCCCAGGGCATTTGAACAGAACCAACTGAAGACTGGCTAATGAGACATTTCAATTGTCTTGATATACTTAGGGTTGTGCCGATGGACGACCAACATCACGATCGAGAGCCACCATCGTGATGCCACGCCCCCCCCCCCCCCTGTCAGATACACACTAATCCTAGTCTCTTCTATAGTTCACCTAAAAATTTTGCAGGGATTGCTCTGTAAATTAAATTGAGAATATGACTAATGCATATGCATGCTTTTTTAAATAGCCCATGCCAGAGACGTGACATGTTAGTCTGTGAAAATACTGGGTCAGGGTACACAAATAATTATTGATCTTGACATTGTTAGCCTCTTGTCTTATTTACATGTCTTACACTGTACATTTAACCTATAATATTTAATGTTGTACAAAAAAATAGCCACAATTATGCTGCCCATAAGCGTAGTCGAGGGGAAGGGGTTCGGCGATCTGATCGCATTTCTCAAGCCAGATTATACAGTGCCATGTCGCCAAACTATGACTGTTCGGCTGGAGAAAATGTACAGCTAGCAGCAGCCTCCCTCCGTGAGATCCTGTCCTTAGCGGAGAAAGTTGCCATCACCACTGATGCTTGGACAGTGTTGACTACAGAGTTGTACCGTGACCGGTACAACTCGAAGCAGAGCTGGAGCTCCGGCGGGAGACAATCCCAGTCTGGACTTCAGGGAGTCAAAGCCTTCTCAACAATGGCTGAGATAAACCACTACAAAGCTACTTTTTTTTTTGTTTCCTTACGTGCAAAAGCCCGGATGAGTAATTAGTTAGGTTAGTAAAATAACCAAATTATAGTTTTTAAGTAGAAAAAAATATTTATGTAAAGAGATAATAAAAAGTGCTAACGACATCATCGTCCATCGTCAACTGCCAATTTAGGGGACATCGCCCAACCCTAGATACACTACAGTTGTGCTGACTGGAAAATAAGGAACACTAGATCCAACCTATGCATTATTCCCATTAAAACACTATTGAGAAATCGTAAAAACCAAATGGTAAACATTGAAATGGTAAATTGAGTCTTTAGGCGAGGCGGATGTTTCCAATTATCCTTCATGTCTTACCGTCTGTCCTTGATGAAGGAGTAGTAGTGTCCGGCGTGCGCCTGGCCGCTGTGGACTACAACTCCCACCAGCTCGTAGTTCTCCGATATGGTGACCTTCTTGCGGGGCGAGCCACCGGCAGCCCCGTCCCCGCGGCCCTCCGCAGCCTCCCCGCTGCAGTCCTGGCGCGCCATACCGGACACCGTGTAGGGCTCCATGTTCAGCACCCAGGGGAACTGAGGGACAGACGGGGGACAGACGGGGTCTCTCAATTAACGAGAGTTAATTGTTATCCAACTTGTTAATGAATTACTCTGAATGATGTGATGAGGCTGTTCCTATTGAAAGGCGATGGTAGCTCTACATGATGAGGCTGTATCTATTCAACAGTGATGAGGCTGTATCTAGTGAACAGTGATGGTAGCGCTAAGTGATGATTCTCTGTGAATGCAGGTGCCAGTCAGGTGCCAGTCATGTCCTACCTTGATCTGCTCATCATACTTTATGGAGCGTCCGCTTTCCCAGTCGAAGCCAAAGCGCATGAGGTGGATGCAGAGCACGCTTGGCAGGGACTTGATACACGTCCGCTTCACTGTGGTCCTCTGAAATCACACACACACACACACACACACACACACACACACACCTCTATTCGTGAAGAGCTGCGTCAGGATGCAGACACGTTGCAGATTTTTGCAGAGCCGCCTGCATTTAAACTTCCATGTCACATTAACGTTTACAAGTGGCTAGTATAGCTAATTATATTTTGATACTTCAATAATAATCAAACTTGCTGGGAAGCCTACAGGTTTGAAACCAGAATTCACCTTTGAATTAAACTTAATAATCCTCTTGGCCCCATATAGAGCCATTATAAGTGTTCATGTTCTGTTAGAACACGATATTCCTAAGTTATTTTTTTGCGCTGGAGTATCACCATTTCAAGTTGGGAAGTTAAAGGCGCTCGTGGCGGAGCAACGTAGGGAGGGAGGGAGGTTCTTTTTGGGATGTTTACTTTAAAAATGACTCGCTTCTGCTCTCTCGATTCTTCTACAAGAGAGCACCATCTTCAACTCTCAAACATTATCTACAGCTTTGTATACTAAAATATTTAGCAGGCTTCTCACACACCTTCTCCTTGCATTTCTCACAGTAGTAGGCGTTGCTGCCTTCCAGCACCTCCCCCCTGACAAACTGGTCCAGTGAGATCTCCAGACTCTGGCAGGAGGTCACACCCAGGTTCAAGGCCATAAATGTCTCTTCTCGCTCGTACCTGTAATGTCAAAGGATAAATGTATAATGTATAGTATTTACGAAGGAAAGCAAGGTCCTTTCGAGTGTGATTTTAATATGAACTATGAAATTAATAATGTCAATGTAAGATTAAAGTGGTAATCTCAATGTTTTTCCTGTAAATAAATGTATGTCGAGTCAGATATATTTGAGATTATTCACATAGAAGTAAGTGTATAAAACATGGAAGGCAAGATCCTGGTTGTGGCTTACCGGTGAGGACAGTCTTTACAAATCTTTTGGTCAGAGAAAATCCCCTGGAAGGTGTTTTTAAACAGCTGTTCCCGCCCTATTTTCTGTTTGGGAACATTATGAGGAATGGGTTGTGTCAGTGACAACACCTTGAAACACAAGAACTGGTAAATACAACAAGATATTTGGGTTGTTCAGAGTGAGTGCATGAGTGAGAGGGACACCTTGAGATGTTCGTCCAGCTGGTCCACCAGGCTGGTGAAGAACTCGTACGCATCCTGTTGCTCCCGAACGTACAACTCCTTGTTCCACATCTTGAAGATCTGCAACAGACCAAGGAGACAAAACCACACAATGTGATCATCCCTTTGAGAGTCAGGAGGACCACAGCTAAAACCATTGCAACAATTAAACCCCCGAAATTGTGTGTTGTTGCTTGAGACACACATTTTCATGAGGTTTAATACAAGGACAAAAGGCAGAACTATTACCTTGGATCAAACAAGCAATTATACTAAAAGCCTGCAGGATTTGAGTGAGTAAGGATGCAACGCACCTTCCAGAAGTTCTCAGGGATGTAGTACTGCAACTTGCTCTCCATCAGGTGACCAAACAGGGACTGGACTTGACAGAACACGCTCTCCTCTGGCTGCTCTGTGTCGTCCTCAATAGACAAGATCGCCTATGGACCAAGTAACAGTTTGAACGTCGCACATTGACAAAACACTTTGGACGAAGATTGGGAAGCATGCATGCGTGTGTGTGTGTACCTCTGGCAGGCCAGGCTGCATGTAGAGCTGCTGGAACACAGCGTTCATGTAGCAGGTGGCTCCGCCGTTCTTCAGCCCCACAAAACCAGAGACGGAGCGGCTGTCGACCGGGGGCAGGTACTGCAGGGAGGGAGCCCACAGCCACACAACATTGCAAGAGAACATGGCGTTGGCGCATATGTTTAAATAAATTATAAGAAGACTTTGCAAGATGGTGAATTGGTGTACAGCGGAAACGTTTGAGATGAGATTAAAATATAGTTATCCGTATATTTGGCAGTTTTATTCCACATTTTTTAAATTAATTATTCATTCTAATTTGTATTAATTATAAACTCAATCATACTTGCATTATAATATTTCAAACCTCAGCTGTTTGATGTCATTTGTAAACTATATGTCATGGGTTAAGGTCCTTTGTAAGCCTGAGAATCCCTTGTCGAGTCTCACATCAAACTCCTTGCTGAGGGAGGGGTCCGGCGTGTGGTGCATTGACAGCAACTCCTTGGTGATGAGCTGCAGGTTGGGCAGAGAGCTGTCCGCCAACATCACCAGCACCTCGTAGGCTGCTAGTCTGCTGCTGGCTGTGCTGCACCTGCACACACACGCGGTTAGTATAGATACATTTGTTTTTAATAATCATGTTATTTTTTTAAGGTGTCTCGAAAAAAACAATAAAAAACAATGGCAAAACAGTATCCAAGTCTATAAAAAGGAAGCTGTACTTTGGGTGGAAGTCATGGCTGGGGGTGGGGGCGGGCGCCGGGTTAGAGCTGTTGATGATGATGCGCGAGGCGCGGAAAAGGAAGTCATCCAACAGCTGCTGAATCAGCGACGGACCTGTGGGCAGACGGCAACGTTGTCATCTCGTTAGTTTACAAGTCCCTTACATGCAGACGGTGCAGGGAAGAGATGTGTTGGGCGTACGTCGGCGCGGGCTCACCAAGCTGTTCTTTCTCCTTGCCACAGAGCGAGAGAAGTGTCTTGATGAGTCTGAGGTGTCCTGCCTGCAGGATGTTGTCGGCCTCGCTGGTCTCCATCTCGGAGCCCCAGCTGGGCTCAAAGTTGTCGAGCCAGGAGATCTCGTCCTCCAGCATGTTGGCCGCGCTCAACTTCAACGCCTCCATCTCAGAGCCTAGGGCAGGGGGACGGAGCAGGGTGGAGGAGGGGAGAAGATGGAGAGATGGAGAGTGAGGATGGAGAGATAGAAAGGACGCAAGGATAACACAATTAGAAAATAAATGATCCTACACTGACATCTGGTGGATGAAAATAGACGTTGCCCTTTCAAAACACTTACATATATTACATACATATATCGACACACAAAAAAAAACGACAACTGGGATTTTGCATGCGTGCATGTGCGTTAAGACTTACTGGTCAGGTCGTCCAGAAGCTGACACCTCAGTTCAAAATATTCAGTGCACTGAGAAAGCAATCTGCAGGACAAAAAAACACTGTCAAGAGAGACTAGGAAGAAGGTCAGGTTGGGATTAAGGCAATTCTTCATGCATCTGCTCAGCTGTATCCTTTTGGGAAAGGCATAATAATAAAAGTGCAAACACATTCCCAACAGGCAGTATAGGTCCAACAGGCAGTATAGGCTTTCCAGTCTCAAGTCTTGGCAACTATAATCTTAGATCAAGCAATCCTACTATGCTGTAGCAGAACCTGGAAAGCAAGTTCTGCTTAACAAGCAGTTCTGTTCACCCGGATTTCAGCTTGTCTGCCATCAGACTTTACAGGCTGAATCTTAAGTCTGACTTGTGGGTCTGGCCTCCCTGTAACTCTTTTACAGGCCGTGTACCTCTGGTTGACTCCCCTCATGACGGATGTGGGGCTCCAGAGGGGCAGCTGGGCGCTGAGGACCACCGTCAGCAGGAACAGGTTGGGCTTCTGCACCTCCTGTAGGCCTGAGGTGTCCGACTGGCTCAGAGTGTACAGCTGGTCGCACGCCACCCGTCGGATCTGGAGGGGGAGACCAGACGTTAAACCAGCACTATGTAACCTATTTACTTCAGCTACTTACACCATCACTAAATAGATCAACTAGAATTTGAGTAAAATTAACCAATCCATCAAGGAAATGTTTCCGCTATTAATAGTTTAATTCTGGTACCCCCCTGCCCAACTGTGGAAAACCCTTGTACTACACTAAGGGTAGTCTGTCAATTATACTATTGAACTGCTAAAGGGAAAGTGTACATAATATGGACATTATTAAATAGATTATGATCTGGTGGCGACATTCAGTGTGTGCCCATTCTATTTCCCATTCAAATTGTGTTACGTCAATTCCTTGAATTTAGCTGTCTCGAGCAAAGCACAGACTATGCAAATAGACATTCCCGATATCTTAAAAACACTTCACAACGTCTTCAGGCCACTAGCAACGGCCAGCTCCAGTCCATACAAAACATTAGCTCTCAGAAACGGAACAAAGCGGTCCAGTACCTCTCCGCTGGAGGACCCCAGCAGGATGTCGATGATGAAGTCGTTAACAGAGGGCAGGTTGTAAAAAGATGCTGCCAGAGGAGAAACAGAACACACACACTCAGCGATCAGCTGGCCCCGGAGGACAGGGTCAGCCAACGCTGCGGCTATACAAGCTAGCACATACGAGGGAATGATACAACACAGAGCCCCATCTTGTCTGTGGCAGAACAAGGCATGTCCAAGTAATAACCAATGGCCTCTTCCAACTGTGCAGTGCTGCAAATTAACAACTAGAACTTCTTGGTGCCTTTTGTTGTACTTTGTGCAGACACGTATTTGCAGTGAATGTAATATATCTAGGTGTCGGCAATAAATGTCAATGAATATATTTTAAACAGATACACTACACATCAACTACAGGGATTCTTTATGGCTGATAGCCCAAAAACAACTTGTGTTTATGTGTGCGTGTGTAGTCTTACAGAGCTGCTGGCAGCGGAGCTGCAGACAAGTCACCAGAAGTGACAAAGCCTCCCGGGCGATGATGGTGTCTTTGATGGAGACGCTCTGTTGTCTCACGCATATCCCAGCATGCAATGCGGTAGGAGTTCCCTCGCCCTCACTGCTGGAGCTGCAGTTACTTCCTGAAAATTAAAAAAATGCCCAAAAAAGTCAATGGCCTGGATCTGTGTGTGATTAACTATAATCTTGGCTGCATAAGCAGTAGAAGTCGGCAGGATGTTTGTTCTGCCATGACATGTGAAAGCACATTCCAAACAGATGAGGGAGAAATGAAACCACACCTGACCACTACATTCCACTTTGATGAGGATCTCTTACCTGTGCTGCTCACTCTGGTGCGAACGCCTTGAGGGAGCAATGAACTGTGGCTGTCTCTGATTGGCTGAGGGCTGCCCACCAGGTCTAGCCGCCCAGCCGCGGCAGCCCAGGTCAGTCTCATGAAACAGGCCACAGTGGAGGTGTAGTCGCCCACCTCCATGGTCTAGGATCAAAACACACCCGTTTAGACACCTTTCATTCTTCACCACTCATATCATATAGAAAATTCTTCGATATCCATATCCATTTTGCATGCATATCCCTATGCAGCCTTGACAAAGCTGGATGTTCCACTGTGAGTGTGTGTATGTGCATGTGTGAGCTTTGTCTGAGCCGGGATTTATTTAATACCCACATCCAAGGGCCTATGGCACATTTACAACATTGCTCATTAATTCGCTCTGACACAACAAAGGTACTCAAAAGTATCACAAAGTTGCTGTGGGCCGTATCCATGGTGATAATACAGCTCGCTCTCTCTTAGAACTCTCAGCCCAAACTGCAAAACATATATATTATGTATATTTATATTTATTAAGATCTCAGTGTTTGAATTTCCGCTGAAACAGTGGGTTCACTGGCTCTTTAAACTGTAATGGTATTAGTAGTAGTACTCGTATCGGTAATCGGTATCGGCAAGTACCGATGTAAGCACCGATTCGACTACAAAAAGTGGAATCGGTGCATCCCTAGTGTGTGTGTGTGTGTGTGTGTGTGTGTGTGTGTGTGTGTGTGTGTGTGTGTGTGTGTGTGTGTGTGTGTGTGTGTGTGTGTGTGTGTGTGTGTGTGTGTGTGTGTGTGTGTGTGTGTGTGTTGTAGTACTTGGATGGCCACGCGGGCTGCAGGGATGATCTCCTCCACCCGAATAGAGGAGCGCTCAGAGAGGGACATCTGCCTATAGGAGGATTTCTCTGGGGTCCCGCAGAGAGACAACTGCCTGCCGGCCCGCCCCGCGTTCCGGAACGGCCGTGACGACAGCGCGTCGCCGTCCCTGAGGTTGTCGTCGTCCAACGAGGCCGGCATGCTCTGGCCCACCAGGAGGAACCTGTACAGAGACACTGTCAGCTTAATGGACAGATGTGAACATCAGGACACAACGCTGCACTCTGCAAGTTCTGTTCTATTTTTGAACGAGTCAAAAACTTAAAACATATAAAACAATACCATTTAATAAAAAAGATACCTGGCCAGCTGAAGACAGATGGAGTAGACTCCTTGTCTGGTCTCATAGTCCACTTCTGAGGGGATGGAATCCCTCTGCATTACGTTCACCACCAGACTGCACAGATAAGAGGCGGACATATACTCAGGCTGTTCTCATCGTCCGTGTACCAATACTGCTACAAATGCATTACTGCTTCGATCATTACACAGATTTACAGTGGAAAATCACCTTCAAGTCCAAACAGTATTGCATTCCAGAGCTTTTCTCCAAGGTTCAAATGGAATAATGTTTTATAGGGACTATATGTTATGTGTGACTATATGTATATGTTGCTGCTATGGATTGTTTGGTTACCTGAGGCCTCCAGCCTTGAGGAAGTTCTCACAGAAGGACTTGACGCTGGTCTTGGCCATCTCGTCGTCAGATGTGGGCATCAGCTTGGAGCTCAGTACCTAGCATGTGGGGAGAGGAGACAATGAATAAGGTGACGGATTCAACCACAACAACAACATGGAGGAGTAGGAAAGGAACCAGTGTCCTATCTTCTCCAAAGACAGGTGACTTGGCTGCAGGGAAGAAGAATTATTGATAAAAAAAACAAACTGTTACATTTGACAGTAGCAAAACATCACTCTTAAACCATTGCCCTCTGACCCCCCTTACCCGTCGCGAAAAAGGCAAACCCCCAGCTAAGCTTACTGTGTGCTCTCTTTAGTACTGCAAAAGTTACCTATGCTAATTCCAGCTCTGAAACAAAAGTAGTCCAGCCTTAGCAACGCAACGACTAAACAGCACGGAGAGTGTGCAAGTTTTCACCAAAACTAAAAACATCCATCTCTTAAGCGTGTGTGTGTGTGTGTGTGTGTGTGTGTGTGTGTGTGTGTGTGTACCTCCAGGTTGTAGAGCACCCTGAAGGTGGACATCCCCGGAGCAGAGGACCTGAACAGGGACTCGAGGATCGAGGCGGCACTGGGCTGGTGCTGCTGCTTGGAGGACATGGAGGGAGAGCGAGACCCTGCACTCTGACCCAGCGTGAAGAGGGTCTTCTGCGTTAGACACACCAAGACAGGAGGTCACGTGACATGGGGGAGGGAGGGCAGTGTGGGAGACATTATACAACTTATTTAAGTTAAGTACTTAAGTTATACAACATCCAGCTGTGATTAAAAAAAGAAAAGAAAGAAAAGGCAGCAGAGTTTCTGCAGCTGCACGACCTTTGTTGTTCCTCGTTGTTTTTAGACAGGGTTATTATTGTTATCCACGTCATCATTATTCTGCATTGCTTTACTCTGATTAGCAATCCAGAGGCCCTGCTCTCACAACCAATATAAAAAGGGAATGCTTAAGTTATTCCCCATCTCCTCAGATAAAGCAACATGGATGACATACAGCCTGATGGGATAGAGAACTAAAATCATGGCGGCAGGAAGAAAGTACCTGGTGACTCCAGACGCTGGACTCTTTGGGAACAAAGTTGTCCAAAGCATCCTGCACCTCGGGGTCTGTTGGTATTAGCAGCAGCAACTTCCGCACACGCAGAGTGATCCTACACACACACACACACACACACACACACACACACACACACACACACACACACACACACACACACACACACACACACACACACACACACACACACACACACACACACACACACACACACACACACACACACACACTTTTTATGCTGACTCATAACCTCATTGCCAGGCTCTCAACTCCCGCCGGACCAGCAAATGAGCATAATTTGGAAGCGAGAGGGCAGGACCATAGGGAGGGAGAGACGACCGTCTCAGTTTCATGGGTAGAGGGGCGAGTAAGAGAGTGACTGCTGATAGAGGGAAATATGTTTCCGTGACATGTTTCAGGTATTGTTTTGTCGAATTATTAATCTGAAAACTCTTATGTTCTTATAGTTCTCGTTTTGGAGACTGTCTACTGACGTAGTCCTACACAGCTCGTACATAGTAAGAGAACGGAGATTGAGCTGTCGTAGACCAGGATAATAATTCTATAATTCATGACTCCCTCAGCCTAGCTTGTTCGTGGCAAAAACAGATGAATTTATTAGCAGGCTGGTTCTATCACCTGGATTCGTCCAGATTAGCCAGCTGGTAAAGCATCTCAAACACGTTGCACACCAAAGCCATCACCACTCCAGGCAGAGATTTCTCCTTTGAACAGAAAAACACAAAAAAAACCTCACACAAAGCCAATTTTCATGTATACCCACAAATGGTTCACAAAGTGTATGTGTGTGAGTTTGTCACACGCGACTAAAGCCTTAATAACAATGAATGGCAGAGTTATACGACAAAGCCGGGGGAAACATTGCACCGAAGCTCCTTGTGCTTGAAGGTAGCCTGCATCTGTGTGTGTGTGTGTGTGTGTGTGTGTGTGTGTGTGCCCGTGTCTATGTGCGTGTTGGTATGCATGTTTGTACCTGCTCCAGTGCGTAGGCAGAGTTGAACACGGCAGAGCTGGAGCTGCTGGAGGCTGAGGTGGACGACTCCGAGCTGCCAGAGGGCGTCCCGGTGCTGGAGCTCTTCACCGTCAGGCTCTGCTCGTCGCTGAAGCCCAGCTGGGAGAGCAGCTTCTGGTCCCGGTTCATCGTCAGCTGGAAAGAGGAGGCAGAGGGGGTTGGTATTGTTGTTTCACCTTGCAATTTGTTGTGGCGGCAAGTTTCCTTATGTTCATAATGTCATGTTTTTGTTAACTTTTACACTATTGTCCTTCTCTGTAACCTAATGTTGAATTGTATTTTTAACATGTACAACTATTTTTAAAGCATGCAATAACAACAAGAAGAATCGTAATAATTACCACGCTGTCGTTGGCGAAGATCTGGACGTTGTCCACAGGGCAGCTGAGGTGCTCAGAGATCTTCCATCTGACGCTCCCTATGGTCTCATTACTGTGGGCCTGCGGGGATCACAAAGCGTAAGGACAGCCCCTCCCTGCGGTGCACACTGCCATACATTGAGGCTGTGTGTGTGAGTGAGTGAGTGAGGGCCATACCTCCAGGGTGAAGGTGTCTTTGGTGGACTCGTAGGTGACGTGAAGGGTCACCGGGTGGCCGTTGAATGAAGCGCCGTGAGGTAGGATAGTGCGAGGGACCGAGTACTGATCCTGTGGAGGAAACAACGCACCATGGACTTAAGCGTCACCTCGTCAAAGAGTTTGCTAGAACCAGACAAAGGAATTAAGAGTCCCAACTCAAGACGGTCTTCAACATGGACCTATAGCGTACCTCTATAGTTAGGACGTATCGCTCCGCCAGAAGAAGCAGTCTCTCAATGATCACAAGCTTTGTGGACCTGCACAGGAGTACAACGACGATATAAGATACAGTAGATCAAGGATGCAATGATTCAGTCACACAAACACAGTGTACTTCAATGTTTTAATACAATTCTTCTGCAAAAAAGGAGTCATCATCAGCAGGGAATAAGCTTTCTCACTGAGCATGGTGAGCCCTGTCCATATTTGATACATATTCCTGACACAGTGAATATAGAGCTTTTAATATCTTAGGTTCCTACCCAGACCCTCCTGCCGTGTACCTGGATGGAGACTGCACAGAGGTGGCCACCGTCGGCATAGCGGTGGCTGTGAGCATCTTTGTTGCCCTGGTAACAGCATGTGTCAAGGTTGGCCCGCCAAGAGCAGAGCTTGCCGCCTGAGAGAAACAGAATCATTAGAAAATATCAGTGTTTGTATTGAAATTCTATCAGGCCGACCTCAATGAGCTTGGGTACAATGACCTACCTCGAGCCGTTTGTAACAATCAGCAATGAACTTCTTGTGCAAAGACACAGAATCCTACGGAACAAAAAATGAGAAAATACATTTTGTCAAATCCACGCAAGTCCACGATTCAAATCCCCCCCCATTGCCACAGATGAATAACACTGACCTTCTTCATTTTGGGGTTAAGGTTGGTGTAGCTGTATGTAATTATGAGCTGGATAGCCTCATTGGCGATCTCTTCATCTGGAGTCTCCATGGCGATTCGCCAGATAAAATCCATCCCGACCAGATCCAGTCGCTCCACACACTGGATTCACATAATGACCACGAGCATTGTCATTGAGTAGCCAGAGTCAGCATTCATCATATTGTGGTGCAACATTAATGTTATACAACTCCATTAATAGAAATTACAGACTTAACCATTTATTAAAAAATATTATATGCAATGCATTGTAATAAAAATATAGAAAGCTTCCAAGCAATGTTTTAGTTAAGAAATATGTGTCAGCTACAGAATCATTATTCGTTTCAGATAATTTATTCAAAAGTATTCTGTTAAGTCTTTGAAAACCCCCCCCAAAAAGAAAAACGAAATTAAGCAGTAAAATGAATGTTAAAACACAACTGACCAGTTGCGTTCCCTGGCGCTTCAGGCGATGGTCACACAGGTTGACGTTCTCAAAGAAGGTTTTGAAGAGATTGAATCCTAGAAAAACAAGGGACGCAATAATAAACAATTAGCTAGAAAGACATGCTCAACTATGTCTGTCGCTGTGTCTTTTTACACATACAATGTGGAAATGCTGAAATGCAATGTACACTCAATTAGTATTTGTGCGTTATTCAACGACATAGCCCAGTGGGGTGTGCGTCTACAGGGTGGACCTCACCGTTCATGGTGATCTCATAGGGCTCAAGTTTGAGGATCTTCTCCTTAAAGAGCTGCTGCTGGACATCACTCTCCAGGTCATGCTGGCCTTTGGTGAACCACTCAAAACACATCTGTGGAGTCATTTATATACATACATACATATCACTAAAATGCATGACATATTGTAAACAATTACCTTGAAACTGCAGTTCAAGCACCAAATACATTCCAGCCTAGAATGTATTTGGGGGGGGCTTGGAGAGAATGACCTTGTTCAAAGAGAGGCTGAGCACTACATAAGCTGTGTGTGTGTGTGTGTGTGTGTGTGTGTGTGTGTGTGTGTGTGTGTGTGTGTGTGTGTGTGTGTGTGTGTGTGTGTGTGTGTGTGTGTGTGTGTGTGTGTGTGTGTGTGTGTGTGTGTGTGGGGGGGGGGGGGTTGTTGTTCAGCATGCATAGCCCAGTGATGACTCATGTACATGTAATGGATACATTCCGCTTCTGTTCAGTCTGGACAAATTCCAAGTTTCCTTCCTAGCAACCCTCACAACATAATTGACAGTCTGTATGTCCCCCAGATATTATACAAATTGACATGTAATGTAAGCCTTGTTGTGGCCTTAATAATTGTATGTAACCAAGCTGAACTCTGGGTAATAAAGACAAGGGAAACTACCAGCGATCCATTTAATAAAAAATAAAGATTACTCAAGATTAAAAATATATTATATGAGTGTAATATGTTAGAAATGCCATATCTATCCATCTACCACATATTAGTCAGTGAAATGCCCTGGGAAATATCCGCTCCGGTTGACTGTGCAAACCAATATAGATTTGAGACCACTCCTGGCTCATATCGGGGAATCAATCTTGGTCAGTAACAGGTGCATCAATGCAACACTTCTCATTGACAGAGAAGAGTATGCAGGGAGGGAGCACAGAGGGATGGGACGTTTTTTTGGGTTGTTTAGTTTCAGAACCTCAAACTTTTCTGTTCTGTCTCTATTTACAACTCTCAAATCGAACATACAACCCCTTTTAAAAAGGTAGAACAATGTTAAGACTGTTTGATGCCCGCCCATAGCATGTATACCTCTCTGTCCTGCTCACAGACATCAGGGCCGGACACCAGGCACTCCCAGATCTCCTTGGCCCGGTTCCACACCAGGTAGAGGCTGGCCTCCTGAAGGAAGAAGGCCAGGAAACGCAAGTGGCCGTCCAGGTACTAAAACACAGAAGAAGATAATCACACACACTCTATCAACAGACTTTATCATTACCCCATTCATATAGCTGTGCGTTTCCTTTTAAAAGCTTGTTCATGTTTGTAATGAATCGCAGAGAATTGTTGATTCATGCCCAAATCACACTTCCCCATCGTGCATGCGAAGGTCCATGTCGCTACTCAGAGACCGTAGACACTCCTGTTGCAGGTCAATGACCTTTACGAACGTGAGGAAATACAGTCTAGACATTGTTAATGTGGTAAATTACTGTTCTAGCTGGCAACGACTGATTTTAATGGAATATCTATAGGTGTGCAGAGGCCCATTTCTAGCAACCATCAATCCTGTGTTCTAATGGTGTGTGTGTGTGTGTGTGTGTGTGTGTGTGTGTGTGTGTGTGTGTGTGTGTGTGTGTGTGTGTGTGTGTGTGTGTGTGTGTGTGTGTGTGTGTGTGTGTGTGTGTGTGTGTGTGTGTGTGTGTGCGTTGCAGACGGACCTCCTGATAGGTGTAGCGTCCGTCCACCAGGGTGCTGCTGGATAGGCCGTTGTTCCCGGCGGCAGTGACGGCCAGCCGGTGGCAGCACACCAGGGAGCCTGTGATCAGCTTGACGATCTCAAAGTTCTTCTTCAGGTCCTGGATGATGCTCTGTGAAGGAGGGGGACGATGAGAAGCACTTATTAATGCAATCAATACACATCATGCCGATGGATTTCCAGCACATTATTATTGTCTTACTTATTACCTGAATAATGAACTTTATAGCAGTGGGTCGCGACCTTATATGACCATCAAGTACAAACAAGAAAGCCAGTGGGAAACAGCGGACAGAAGAAGTCACTAACGCTGCTCAAGCTCCCAGTGTGTACAAGCAAACACAGATCAAGGGAAAACATTACAATGGAAAGCATTTGATGAGGTGCACAAAGCCACCATGTTTTTTAATTATTCACAAGCCATTATTACGGTGGCCAAGACGAATCACAAGCAAGTTATAAATTAGTGAGCATCAAAGGACAGAGACCATCGAACGGGCTGACTATTATTGCCGTCGGACTGTCATTGCCTACACATCTGGAAGAGGAAAGTTCCTGCCAGTTTGAGAAGTAGTATTCCAGCTTACAATGTAAGCCCATTTTTTTCGACATTCTTCAGTTTGTGTGGCAGAAACATCAAATTCTTGTCTCTATATGATGTCAATAAGCACGGCATAAGTGAAAATAATGTTTCATAGATTAATTATTGTATTCCTTTCCACATTCTATAATGTATGGGTTTATAATAATAGTTCTTATCTTAATAGCTCTTATCACAATAATAATTGTCTCTTATCATAGTCAACATCCCTTGACGCTCACTTCCATAAGGTTGTGGTTTCTGCATTTGTGTTGTGGTGTTGGCACTAGTGTTGCAGCATTGGCAGTTGTGCTGCGGCGTTTTCTATACGCAGTTCATTTAACACATCTCGGCCACACTCATCTATAGAGTTTTTTCTTTAACATTTCTTTCACAAATATTTAAAATGTGTCTATATCAAGAACAAAATCCCAGGTACCACCTGCAGAAGCCCCATTGGTACTCGTAACACAGGTTGAACACAATGCGATACACTATGCAAGGAATACTGCATGGTGGAATACGTAAGCCAAATCAAACACAGCCACATAGAGCAAGGGGGGGGGTGTGTTACCTTGTCCTGCTTCTGATAGGTCTGCTTGATGAAGGAGCGTGTAATCTCGTGGAGCTGCCGAAGAGCAGGGACAACCCAAACCGCCTGAGGACTGCTCTGTTGAGAAGCCTGACAAACGCACACTCATGTCAACACATGGACTAAAGCCTGTGGCTGCCTTTGTACAGAATAAGTTAGGAAGCACACACACATGGAGAATGGCACAATCAGACAGAAATGGGAAGGGTTTGGCAAAAGTCTTTAAGTTGTCACAACACAGTGAAGTTCTGATTTAGTCTTCCGTTGCCATGTTTATGTTTCTATTTCAAAATGAACCTTTGCCAAACCCTGGACATCTACAGTCCTGATCGGCCTCCGTAGACCTTCCCATGGAACTCAGCGGCAGCTAAATTATTGAACACCCTCAACCAAGATCAACCACCCGGTGCAGTCGAAAGCCAGTGACCCGATTAGTTTAAAGAGCTTGAGATTAAATCACACACACGCACACACACACCCACCCACACCTGCACACGCACCCAAGCCCACAGGTGAAAAACAAATGAATAAATACAATCACCCTGTGACCAAAGAGATCCCGTTTGTGATCAGGCATTTCTCCACGATTGGTTGGCTATGGTGAAGCGGTGAAAATGGAAGAGCTGATTGGATTGTTTGAAGGCAGCTCAGTTGTGTATAATTATTATTAAAAGGGGGGCTTTTCTTACTTTGGCTGATGTGTTAGCTTTCCGCTTGCCCCAAGAACCAGTAAGAAATGAACTTTGCGACTCGCTGCCTTTACTCTCCTCCTGAATCTGAAGCTAGGAAAGTAAACCTTGTTTGAGCTGGGGGCATGAGAACATCAGGTCTGGCCCTATGAACATTCAGTTAACACGGGATGCAAACAAGGGAGAATGAATATGTGTTCAAGAGGGAGGGAGGGAGGAAGGAAGGGAATAGCAGTGCAGACAGAAGTTTCTACTACTGTGTTTCTGTGAATGAATATTAAAGCATGTGTTTAATTAGTCGGGGTTACATTCCAACAAACCACCACACAACTAGAGGTCACAAATTAAAATGCCTTGAAGTGGAGGTTATAAACATTGATGTGTTCAGCTGGAGAGACACTTCAAATTAGGGATGGGCATCGTTTGACATTTTTCGGTTTTGGTTCCCACGTTTTCCGTTTCACTTTCATATAAGTCAATGTGCAAATTCAAAATACATTTTCTATTTCAATCCTACCTGATATTATAAATAAGTAAATGTTTTGAGCGTTCTACAAATACATAAAATATGGGACTTGATAATCGCTGGTTTGGTTCATTATTTTCAGGTGTTTTTATAAAGAGAAAGCTGCATGTGTGCCTTCAGAAGAGAAGAGTCACAACTTCCGCTATAACCTATAACCTGATGTTATGCTAAGGAAAATATATGTTATTTGTAGGGATATTAATGTGTCGACTCAACAATCTATTCTTGAGAGGCACACTGCGAAAAACATGAATTTTCGTTTCCAAATATTTATCTAAAAACAAAATATCTGTTTTAGTGTGTGTATGTTAAATCAAATGGTTTTATATCCTAAACTAATTCTGTTGCAAAAAGGAAGTGCAGCATAAATATCCTAATAAAAAAAAAGTAGTCAGCCAACGCCGACACATTTTGCCTATTGTAAATTGACATGAGACATTGTAAACGTTCACAATGGGGCTCTATGCTCTGTGATATTTTATTTATCATAATTTCTATCAACTTCATAAAAAAAATAATAATGCATTATTGGTGTGCTCCTGAGTGCAACCTTTGAAATATGACGGGCGGGCCGCTGTCTTAAAGGAAAGCGCAGATCCTTTGAGCTCTGCAACTTCTGCAGCCACGGGGCCGGAATAAAAAAAAAAATTGATTGATTTGTCGACTCATAACTCCCAACACGTCGACTCACAATATAATGAGTCGTTAACATCCCAAGTTATTTGTTTGCGTTTGGTCAGCATGACTCATTGAATTATATTATCGGTATGACTATGGTTCGTTTAGTACCAAGTTAGCTAGCTTCACTGCTATCTCCCAACATAGAGGAGGTGCCGTGCTACGATAGCAGGCTTGAATGAGTTCAACATGGTACACTCTTCCTCCCTTATGTTAATACCATGGGTCAGCAAATAAATAAATCAGCGTAAATTGCTCGTGCAGCTTGACAAAGCACAACCATACTTGGCCAGGACTAGAGGAGGGCGAGGGGCTTGACTGTGACTGAATGGTCTGTCCATCCCGGGCCCACTTCAAAATCAGACCTCAACAAATGTGATTTTGGGGTTGAAGCTTATTATATATATTTTTGAATAAAAGTCCCAAATTAGGATAGCAATTTATTAAAGCACTTTGGTTCGACTTGGTTCTTGAAAGAGTTGGCGGTTTAAAGCATCCCTTCTTATGATCTACAAGTTATTAATCATGAGCTTTTAATAACTATGGTGACCAAGCTAAACCGGGTTAAGTCTAGGGCTGCACAATATACCACATTTTTATCACGTTGACGATATTGGCTTCCCACGATGACACGTAGTGTTCTCGCGATATTCCGCGATATTTCAAATGCGTGCTCCCCACCCACAAGGAAACGAGCCCCGCCCACGCCCCAGAATGAGGAGTTGTCGTCACGGCACAGAGCCCCCCCCGTTCCCGCCATGTTGGAAGGTACGCCCCTCCGAGTGCAGCTGAGCTTTGCGTTATTGTTGACACGGTAGCTGCTAGCAGAGGAGGTTGTTGCAATTCTGTACTGTTTTAACAATGCCTGGAAATAACTGCTGCGTTAAAAACTGCTCCAATGCCTTACACGATCGACGAGGAAACCATAAGAACAGTGGGCTACAGTTTGTCAGGTTCCCTAAATGGACAACGCACTGAAGGCTGCCCCACACTACAAGATTTTTTAATCTTATGCGATTTTTGAGTCGGATGTACACCACACACATAAAGAGAATCTCAGCCCATTTGTTGCTCTCCGATCGTAAATACAAATCCATGAGATTCGAACAAGACGGAACACCACACACAATAGGACAATCTTGTCCGATAATTGCCCGCTGCAGGGCCGTGGAGGTAGAACTAGAGCAACTCGCGTCAACAGTGAAAATGGATCAGCGTCTTTTGACAGCAGTGGTTTCCGCGGTGCTTATGCTTACATAATATCAGAGTATATCGCGTCAGTTCGGCCGCGGCGCAATTAATGAATAAAGATCATAAACATCATAAACTGAATGGCTGTACAAGTGTTCTGAGACACGGCTGCGAACCGGCAACTTTATAAAAAAAGTAGTGCCGGTTTGGTTCCGTGCCGCTGCCGTATCCAGTGGAATAGCCTACATTGACTATAATGGTTTCTAATGTCTTCGCCGAACGTTTTTATTGCCGTGCCGCTTCCGTGACGGTTCTGGTGGAAATTGCCCGTCACTCTTTATTTCTATCTCGTAATGTCTCCTGCGTCTCTATGTTGCGTATTTCCTCATCTGTCTCTATGCCGCTCTGACAACGTTGCCCCTGGCAACCGATAGCCGTGGATGCCATCATGGCGGACGGGCTCAACCCCCTCCCCTCCCCAAAAACCACGTGACTCCTCATTCTCAATAAAAGCAAGCATGTACAGCGCAACACCGTATGCAGTGGCGAATTTAGGCACGGGAGAAGCGGGCAGATAATACCGCCCCCCCCTCAACAACTCCGCGAGCCCGTAATCGTGCCCCCCCCCCCCCCCCCCCCCAACAACTCCGCGAGCCCGTAATCGCGCCCCCCCCCCCCCCAAAATAATCGTGATAATCATTTTGGCAATAATCGTGCATCCCTAGTTAAGTCCACTTCTTTTTGATTCTCAAATCAAAAAGAAGTAAAAAAAAGAAGTAAACAACTCAGAAATGACAAATCAGAGAAATCTGTGTGTGTCACACCTTCTTAATGTCCTCAATGCACTTGATGATGTAACTCCGCTTGATGGTCTCCTTGACAGCGTACGCGTCGCTCAGGATCCCCAGGTGCTCCTCAGACGCCTGCTGAACCAGACTGGTGGGCAGGGTGGGGAGGTGGGCCAGCTCCCACAGAACCTCCAACACCTACCACACACACAGTTGAACTTTACAAGCACCAATAGCTAACATCATCAAAGCAAATTGCCTAACTTCATTATTGTTATTAAGTGTACATTGTGTTCCTTGCGCGCGTGCGAGCGCACACACACACACACACACACACACACACACACACACACACACACACACACACACACACACACACACACACACACACACACACACACACACACACACACACACACACACACACACACACACACACACACACGAGGGACGTACCTTTCCTGTTGTAGCCTCAGAGCGAGCTTCTCGGCCGATCCGTCCGATCAGACTGAGCAGCTTCTGTCTGACGCGGTCGCTCTCCACCTCCCAACTCTGACACACACACACACACACACACACAATTTATAAAAACATTCTTCATATCTCCAAATGGACCAACGGGGAAGTGGCCGTTGCAGCATGGAGCACAGACCTTCTGTATGAGAACAAAGAGGTGGCTGAGCTGATCGAAGTTGAACTTTACGGCAGCAGCGGCGATGATGGTGTGGATGTTCTCAATCACCGTTGAAGACTGGCCGGCCTGGAATCATTCAATGAGATGAGCCAGCGATCGAATACACAGCGGACCATCAAATATGTACAGGCACATTTAATACTGTCAACACATTTGAGCTCTTCCATCACTTCAGTCCCTACTGTGAACTGACCGTCTAATGGCCAGTATGCTTCTCACACACACACGCACACACACACACACACACACACCACAATGTGATAATTATACCTACAAGGTGGTCTAATATAAAACGGGACCTAAAGACCCAGATCATATTATTAGTGAGGGTTGCTGTGCAATGAGCTACTTACTTGGATTCTCCAGATCTTGGAAAGTTCATCCATAGAGAGTTTACTGCCCAGGAGTTCGATAATTCCCTTTATTCTTTCACAGTACTGCGCCTGGTCTATGTTACCTGAAACGGCACACAGAGACAACAGCTTTTAAGGGAAGCTGCCAATGTTATTTTCTGATGCATAATTACATTCTCATTGCGTTTTCTAAAAGGGAGGTAAGCGCCAAACCGGGAATTCAAAAGGGAAGTTTAAATAGGATTAGAGCCAAGTGCTTGGATAAACGCTGGTTTAATTGAGCAGCCCTTACCCTCCAGTGCTATTGACAGAACAGAGTTCTCTACCAGCCAATCCAGCAGTTTGTCTGTGTCAATGGCATTTTTAACAGTTTTAGACACCGTGCTCTCCTCGATAAGCTTGGTCACCTGGTAGAGAAAAATAAAAATACACAAAGATCAGTGCACAAACTCTGAAGCCATGCTAATTTTTTTTAGCCATTTTAACCATGACATTGCTTTAGAATGGGATAGGCCATCAAAGCACAGGTAATAAGCAATCAAACGAGAGAGACCTAAAAGGATCTCCAACAGATGTCAGCTAGGCAAGGCACCTACCTCCTCTACAAACAAATTCACTTGTCACACTGTGAGGACATCGTGCATCGTCTGCATTCAACTTGACCTAAATTATGAGATGCTGTTAGCCTGTTACTGTTAATATAGGCTAAGGCAATACAACTGTAGAGTTACTGATATTACAGCTGTGAAATCAAAAAGTGGTTGGTCTTTGCGGAGACAGAGAGCCAGTCTCTCTGATTATTAACATCTGAACATGACAAAACTGCCACCTCTACATCCATCCAAGAGAACGTAGAGGTATTTCAAAATGTTAAACATGTAAATGATCATTTCAGCTTATCAAATAAATGCACCAGCATTCAATTGAGCAGTGCAACAGGGGGATAATAACAAACACACAGTACTTGCGAGGTATTTCTGGCGAACGGCGAAAGCTTTGTTTATTGAAGAAAATGTCACGCAAAAGTTTGGCGTCCTTCTTGGACGTACTGTGTCGGGCTGCTATGAGGTCACGATGCTTATGTAGCTACCGCGGCTAACCCCATCTGGCTTAAACCGCGCCCACCATAAGGGTACTGTCGGTGGTGGAAACGCGAGCCGTGAGCGAGCCGCGAACTGAGCTGGACTAAACCGCACCTTCACTACTGGGCTGAGGTGTGCTAGGCAGAAGCGCACCCTCCATTGGAAACGCGGCATTACAATGTGCTGTATGCAAAATCTTTAGCGTTCCTAGATGATCTAGGAGCTATAATTTGAGTCTTTTTTTGTTGAAGTCCTCTCTCCGGTATTAGTGAGTGAAATGTGAGAATCTATCAATCTATTTCCAGTAGACTCTGTTGTATGACACAATCAAGCATTTAGACCACTCCTGCCAATTTCTGACCAATCAGGCAACCTTTTCTCTGCTTGGTTCGGGGAATTCATCTTGCCTGTCAAACACATATAGCTAACCACTGCCACAGATACTTGAATGCAAAACTTCTCAATAGCAGAGAAACTTATTTTTTGGATGTATATTTTCAAAACATTGCCTGTGCGCTCTTTCCAGCTTGTAGATCTTGCCTACAGAAGGGTATATAACCTGTTTGGTTAATATAATGCACATTGCCGTGGTAATTTGATTTTATTTCATACATAGCACCTGGGACAGATAAGACTTCTAAATGCAAAGAAGCAAACAAAAGTTGCTTGAATTTATGCATACACCAGTTTCGCCTAGAACTGGGTGAGTCCCAAACTGTTTCAAAGAGCATCCCACGAATTCTAAATCCTTACATCAAAGGAGGGAAGTAAATTTTGCCTCATGCTCCATGTCCTCCTACTGGTCAGCAGACTAAAGAACAGAGTTCCCTGCTTTCACACCTAGGGGTCTCTTATTTACTATAGATAAAAACTGAGCACACCGCCGTTTGTTCAGCTCCACTCAACCCTGAGTCATATGTTTTAAGGTCATTGTGTAGTAATTCATTGTGAAATTAATTGAAGTGTCCTTGTGGGGAGACATGGTTTCGTTATTAACTGCCACAGCGTTTCTCAAGCATGATGTGGCAAAACAACGTTTTCATTAGTCTGTTTCAGTATATTTACGTTGATTTAGGATTTAAGTCCTAAATCAAGTCCTCTCAATATGGCGGAAGATGCATTCTGATGTACGGCTTGTACATCAGAATGCATGATGGGAATTGTATATATCCAGCACATGGCAACGCATAGAGATTATGTGGGTTACCTCCTTGAGGGAGTTCATCTTGGTGGAGAAGTGGGGGGTCTTGAGCATTCGGAGCAGGGTGTCCAGGCGCAGGTCGTCCACTACCGTGACCAGCTCTCTCTGGAACCTCATACACAGCAGCTTGATGGCTGACAGCAGGTCGGGGATGCTCACCAGACGCTGGGGAGGTAGGTGACAGCCAATCATTCATATTTCATATTGGATGATTCAATTGTTTTATTTTCCCTTCTATTTTGTCCCCTATGGTTTCACTTCATTCAAGGTTCAAGTCGATTTAGAGTGCCTGTATAATATGAATAGTTATTTTACCTTGTCTTTCAGGTCTTTCTCCTCCAAGTTCTGTACATAGGTTATCATCTTGTGGATGACCGGATCCAGCATGGGCTGCAAGAAACACATTTCATTATACTTGTATATTTACGTATGTGTGGGAGAACAGGTTTGACTGTTTGTATCAAATAGCAAACAGGAAATAATGTCTGGTTTGGTTCAACAACCAAACTAGAGCACCAGTGATGCATGTTCAGCATGGTACTGTTTTACATTTGGGACTCAGGAATGTGTTATGGGTAAATTATACATTGTGTTGTATTTATCCTTCCCTTCCCACTTTGCCCATCCGAAGTTATTGCAACCAACTGGGAGCTGTGTGCAAGGTTGAATAAAGCCAATGAAACGTACCTGTACCAGGCTGGAGTTGAGGTATTCTGCACATACTCCGAGAGGCTGAACCAGGGCTGATACACACTGCATTAACACACAGAGAGAGCTGCTCAGAAGTGCTACAACAATAAGGAAATAATTCCTCCAAATAGGAAATGAAACACTTTGTTAATGGCGATAACAGGTGTGCTGAAATTAAAAACAATATGAAACATGCATTTCATTTAGTTGGAAAGTAGCACGCTATTTCTGTTGCGGGCAAACTACTGTGCAATTTAAGCATCATACAATGAGCCAAATTGATAGAAGGCCTAATACAAAAAGTAGGAATGTTGATATACATGTTCATGTTGTAAACGGTAACTTGGTCAACACAATTTGGTCCAATCACAACACTAGTCATACATCCATAGCATGCATGAAAAGAGTCTCGGCAACTGATTATTGACCAGAAACAGACAGAGATATTATGTACATCAACAAGACTATCTATACTCTAATCCACGTGTCATACTGCAGGCCAAGGGGTCAAGTTATGATGGAATGCATTGAGCATGTTAACTACTGCTTGTGAATGAGTGTGCACGTGTGAAAGTCAGGGAGAGAGCACGCATGGATGTGTGGGTGAGTTCCCAACAGCGGAACCCAGCTGTCCTTTGTCATGCAGGGCCAAAACGAGAAGGTTTGTGATGAATGGCTGTAGTGTTCATCTACTTTCTGCACCATTTTCCTCCTCTCTGCCCATCTCCCCGGTCTCTTTCTGGAGGAGTGTATGACCACAATGCTTTTGACTTCCTATCCATCAAAGACAAGTGAATGAGTCACTTGAGTCACATGAGTCACAGACATTTCTCCATTTACTCTTTCTTTTGCTTTCAGAGTGTGCGTCTTCCACCCCACCAGTCTCTTTCTCTGCTCATGGGGCATCTTCAAACAGACAGCTTTCACACTCTCCCTGCACCTCCAGCGCAGACCAGCACTGATCTCTAACTTATTAACATGCTAATGGCTTCTGTGTGTGTATGAGAGACACGCACTGAATCAATGCTTGTGTTCCGGCCAGGTTCACTGAAAGAAGCTTCAGTACAAGGATTCCTCTCAACACACAGCGCAGCATTTCAGCTGTCCGTCCGTCCGTCCGTCCATGCACACACACACACACACACAACTTTAAATCAGAGCAGTCATATACTGTTACACAAAACTGAAATGCATCCTTAAGGACATGGATTGAACAGGAGGGAACTACCTCCTCCTCCTATATACCGTTGTATGTAAATCACTATCACTGTTCCCCTTCCGCTTTCCACAATCAATATATTCCGCGGAGTCAGACATTCATTGCAATATTGTAAGAGTCAGGCCACCAGTGCAGGCTGGGACAAGGTTTCTCTTACCGCTATCTCGATTTCCTCAGTATTCAGCTTGGTCTGGATGGCGGTGAATCCTCCCATCTCTCCAAACTGGACCAGGCAGATGAAAGGAGAGAGGCGTGAGGCCAAGCATTTTGACACTTTAGGAATGTTTCAGTATGTCACCATGAGTTGTTGCTCAGCACTAATGACTTACTCGATTCACCAGGTCCACCAGCCAACCGTGAGGCTCCTGAAACAAACAGTTGAAACGTAATTGACTAACTGCCTTGAGAGAAAGTAATTAGAAATGTATGGTAGGTATCCTCATCTATGACTAATTTGTCATATGTTTTATGGTCTGATGCGTCTTCGGGAAATGTAAAACCTTTTGAAATTCGAAATTCAATGAAGACAATCTTCAGAGGTCCTGTTGGGTTCAGTTAAGTCACGTGGAAGGCTCCACAGAATCATTCACAAATATCACGTCACCTTTAAAGCTGTAACTAAACGCAACACGATTTCCGGACAGCTGTTGGATGTCTGTCAAGCACACTGAGCTCTCTTTGTGGATCTATTGCGCAAAGCTTTGGATGAGGAGCATACTTATTTTGCCCTCTGTTCTGGCTTGGGAAGATGTAAACAAAGGGCTAACTAGAGGATTTGTTTAGGCAAACAGAAGCCCAGCAAGATGTGCCTACCTGGGCAGAGGAACAGAATACCTCCCTAGCATGCAGTTATTGATTTATTTAGAGCATAGAATTCTGCTGAGGATGTAGATCACTCAGTCTGCATGCATAGCTGTATGTATGTTAGATAAAGATTTTACACATTAGTAAACACGTCTTGCCCTACTTTTACATCAGTTAGATACATTGCATGAATACATTGCAAGAATGTTGATTGTGTCGATTATGTTTTAGTTGCCATTTTTAGTTATCATTTTGGGCTTCTCAAATCCACCTAAATCATAGCCTGTATACAAAGCATTCACATTCCATCAACAGCTTGTGTTATCTGTGTGGCCACTGGTTAATTTACAGGGACAATAAAGAAGATAAACTCTTAATTTAGCTTGATCTAATTGTAGGGTGTGATGTACCTTCTGATAGCTGTTGCTAGGGGATACAGCAAACATGTTGGCCTCCTCTCCAAACACTTCTGCCCAGTTCCTCTGACAGGCCTTCATGCGGTTTTTGAAATGGTACTCATTATCAGGGTTAAAGGCCTGGACGAGGGGAATGAAGAAGTGTTAAGGATGCCCTTTAATGTTTACTCCCATGTGTCAAATATGTACACATCTCAGATTGATATAACGACTGAGAGATAGAGAAACAATGCCTCCTCAATGTAAAACATTGAGGAGGCAGAGCGAGACCTTACCATGGTCAAAACACCCATCAGGTTAACTGGGATGGGATCCTGCTTGACTCTCTCAGCGGCCAGTTCCACCAGTAGCATCAGCATGTTGTAGATTCCCTCGTGGATCTCTGTGCCCCACTTGTGGACGGCACTACTGGTCAGCAACTACAATCAAAAACCATATGATATGGCATTAAATCATGTATTAGAGCTGATTGACTCCAGGTGCAGTGTATAGAATTTAGTGGCATCTTGCAGAATTTAGTTGGCAGGAGTATAAAAATATTCCAAAGTATGTTTAATTGCTGTGTTATCGTTACCTTACAATGAGCCCTTTATATCTACATAGGGATCTGGTCCTCTTGAAGACATTAACCAAATATTTTCTACAGTAGCCCAGAATGGACAGACAGCTTTAGTGAGAACGTGCTTTAAAAAATATATATATTTGAGAGTTGTAGGAAGGAGAGGGGCGTGCCGATAGCCACAACCCATTTGTGAATCTTTTCTAGCATGGCCGTTGTGTAGGAGTGTTAGAATTAGCAATGTTGTATAATAAATTTCGCTTAACCCTCTCTCAGACGAGTCTATTATAGCCAGTGAAGATGAGCTTATGCTCTGTCCTTTCACCAAACTATCACATGTATTCAGAGCGTTTAAATATAAACAGTTTGAATTTTTGATCCATGAGGGGGATTATGTCAAGTGGGTGTGGATTCATCTACGATTTGGAGACGTTTGTTTTTTAGGTTGTTTCCGTGTTCGATAACTAAAAGTATACCATCACTGTTTCAGAGAAATTTGGTATCCAAAATGAAAACTGTGTGATACAAAGACACAAATTTATCAAAAGCAACCTATATTCACTTACCGCCGTGCAAGTAAACATTGGCTTGTAGTGTAATCTGCTATTTATATGAATAGTTACAGGTCTATAAATGTAGTTTACCACTATAAATTCAGGACTGTGTGTGGAGCAATGTCAAGTGGCTATAACCTCCGCCATGTCCTTCAACATGTACAGTGACCATGTTGACTATGACAAAGATATCCAATTGTGATTGATTAAACTGATTTATTTGCAGGCTACAGTTGTCAAAATCCACCTTAGTGCAAAAGTACTATTCACTTTTACACACTGGACCTTTCAGTTAAAAAACTGATTATTCTAAAGATTAAATTGGAAAAGTCTGTAATAAAAAGCATGTAGACTCCTTGAAGGCATGACCTTGACCTCTGCAGCGGGACCCCTCACCTTTTTGAAGGCTTCATGCATGCACCTATCCATGAAGCGCTTACAGTTCTCATCTGCATCAGCCAAACCTGGGAGAAAGAAGGCAAAACGTTTTTTTTATATCCCACATTCCCAAATGTAGCAGTCACTATTATCCAAAGTGCCTTAGAGTGAATTCAGAACACATGTTATTAAGCCACCATTTCAAAGAGTGCAACTTATCTTAAAGAGCAGATAGGGATTTTGAACCTTGCCAAGAATGGTGACAGGTTGAATGAAAAATTGGGGATCAGAGTGCCTTGCGAATAGGAGACATCTTGGACCAGCACAATCCTGCCCTCAAAATCGAAAACTATGGAAGCCCTTTGCCTGTTTGAGCTATAAAACACCAGTTTCCAAAATACCAATGTGTAAAACAACCTAGCTGACCAAAACAAAACATGCAGCCCATGCAACCAACAGAGAATTACGGGAACTTGTTTACCGTGGAAATCAAACAACAAAAGGGTTGCATTACACACAAGAGGAACATCACAGCTCATTCTTGAGGTAAAATAAGGATCGTTCTCACACACATAAAATGTGACAATCTTACCATGTCGGGCGAGGCAGGTGGATGCGATGAGACACTTTCCCAGGGACTCCTCTCTCTTGTAGGGTATGGACCAGTGGTCGGTGAACACTCGGCTCTCCAGTTCATAAAGGTTGGTGGTGGGGAACTCCATGCTACCTCCGGAGCAGTTTCCATTCTCATCGTTACTCCTCTGCACCACACAGACAGACACAAGTTAATCTATCATGTTAGATCTACTGTTAGCATTTTGAATGGCCCGCTTGCACATTGAACAACTGTTATTATTTTAGTCTGTCTAAAATAATAAAAAATATATATTTGCAAACTAAAGAACGACTTATTGACGTATTATCCGGCTTAGTATTATTGACTGATTAGCAGATCAAATTATTTAACAGATTAACATTTTCTAGAAATCATCTGAATAGAAGTTATCATGCTACAAAATTATTCTGTATCAGAAAAACTCATTGCACTGGGTAAACAAAATATAACCGGCTACTTAACAAAAAGGAAATAATGAAAAAGGGTAAATGTCGTAATTTTCCCTTAAACTTGAACGCACAAAGGGAGTCCTACATTTAGCATACTGAAGCTGTTCCAGTTTTTATGAATTTTATGGGGCTTTAATGAATAAGCCAGAGCCCTTAAGGATGAATAAGTTGTTCCACAGTGACCTAAGTGCTGTAAAGCATATCCCCAGACTTGGGAGGAAGAATCATATTCTAATGAGTATGAGGAATACCAGCATGTCTTCCCAAATCTGAATCATGCATCATGATCTACTATTTCAGTCTCAAGGGCAGGCTAGTGAATGTATAGACTTGTTGACCAAATAACATACAGATAGACACAGACAGAGAGAGACAGGGACTCAGAGAGAAAAAAAGAGAAAAAGGGCAGCTCAGCATCATTAGTTTGCTTACTTTTTCCGCCACACAATTTCTGTTTGGTAGAGCAATAGCAGCAATTGTGATTAGGTTAGTTAAAGTTAAATACATATTCTTGAAGGAATATGCATATTCATGATTAAATGAGTCTCCTCTCTTGATAATGATTTGATTCAAGAAGGCTTACCCAGTAGGCAGAGTTCATCGACATTCGACAAGTTAAAAGAATGAAGGCACACCTGGATTGTACCGGCATCAAAACTGAATGTAAAATTAATACTTTCAGTTTTGAATAGCTACTGTGAATAGATACTGTGCATCTCAGTAGCAGTTTATATTTATTTAAGTTGAAAAGATATTGGATATTCAACAAATAATATTCACGCTCTGAAATACAGCGATCTGACGCAGGGAACTATAGACGCGATCACTGGTATAAGTCCTGTGTGTCTTGTTAGAAATTCATTCTTGCTTTGCGATTTATCGATCTGATATAAGGCAAGCGAAAATATATTGTTTTGCCATAGACAGCAAATATAGCTCTTGAATATACAATTGATTTGTGATTTGTGCCTGCACAATATTCCATTCAACATGGGTTAAGATTAGGGATGCAGCAATCCGTCTTTTTTTGGCAATGTGTGATCAGACAATCTGATACGGATCACCAATTTCTCAGAGGCTACAATTGCTCCGTTTTTTCAGAAACGTATTACTACACGATAAAAGAAGAGTTTGATCACGTATTACATGGTGACTGCGTACAATAGCCAATAATAATCAGTGGCCGATCAAAAGGTGCATCACTAGTTAAAACATGTAATACAATATTGTGATATGTGAAACACAATATTGATTAATAAATCCAAAGGCTGATGAACACAGCTACAAAACTGTTTAACTCTAAACAATGCCCACGGCGTATCTTAATGAGCAACCTTGTTGAGGTATGTAGATGGTCTGCACACCGAACAAGAGGCAGGAAGGAATGGAGGTAGGAAGGGAGGTGGAAAGGAGAAGTAGCAAATTTCATCTTCTCCTGTTTGTGATAATGAGATGAGGGATGGACGGATGGATGGATGGCAGGGGGTGTATGGAGAATGAGAGATTAAACCTGCTGTGACATTAGACAAAGGTAGTGAAAGGTAACCAAGAGAGAACTTTTGCGAGAGAAAACCCAATTAGAACCATTCAATTGCTGAATACAAAAATTAATTGCCTCCAGTGACTAATGAAGCCACATGACTGCTTAAAAATTTGATGTCTCGAGGCATCAAAATTACTAGTGACATATACAAAGAGAATCTAAAGGCAATAAGTGGAATATGGGAGGCTTTTCCAAAAACAAATATGAGACATGCAGATAGGCAGGGAATGAGGGAGAGTGAAAGGCTCAGCTTTCTCAAGAGGATCATCTCCATGTTTCTATCTGCACAGAACAGAGAGGTAACCAATCCCGCGCCAGTCTGTTACCATGCACCCTGATGACCCCCCTGGGACCCCCACCCCAGCAAAATACTGCAGTGTGTTTGTTTGTGAGAGAGAGAGAGAGAGAGAGAGAGAGAGAGAGAGAGAGAGAGAGAGAGAAGTATATTTAGGAGAGTAATATGGGGGAAGTATAAAATAAGTATATATAAAATGTTGCATGAGGAGGTGAATAAAACCTGTATTTTTTCCTTAATGCTGAGAACTACTGATGTACTAGGAATAAGGTGATCTATAATTTAAAAAGGATAAGAAATGTTGCCAATTGACAGTAAACCGAAGCAGCTAGACTAAGCAAATGCAATTTTTCCTGATCAGATTCCAGTTGCATAGTTTTTAACTACAGCGAGTGTCTTATTAGCATTAACTACCATTGGCAATGACAGACCATAACCGGATAAGACATACTGTGCTCTCACTCAAATATTAGAGATCTACACTAGTGCAACAAGGGTGACACACCAGTGGTGTCAGACGATTTAAAGGTCAGGAGTAGTAATGATTAATGTGTCTTTGCTTTGGCCATGTTGGAATGCAACAGGTGTACGGGTTGTTTGCTAACTCGTTATTACAGCTCAATGATGAGCCTTGCTTGAACGGTCTTAATGTATGGAGATATTTCTCACAGGCAGTGCGTACGATATTATGCGTCAGTCATAAGGTAATTATTGAGAACTAATCATGTAACTGGTCTTCAAGCTGTCCAGAAAGAGAATAAACCAGTGACCCAGAGAGGACCAGTGAGTGGTTTGCTATACTGACAAACGATTCGTCGTCATGGCATAAAATGGTAGCATTTTAAACACATGGGCCGTTTTTACTTCAGTGGCATAAAGATGACGAACTAATCAGCAAATATCGTGGGTCATGCTTGAAGTGGCTAAATGTCAAGAATTGCGAAATCCATACGGTTGTGCACTAGAAAAGGTTATGCAGGAATCCATGGTTGACACTGCCTTGCTTTACGATAAGGGCTAACGATAGCTTTTGCGTGCAGCATATTTTCCCCGTGCAATGTTAATGTATTGAATCATTAGGTTGATTGTTTTACTCCCCATTGAGACTAAAACGTGAAACCAATTACTCCTTAACTTAACCCTGCCAGCACAGTGTACTACTGCTGCTACTCGGAGAACCGCGCGGGCAGCATAACGTCCCGGCTAGCTAGCGGCTACTTGGTTAGCCGGTTAGAGTTGACAGCAAACCACAGTGCGAAATAAATACGGGGTTCACATTTATCACACGGTCTACGTCCGCCCAAGTGAATCGTTCTCAACGTTATAGTCTATGGGATTGAGAGTGCATGCCGCGACCTTTCCCTCCTGCTTTGACAGATATGCTTGATGTTAAGCTAGCAGTGATTTCGCCTAATGGGCGATCCCTCTGGTCTCTAGTGCTAAGTTACTGGTGTAACGCATACTTTCACACATACGTCAAGAATTCGCTTGCTGCTGATTGAAGAAAGGCTGTATCTGGCCTTACCTCGCTGTCCACTACATCGTGGTATGCAGGCGGGGGATCAAACCCCCCCGTCCCAGTACGCCCGCTGTTTTCCCCGTCTCCTCCTGTCCCCGAGCCCGTGGTAGGCCCGCTCTCCATCGGCTCATAACCATACCCGAGTCCGGGGCTTTCGTTCGTTAGAAGCGCGACTGCCTCGTTTATATCATTCTTTGCCAAGCGAAGCGCTTTCCGTATTGCAACGGGGTCGGGAAAGCCCATGCATAGGAGCGTTGTCATATGCTGCTCCTCTTCAGTCTCCATGTTTAGCGCGTCTCCGTCTCTCAGACTAGTAGCAGCGGGGTATGGAGCACAGCCCTGTCGCTGTGCACGCCGCCATGTTTACAGTCCACTGCTAACCTGTCACGATGGATTCCCACAACAGCGCCAGACGTTTCCGAGGATGCGTGGAGTGCGTCACCCTTACCCGCCCAAAAGGGTTGTTTTCATAACGCGGGGTTCTTATTTTCTCATTTTCTACTATTATTAAAATATAGGTTAGGATTTTAGGGATAATGGCCAAAATAGTATTATTTGAATGTGCAATCAATCAATTTACGGTTATAATGGGGTAAGTATATGTGGACCACTGTAACGCGCATCAACATCTATTAGATCATATTATAAAAATATATATTTTAAATTGTTTTACGCAGCGTATACTATTACAGTTGGCCACCTGACAAGAAAAGGGTGTGGCATGGAGATTTTCATTCGCGTACAAGAACATCACGTGGAAATTAAAATCATGTGACAAGGAAAGGCCAACAACCAAAAATGGCTGCAACGGGCGATAAGGCGGCTGCTATGGACAGCATCTCCAGGGTGGTAATGGCCCATCCGACTGCGTTAAATCTGACAGGAACCACCGTCCCTCACGGCGAGAGCCTGGAAGATGTAGCGGAACCTCTTGCACCAGCGCCCAAGAAGCCAAGCACGAACAGTGAGTTTATGTCAGTTCAGGGCAGCTTGGCTAGCTACGCGATGACATTAGGAACGGTAACTTACCACAAGTAGGCTACACTTGCATAGCCGTCCAATGCTTTTACTTTTGGAGGTTTCTGGTCCGTAGCACGTCTGTGCCTTGTTTACATCACTTTTTTCTGTTTGCCTTGTGCTTTAAATATAAAAGTGTATATGTGCTTTAAATATATAGAATGAATGAACAATATATAACAATATGCATGTTTTATTTGTAATTACTCTTGACTTTATGCCAATACACTTAATTTCCACGACGTTATCGGTAACATGGTGTAATTACACAGGATTGCTATTATTGTCCTTCTCGGTTTTAACATCATTGATTAAAAAAAAAAGTAATTATTGTGTGTGTGTGTGTGTGTGTGTGTGTGTGTGTGTGTGTGTGTGTGTGTGTGTGTGTGTGTGTGTGTGTGTGTGTGTGTGTGTGTGTGATAAGGTGATGGTGGCGTGGAGACGGCAGAGGAGGCTGTGGAGCCTGCAGAACCCGACATTAATGAGCTTTGCACTGACATGTTTGACAAGATGGCAGTTTTTCTACAAGGAGAACTCACAGGTTTCATCACCTTTTTTACACTCTTCTCCCAGTTCATACCATGTTTTGTAACTTTTCCTCTGAGCACGAGTAGAAATGTCTGAAAATAATCACTCAGTACGTTTACATGCACAGCTTAATTCGATTAAAGCCATAGCTCGATTATGCTCCTCAATTGGACAACTGCAATTGTCCGCGTATACATGGCGGTGAGTAAATCGATTCATTGGCCGATGCGTGTCATGCCCCGGTACGATAGGTGGCGCTGTACCCATTTAAACTAGTGGTAATAGAGCCACCGGTTGACCTCTTTACATCACCAGCAACAACAAACTCATTCGAGAAAGCGATGTTTCAGCAGACAGCTGTCAGTTCACTTCGGGTCTATATCATTTCTCCGACGCTCCATTGTTCCGACCTCTCGGTTGTATGCCGACTCCTCCGGCTGCTCGGAGCAGTCCACATACGACCGAGAGGTCGGAACAATGGAGCGTCGGAGAAATTATATGGACCCGAAGTGAACTGACAGCTGTCTGCTGAAACATCGCTTTCTCCTCCATGTCGCGTTTCAATCTGGACTTCAGAGAGTCAAAGCCAAAGTTAATTTCCCCCAATTCCTTTTCCCCATGGGCGAGATAAACCAGACTAGGAGTCTTTACTTGTTGTGGAAGTACCAGAGAGTCGGAGAACCCAACGCAGTCTGTAAGATTCATTCAACATCAGAGAATCCCCCCGTCAGTTCGGCCGCGGCGCAATGAATGAATAAAGATCGTAGTCATTTTACAACCTCATTGATGAGCAACATTTAGAAAAACATGGACTTTTAATTCAGCCTTGGGTTAAATCGAAGCGTAGTGTGTACTGAATGCACGTTGTTGATGATACTCCTTATAGGGGGTAACTAGTACATTGGCACGACACCGGCTTCCTCCATCTTCTGCGCCAGCTTTTTAAATAAATCGCCGACCCAAAGTTAGTTGACAGCTGTCTACTGAAAACATCTTTCTCCCACCCGAGCAGCCCCTCCGCCGCCCGTCCGTATACATTCCCCGCCGCGGCGCAATGAATGAATAAAGATCGTAAACACGTCGGGAGAAAAAAACATTTATTTTGACAGATGTGCCCGAAGTTAGTACTTTACAACCTCGTTGATGACCCACATTTAGAAAAACATGTACTTTTAATTCAGCCTTGGGTGAAATGGAAGCGTAGTGTCCGTGTGCTTCCACCTTTAATGAATGCATGCCATGCGCGCTCCCACGGCCGGGACACAATTCTTATAGGGGGTAACTACATTCACCGACTTCCTCCATCTTCTGCGCCACCTTTTAAAATAAATTGCAGTTTCTCGTTATCCCTTATCCGACGGCGACGACAACAACAACGCGACTATCGTCTCCTTCTACTTCCGGCTCACGGCCCCGGGAAAAGATCTCGAGCATGCGCAGAACGCAAATCAACGCATAATCCAATTCGATTGGCTACATGCACGCTTAGCTCGACTATGAATCGCATTATCTAGGGGTCTTAATTCGACTATGAGTAACCCAATTCGATTCGAGTATAGCTCGACTAAGGTGTATACATGCATCTTAGTAATCCAATCATAGTTGGACTATGTCGACAAAGCCAATAAATCGACTTTCTTGAGTGTCATGTAAACGCACTGACTGAATATCATTTTATTCTAAGCCGCAAGTTCTTAGTAGAGGAATAGTACTTTTATTCTTAGCACCAACTAGTGGGTTGAAGCTACAAAGTTTTTTATTTACCTGACAAAAATGTTGATGATGCAGACACTGGGTACGTTTAACTCTTGAAACATCTCTAAGTAGATGGATAGTCATTTTGTGTCCTCAAAGAGGAAATGCATTTTCACAGACAATGGGGTGCACATTTAAACACAGTACATAGACAAAGTACACAATATATAATAATGCTATGCAATGCAATGTAAAACAACACATCACAAAGTCCTCAATACAAAAGTTCTACAGTCGTTCTCACACAAGAGTTGACTACCACAAAACATGATAGAATGTCATTGGTGAACTTTGATCAATTTCTGCAATAGACATTCTCATTTTTACAGAATTGGAAGTCGAAAACTGACTGAAATCCTAAATAAGAGGGATAAGTTGACTCCCAATTATGGAACTATTCAGCTGCAATCAGTTTTAATGTTTTAACAATGCATGATTGCCCAAACTCGATATTGTACCCTTTCACTTTTCACAAGGGTGTTGTGAGCATTCACTTTTCATTACATGCACTATGTAGCTCTTCTGCTACTGTTTACTCCATAAAAAGATAACTGAACTAGATAGTTCAGTAATCGTGCATATCCACGCACCCATACATTCAGGGAATTTTTATCTTTAATTATTTTTATCCCGCTTCCATTCTTACCTCTCTCCTTCTCGCCACACAGCAACATGTGAGGATTACCGGCTGCTGGAGAACATGAACAAGCTGACCAGTCTCAAGTACATGGAGATGAAGGACATCAGCATCAACATCAGCCGTAACCTGCAGGACCTCAACAACAAATGTGTGTGTGTGTGTGTGTGTGTGTGTGTGTGTGTGTGTGTGTGTGTGTGTGTGTGTGTGTGTGTGTGTGTGTGTGTGTGTGTGTGTGTGTGTGTGTGTGTGTGTGTGTGTGTGTGTGTGTGTGTGTGTGTCGAGGGGAGAAAGAAATTACCAAAATATATATAATATAAAATATATATATTTACATTTACATGTAGGGCATTAGCAGACACTTTTATCCAACGCGACTTACAATAAGTACATTTGTCAGAAGAAAATGAAATGATATATCACTGTCGGTACAGTAAGGATGTTCGTAGAACCAAGTGCAAGCACTAAAAATCGCTAGGTTAACCCATTCCCCTTATCCAACAATGATAGCTAGGTTAACATGCTACACAACTAAGTACTATAACTTAATATAACATACAATAATTGCATACATGAAGTGCCAGGACGTACAAAATGCAATAAGTAGGAGGAATGGCACGTGGTGGTTATGCAGATGAAATGCTATCTAGGTGAAGATATATTGGTTGATATATCGTTTGATACAATATTGTATCAATGCTAGGGGTGGAGCAGTTCCTTGGGATTTGTGGCTCACCCTCCAGCAATGCTTAGGGCCACCACAACATCACATGGAAATCCTGAGCTAAAGGAACCAATGAACTGTATGGGGAGGAGCTACCAACCTTCACCCAGACCATCATGTCAAACTGTTATTGTTGGGAGTGTTTTACGTGGATTTACTCAGTTTAAGAATTTTGAGGTTCAACCATGAAAGTAAAGGATTTATAAAGGGATAAATTACATTTAGAAATCAACAACATTTATTACGAATATTAGCAAACATATATGCCGATACCGATATATCTGTGATAGGCCTATATAAGCTGTAAAATTGGCCAACAAATATATCGGTCAGGTTCTAATATTGTGTATAATTTGAAATATCTCTGGTCATTGGTTTTATGTTCTGGTTGAGGTGTGTCAATACCAGAAAGTGTGTGTGTGTGTGTGTGTGTGTGTGTGTGTGTGTGTGTGTGTGTGTGTGTGTGTGTGTGTGTGTGTGTGTGTGTGTGTGTGTGTGTGTGTGTGTGTGTGGAGACAGACAGACAGCTAGCTATTTACACCCTTGCCTGATTGTTGTTGCCATGACAATTGTTTTTGTGTGTGTTTTCAGATGCCAGCCTGCAACCTTACTTGGATCAAATAAATCTAATTGAAGAACAAGTATCATCTCTGGAACAGGCTGCTTACAAACTAGATGCATACTCCAAGAAGCTGGGTATGACGGGATCAAATAATTCTAAAGTGTTTATAAACATTTATTAGAACAGTTGTAATTGAAAACTTCTGAAAGACATAAGTGCATTTAGAGACATTATTATGGAGATTAAAGAAAGGCTTCTGTATATCAGCTGAGCCACAGAGCCTTTTCTTTGAATGTCAGTCCTGTCTATTCCTAGTATGTTGGACATACTGAAGCCTAAAAATAGTTAAACCACATTGTTCTGCCCATTACAACCTTGAACAGCAGATGGCACTCTCACCTCACAGATAGTCTTCCATGCACATGGCTTCTTCATGGCCCTCCTCAGTTTCCCAAACCAAAAACTCTTCACTTGAATTTTGTTTACTTTGTTTTGTGAGAATTTCGTGCTGTTGAGTGATTTATTTAATTTATTTTTTAATCTTTTTATCTCCACAGAGGCAAAATTCAAGAAACTGGAGAAGCGGTGAAAAAAAAAAAGTATTTTTGTTCCCCCTTCATTGTCTCCCCCTCCCTTTGCCAGTCCAGCCCGGCACTACAGGGGGGAGAGATGAAGCAAGACAGAAACAACATCCAGGCAAGCTCAAGTTCACACCTAGCTAAAACGCTTGAGAAATGGACAGTTGGCACTGCTTGAATCCTATTGGAGTTGTGCTTCAGCGGGAACGGACGAGACAATTATGGCCAACTCTTTAGATCCATGGCAAAGTGTAGCATTGTACATTTTATATAAGGAAGTAATTGACCCCATACTAGAAGAAGGTGTGCCCCGTCTGGAATAGGATCTGCATGGCAGCGTATTCAGTGTGGTAGATTTCCCTTACAGTATTAAAGTCTCAGGCAGGGTTGATCCAAAAGGCATTGTTATGTACATGGATTACTACTGATAGAAAACAGTGACACATGGTATTGCGTAACTGTGTTGAAGGCAGCTGAAGCCAACTCATTAGAATGCAGTATGCTTTGGAAGAGGAGTTTAATTTTTGAACAGAGATATTGGATAATATGTAATCTGTACATAAGTCGAAGATGAAAAGTTAAATGTTTTGGTTGTTTTTTTTAATAAAACTTTTTTTGCATTGACCAATGGATTGTTATTCCCTTTCCTGACGGCAATCAGCAGGTGTCAGTGCTGCACCATGTTCAATGATGCCTCTCAATCCTGGCTTCTAATTTATCTTCATGGCACAAGTGGTTAACAAAACCAGTTTGTTTCAGACGTTTCTTTCTGGTTAAAATGTTCACAATACTATTTAACTAGCCTGATATCACAATATTGATTCAGTTTTTATTCCAATCCCAATCACACAACCACTCAATTCGAGCTGCAGTTGACCCAGGTTTGTTAACAGTCCTCATGATTCACCAATGGAGCCTACTCCACCATCACTATAATCCACATGTTGGTCAGAGTGTTCGTGGGGCTTGGGCTCCCGAGAACTTCCTCATCGGGGGTATTTACATATTCGGTTTCTCTGATATTCATTGTGAAACTTAATCTTGAATATCTGGATGTGTCACCAGAAATGAACAAATGCAGCTTTGAATAGTGATGGTCTCGTCTTAGGCAATTTAAGGCTGAGAGAATCAAAAAGTATTATGGTTTGACTATTTGCCGGAGACGAGGAGCAGGTCACTAGCTTAGAATCTATGCGTGATCCTTTTCACTATCGCTGGTTTCGCTCTCCAACATTCACAACTAGTGCTGTAAACCTATATGCCTATAGCTGTGGGCAGCAGCATATAACCTAAAGTAATTGAGCTCCCCTGCGTTGTTGTGATCCCATGTGAGTGTAAGAGGGGAGAGAGGGGCTTAATCTAAAACAGGTTGTTTTCATTATTTTCGCTAAGGCCCCAACAGAGGGAACTCATTATTCATACTGTAATATTGTTTGCTGCAGATCAGAGACCCCTCATCGCCCTCTCTTTCTCCAGGCCTTAGGGCAGTAATATGCTCCTGTGTTATACCTTCTCTGTATTTTATCAGATCTGCTTTTGGTTCTTTCTTAAAATGGGACATTTTTTCCAAAAGGTTTGTTACTATATGGTATAGAAAAAATAAGATTTGTAGGTGTATCTCAGGTACTATATTATGTTATCCGATTGATAACATGCCTGGCACAATATTGTTGTAAGGTTATCGTTCAGTGCATATGTTAAAATATAACAGGTAGTCTATGCACCACATCATCGTTAGGATACCGGGCATAACGTACATAAACCAGAGGTTACACAGGGATTCAGGGTTAATTCCCACCACCGGCCAGCTTTCCATACCTCAATTGCTCTGATAGGGTGCATTATAGCAAGTCATATAGCCAACCGGGAAGCAGATGTGGGGTTAAAACCCACTGTGCTTCAGTAAAATACCCACAAGCCCTAATAGGGATGGTAGGTTTTTGGAAACACCCATACACACCAATATGTGCAGATCCTTCTGAGAAATACTTTGTGGTAACGTGTCATTTTTGTTTTTTGAGATAGGACTAATCTTAATCACCAGGATGTTCTTTTCACCAAATTTCCACTTGGAATCAACACTTTTCTAATTAAGAAAAGTGTTCCCATGTTTGAGTTTGGTTGGTGTATTTATTTGTTGCTAGGGTAGACCAGACATCTTTTAAACCATGGGGTTGTCAAGTGGGTTTGTGGGTTTTGGTTTAAAAAATGTAGGTCAATAAATGTTTAAACATGCTCTAACTTCCTTTGCATGTTGTGTATACTGGGCCTTTGCATGTTATCACTGTGAACGGTGATAATAAACAGTAAGTAGAAAATGTACTAACTTTGTGTTTATTATTTGTGTTTAGTATTATTATTATTATTATTATTATTATTATTATTATATCCTTTATTTAACCAGGTTAGTCTCATTGAGATTAAAATATATTTTACAAGAGAGACCTGGCCAAGATGGACAGCAGTACACAGTTCCAACATTAAACACAAGACAAAGTACAAGTTCAACTACTTAGTGCAATAGTGATAATACATTAAGATCATTGACTAAAACATTTGCAATTCCCAATGGAGTCCGACGTCAAACTCTTAACAGCTTTAAATTCACTGAGAGTAATCTATCTATCTATCTTGAGCTGCTTCTGCAGGTTAAAGGCCTTTTTTCCCAGTTCTGTCCACGCTTCAGAAACAGTCATAAGGACCATGTCCTGAGACCGTAACCCATGGGGGAAGCATTTCCGGGACATATGCAGTGACCTAAGTTTACCTAAAATCGCCAGATAAATATGTCTTCCATTCCCAAGCTTTGTTGAGATATGCTATTACTTTAGGCAGGGGAAAGAATCTAACATTTTAAGTCTATTTTATTTTATCCTATGATGATCAACTGTATGTGTGTCTAGTCTAGATAGAGATTTACCACAAATAGACCACAGGGTAACTCTGAAGTTCTCATGTCATTGCTATTGTTTATCCTCAGTCAGTATTTGGTATTGTTAGTCCACACACACACACACACACACACACACACACACACACACACACACACACACACACACACACACACACACACACACGCACACACACACAAATAACGCTTGTAAATATACACACTTGCTACATGTTATTATAGATTTGATTGCATTTTAGATTCTGGTCTTTCTAAAATAAATACATATTTTTTAGAATAAACATTCCTCACAAAAAAGCAACCACCAACTGATTAAAAAAAAATACAATAAAAATAGGCTCCATTTGAATTTGAATTGACCAAATGCAGAAAGTAGCCAGTAGTGAGATTAAAACAGTGTCAAACATCCTGTCACAATCTGCTACAATCTGCAGCAGAGGTGCTTTTTTTCCCCCAAAAGCCCCAATGCCAGTTAGCTATGGCAGGGCGAGATGCCACCCCACGCTGTTGTGTAATGGACAGGTTTGCCATGGTCTGTGGGAGACTTTACTACACTTCACAAATGAGAGCGAGAGAGAGAGTGAGAGAGAGAGAGAGCCAGTGAGAGAGAGATTACTGTACATGATCAAAATGTCTTGAAGCTATCTTTTTTTTGCGTTGTGTTAATTGGCCTAGTTAAGCGTTAACAACTTTCCTAATGGAGATTGTCCCACAAACGTCCAAAGTTTTTTGGAGACACACACACACACACACACACAAACTATAACTACACTCCAGCTTGTAAAATGTACCAAAACCATGACTCTGCAACAGAGAATGGCTTTAAAAGAAATCCAAATGACCTGAGATAAATGGTGAGACGGTACATGTTTACATCCATTCGAGAGCAGCCTGTAGATCTCACAGGCATTTTCTCCTCAAATGCGAGCCACATGTGAGATCAGAGGGACTGTGTCAAACTTCAAATATCTTTCTTGGGAAAAGGAGATGAAAAGCCACACGAGGTCAAGCATTGGCACCACACTCACTCTCCGTCACTCCAGCACACACGCCTCCTTCAAGCACACACATGTGGGCATGAAAGCTCACACTCGACCCAGGTGTCACTTCTCGCTCGCAGCAGATCTTTAAAACCTAAACCTTTGAAATTCTAACCCCAACCCCCAAGAAGTACATCAGTACGTCAGCAGTGTAGCACGTTTTGAGATTTTTTTTGAGGAAAATCAGCTTGCGTTATTCTCAAAATTGCCCCGGGTCTGTGATCACGCATCTAAAATGAGACCAGATGGAATGTGCTGGTGAATGGGCGAGTGGTGTCTCTGCATTTGGGGGTTGATCTCAGCAGGTTGGGGAGTGAGGATGTCGGTGTTTGTCTCCATCAGCCCCAGCTGAACAACGTTTCCACCGGCGGGTGCGCTAAGGCCCAGCACGCCTTGGCCCAGTAGTGAAGGTGCGGTTTGGCCCAGCTCAGTTACGGCTTGTGTTTCCACCGCCGACAGTACCCTTATGGTAGGGCGGGGTTCAAGCCGGATGGCGATAGCCACGGCAGCTACGTAAGCATCGTGACCTCATAGCAGAGTGTAGCCTGCTCATGGTGTGTTCCAGAGTCCGGACCCCGCCCACTTTTGGTGACAGGAGGTCACAGCTAGCAGTGCCTAAGAATCATCTTGTGTCAGGTTGATTAAAGTTGGATGTTCATTTATTAATCTCAGTGTGTGTGCCTGCTTGGATCTCTGTTGTCCTCTGTTGATCTCTGTTGTAACGGTCCTTTTGGCGCCAGAGCCATCAAGAGATAAGTCTGTGTATGTGTATTTAACAATCACAGATAAATGTTATGTGTAGATTTTGTTTTTATGAACCAATTTAAAGTAAAGAAAGACACATTGCTTGGTACAAAAAGATAATTCATGATTTCATAATTTGGAATATTATTTTATATATATATTTGAATATATTATATATATATATATATATATTCAATATTAGAACATTGTCATGATACATTACTTAACAAATCAAAAATTAAAAAAAAACAACTGAGATAATTTTTCTCCCAATCAATTAATAGATTATGTAATAGCTTATTTGTTATCACACTAAACCTGGATTGGACAATGAATCCTTCCCTTTATATTTTTAAATTGCAACATCTGTGAAACCCTTCGCCCTCAGTTGCTAGTTGCTTTTTTACAAATTTCCTTCGACCTAGAGGCTCTGGCCTGCAGTAGTCTTTCTGATGCTGTGTCTAGAGGATCCTTGCATACATGTCTAGAGTTTTGCATCATGATACTTGATGGAAGTGAGTGCTGTGAGTCAGTGGTAGTCTTGTCAGAGGGACACAGAACATGGCTTTCTATCCATGTCACATCCTAGGTTGTTAAAGAACAAAAGTAGTCATCATTAAAATGATGTCATGGTTCAGGATTTTCCCTAAGAAAGAAGGCTTGTCTGCATGTGGGTGGTACAGTTGACCATGTAGAAGCACATATTTGTGTGTGTGTGTGTGTGTGTGTGTGTGTGTGTGTGTGTGTGTGTGTGTGTGTGTGTGTGTGTGTGAGCGTGCGCACGTGTGTGTGTGTGTGTGTGTGTGCGCGTGTGTGTGTGTGAATGCTGTTTGTGATTGTGAGTGTGTGTATGTGTGTGCATACTAGTTTAAGTACGCTGTAAGCACCCTAATGAGTAATGGACATCCTGGAAGCCTTAAAAACGACAGAGTTGACTCATGCGTCACAGAATGTTTGTCTCGTCCTAAATGGAGCAGACGCTGATAAACACAAACCCCTCTTCTGTAAACTCTGTCTGCCATTCCTAGAATAGGAACCCAGACTCTTCCGAACGCCATTACCACCTGAGTCCCACCAAGTATAGAACCAATTCAAAGCTGCCTTTATCTCCGGCCTCGGACCATGTACACCAGCATGGATCAGTGAAGATCTGAGGAAATCCTAACCAGCCTGGCCTGTTGTGCATGTTCCCGCTGACTGCATGGGAACTTGAGAGAAGTAAAAGAACATTGAATTATCAATCAAAAACTGGTGTGTGCATTTGTGTGTGTGTGTGTGTGTGTGTTTGGGATTGTCTGTAAAAAGATTGTGTTCTTCTTGTGCAAGTCTGAAAAATGTGCGTTGGCTCATACTATACCGTATTAGAAGGCATGATTTGATTTGTTGAAAGGTTATTACTATCTTCGGAGTATGTTTCCCATAATCTTTCTAACAGCATAACTGGCACAATATGTCCCTGATCATTTTGGAATTGCTCTGATCCCCTCTGCCCAACTTTCATACGGTCCTTTGCCAGAGCGGTCCAGGTTTAGGTGAATGAGCGCTCGGATGGTTCACCAAGCTAAGCACAGAGCTCCCCTCTCCACAGACTGCCATAATATTTGCATTCATTATCCCGGGTGTATAAACATAACTGCACCTGGCTCAGCTAACGGGTCAGTGTTCTGTTGTGTGTGCTAAAAGCTATCCATTTGATTTTTGCTGGCCGTGCTACAACAGTTACGATGAGCTAAGGCCTTGCAGACTGCCAGTAATATCAGCTGGTGCTTCGGTCTCCATCTGCTCTTTCTATTGTCAATGTATTGTTTTGTAAAGCAATGCCTCCCTCTCTGTCTTTTACAGAAACAAACGTAGTGGAGGAATAATATCTCAAGTTCTTTTCTTATTTAGGAAAAAAAATACTGATATTAATCATGGTTTGTCCTTGCGTGAACCTGCATTTGAGTCATTCTGAGAGTTCTTCCAGCTGCCCCACAGAAAAGGTGAATTCTTTCTCCCACTTTAAAATCCAGGAAAGAGCACAAAAAAGTGAGAATTGAAGTACAGTTTTGGATTATAGTAAAATAGTATCAAAACCTTATTTTACACATGTTGGCCCCCGACCATAAACACTGTACTGGAGCATGTGATGTATGATAGACCAAAGTGGTCCACTGGGAGGGAGCACATTTTGAATGTTTACATTGGTCTTTATCTTGAAAGATATGTGGTTGTGATTCTCTGTTCCTATTGCTATTCCTCCAAACTAGTTTTCTCAGAGGATATGTAAATTTCTCTCTGTCTCTAAACTGTTTATATATGCTACAAACACAGTATCCATAGCTTTAAATTCGAAATTTGTTTCCCATATTGCATCAGGATTTTTCTTTTTCAATAATAACGTTATGATCACCTCATGGGTGTGTGCGTGCGTGCGTGTGTGTGCACGTGTGCGTGTTTGAGGGCCAGTTTGGGGGAAGGAAAACCCCCAAAGTGGCAGAATAAGTACCCTTCCAAAAGTTCTGGAACCAGATAATCCCAATTCAGCAGGGATCCTGACTTGGACTGGTAGGGGACCCCACCGAGACAGACCCTGACTTCAAGCTCTAACCAGTGTGGTTCCCCCCCCCCCCCCCCCCGACCCCCTCAAGGATATACCCCCTGCTGATAAAGTAAGACTAAACTAAATGGTTAAGGGAAAGAGAGATAGTAGGTGAGGGGAGGTTTTGATTGATGGTACAGTCCCCCCACCCCCCCCTTCCAATGCAGAAATTCCCTCAGACTCTAGCAGGTCTAACTCCCGCCAGATGTGAAGTTTATGTGTGTGTGTGTCTGTGTGTGTGTGTGTGTGTGTGTGTGTGTGTGTGTGCATGTGTCCTCACTATTTTGCCCAACATTTTGGGTGACTACATTCTTCTCTGATTTCAAATCTCTCCTGAATAATAAAAGTAGTTGGTGATACTGACAGAGCTGTCAGACGGTTGTGGAGAGGAGCTTGGGTTTCCAACCCCGTGGGCATATGGTTTTGATCCCTCTAAACTATACCAGAGAATAGCAAGAGGTACAGACGATACTGTCAGGTATCCTGTTGTAGTCTATTATCCTAGCCTTGCTTCTATGTGTGCGCATGTATGTGTGTGTGTGTGTGTGTGTGTGTGAGCGTGCACATTTGAGATATATTCTTGTTTGTGTTTGTGTGTGTGCATGTGCATGTGCATTTGCGTTTGTTTGTTGTTTGTTTGTGTGCATGTCTGTGTGTGTCTGTGCATCCGTGCGTGCACGCGTGCGTGCGTGTGTGCGTGCGTGTGTGTGTGTGTGTGTGTTAGTGCAGGAAGCTGTGCTGTAAAGATGTTGAGTAAACAGTGAGACAGAAGATTGTGTTCCAGTGTTCTCTGTGGCTGCACATGCAGCTGTGGCGGCGCTGAGTGGCCCTGGTGTACGGACCACACCAGAGAGGCGCTTCCACTACCACAGCGTCCAGATCAGATGTGGCGTTCCCATCCACCCACGGCTAGTGTTACATCACAGTTCAAAACAGGTGGGAGAAGACCGCCCGAGAGCCTGCGTAAACAGACGCACACACCTCGTCCACCTCGGACGGTCCCGGTCAAAAATAAGAATAGATTTAAAACATCCTCATGCGACAAATATGGAAATTGAAAATGTTCCAAACTTAGTGAAGGCAACAAGGAAACGGCTATTTGCGGAGCAGCACACATACATTGGCTTTGTTCATTCAGGTTTGTGTGTGTTACTCTAAGTACGCCTGTGTGTGTGTGTGTGTGTGTGTGTGTGTGTGTGTGCAGCCGTCTGGGTGTGTAGGTGTGTATGTGTGTGTGTGCGTGCATGTTTGTGTGTGTGTGTGTGTGTGCATCTGGATGTGTGCACACTACATTTTGATGTGTGTGAATGAGAAAATGTTTCTAGGGCATGTCCTACGGCCCACCGGGGACCTGCTCATTCCCTCCCCGCGCGACGTCATCTCACTTCCCCCCTTTGTTTCTCCACTCAGAAGGAACCTTCTATAAATGTATTTTTGTTTAACCATTCCTAACAGCACTCCTTCCTCTCCTCCTTGAGGGGCCATGTGTGAGTATCACACGGTGCGTGCGTGCTTGTGTGTCTTTACCTTGGTTGCCAGCGCTCTCTCTATTTACCCCTAACAACAGGAACTGTGGAGATGGAGACATGGAGGTCCGCGGGTGTGTGTCTTCCTCTCTGGTTCATATTTGTATACAGTCCTGGATCCTGTTTCATAATACGCTCAGGATATGTTTGAGTTCATGCGTGTGTGTGAATTGCCCTGTGCATGCATGCGTGTCCACGTGTTTTTGGGAGTGTGTGTATGTTGGTGTGTGTGTGTGTGTGTGTATGTGTGTGTGTTGAGGGGTGCATGAATAATAGGTTGTATAAATGTACTGTCAGAATAGCATATACAGTAAACTCCTCCCCACCAAACACACACACACACACACACACACACACACACACAGACCAACAGACACACACATGCACACATATACATACACACGCAAACACACACACACACACACACACACACACACACACACACACACACACACACACACAATAAGTCACATACTCACTCGCTTATTCACTCCAGGCACACACATACACTTACGCTTACACACACATACACATACAAACCCAAACTCACACACACACAAAACACACACACACACACACACACACAGCTCCTGTGCGGCGTTTTTTTGCACAACATGACCTTCGGCCTGCATGGTGAGTGCAACACGGGGACGGCGATATAATCTCTCTGGGACCTGTAAGACCGGGCTGTTGTGTTCGGTCAGCTGCATGATGTCATGTTCTCTCTGGTGTCTACGTGTTGCCAAGGAAAGTTGTGCTACAATTGTCATCGGGATTGTGTTATCGTGTTATGATCATCTAGTTGTGGGTGTTCTCCTTAAACAGTCCATTCACACAGGTTGTTTGAATGGACCGTTTAAGCAGAACGTCCACAACTACTTGATGATGGTGCACAAGGACAGGGAACACAATAAGTCTGGGGAGTGCACACACACAGACACACACACCCTCACCCCTCACAAACACAGGTACGCAGAAGCATGCACACACACACACACACACACACACACAAAAAAACTCCCACATGCATACAAACTAGAGTTGGGCTTCATGTTGACATGTTGCTATGGGACCCTGCCCCCCCACCACAGTAGGAATTGATATATATGGGTGAGCGGGTGATAGGTGGTCTCACAAAGTCAACGTTTTTTTATAGATCTATTCTACAAAAGTCCATATGAGAATTTACACAGACCTTCTCATTTTAAAAGGACTACAGCTAAATATTACAAGCCCAAATGGTCTAGTTGCAGACACGGCCCAATAAATGACCACATAGCTAAGCCTATCAAATGATTCAGATCAAGGTGAAGGACAGTGTGGAGTTGAAGCTATGCCCTGGGTATGAAGTTGTATGGAACACACAGTTGGTAGTCATCAAGAACAAAATGCATAGCAGAAGAAGGAAAAAGTGCTCCAGTGGCTTTCAGAGAAGAAATGACTAACATACTCTCTCTCTTTTTCTATGGATGTATTTATATATATATTTTAAATCCCCCACCTTGGTACCTAACAGAAAGACAGTATGTTCTCCTTCTATAAGGGGAAGTATTGCCATGTTATTGAGCCCTTACCAGATTACACATCTAAAGCATGCCTTTCTCTTCTGGTACAACAATGAGCCCTTAATCGGTTCTTTCCTCTCAGACAGGAAAGCTGATAACTGAGACTGGAACTAGACTAAACTAGACTAAACTAGACTTGATGATAGGTTGTAAAATACCTTGTTTGAATGACTTTGTATACATATAATAATATTATAAACAATAATAACTAAATTATTCATTACAATAAAACTATTGTCAAATTATTGTCGTATTTCATAGTAAGTAAGCAAGTAGCAGTAGTAGTATTCCCAGTAAACAGTAATAGTTAAAAAAAGAAAAACTTGTATTGACTTTATTATCAGCTTGACGACCATAGAACAGAATATGACTCCAATAATTAGCCCGCTACTCACCCTCACCTTCAGTGAACATTACTGTATTTAGAATACGCACACACACATGCATGCCCGCATGCTCACACACACATACACATACACACACACACACATGCATCTACACAAACATACACGCTCTCAGATAGTGTGCCAGGAGCCAGAGTGGCACCCACCCATTCATCACATCATCCGAGAGGACCAACAATTACAATGGTATTATTACACACACACACACACACACACACACACACACACCACCGACCTCACCCACCCCCCCCCCCCCCCCCCCCCCCCCACACACACACACACACACACACACACACACACACACACACACACACACACACACACACACACACACACACACACACACACACACATATGCAAGCGCACTACACACATACACACTTATTTTTCTTGGTATCGTTGTCCAACACTGTGAATAATGAATGAAACAGTATGATATTACCATATGGTCAGAGTCATGGGAAGAGAGGAGAAGCGGGAATGATTTATAATGTAGGCAGGAGGAAAGGCCAGTGAAAGGGAGAGAAGGTGTGCAAGGAGCTGAGAGAAAGAGAGAAGGCGGCAAAAGGAATTGAAATACAAGAGATGCGGTCTCCTACCTTTTCTTTAGGGGTTTAAGCAGTGTGTGAAGAGGGACTATATTTTGACTACTGTGCATGTGTGTTGTGTACTGTGTGTTTAAGATTTATAATATGTGTATGAGTGTGTGTGTGTGTGTGTGTGTGTGCCTGTGTGTATTTATTGTGTGGGTGTTTGTGGGTGTTTTTTGGAAGTAAACTTACTTGAAACATGGATATCACATTTACAAGGCCTTTCCAAGTGTTAATGCGTGTGAAAGAAATATTGATGCCCATAGGAGCTGTGATCAGTAAAATATCACAAAACCACTACCCGCCATCAAACCACAACTTACCCCCCTCCCATAAAACCACAACCAGCACCCACTGACCTGAACACACATTTCTACTTTAATTTAACTGGATTTGATATACAGAATAAATACAAAGGCCTAAATGATTTAACACCCGGTATAAAACGGTATACGGTATAAAAAGTCCCAGACAACGATTTTGAAAGTGAAATGAAAGGTTAAAAGGTTAAAACCAACAGATTGGATCCTTGCCACTGTAGAAATACATTCATTAAAATTCACTTCGGAAATCTTCATCAACTGGCACAAATTTGTTTCTCTTTGGTAGAATATCTCCGTGCCAAAACAGATTGTTGTTTTAGCTTGTCTTCCTGCCGGGAGAATTGAAGGCCAAGTTTGAGGTCACTTATAGCCGATTGCGCTCCTACAGATTACCCCTTCAGCAACATTAGTGGTCGAAAAGACTCATATGAAGCAAAATAAAGTGAAATGTCCCTATCAAAGATTTGAGCATATCAGTAGTATACTGTAGTTCTAAAGTATGATGAATATAAGACTAGCATATCTTGTCTATTGTTACCCTGACTGCACTAAGTGTCTTAGTGTAGGCTACCAGGGATGGTACGGTAAACAGGTTCACAATATAGCTCATAAAATACATTTACAATTTTATATTCCCACGAAAACTGTGAGTATATTAAAATATTAAGCTTTGGTTATGCCTAATTGTTATGTATTTATGAAGGTATATTCAAATAGTTCATAAAAAACCTAAACCTGTTAAATTTGGCAGAGACCTCCATCCTCTCATCTTCAGCTCCCAGGAGCACGTCACCCTTGTCAGAGGAGGGGTCCCTGGAGATGACGCTGTCGGCTTCGGACTCGTCGTCAGACGGGTCGAGCAGAGGAGGTGGTTGAGGAGGCCAACCCCGAGGCTGGGGAATACGGCCGGTCTTGGTGGTCTTGGTAGCCGGGAACAGAGGCGGCTGGAAGCCGTATTCTGGGAGGGGAAGGGGAAGGGGGCAGAACTGGTCAGTGTGTTGTGGGCATATTCTACTCACAAGAGCCACTCAGACCAGGACGACGGGTGCTGAGACGTCTTACAGCGAAGGGACGTCTCAATTTCCTGGTTCTTCTGCTCCGTTTGGCCATTGGACTGGGGATGGTATCCCGAGGACAGGCTGGTGGGTCACGTGGGTCAGCAGCAGCTGGGCAGTCTCCTTGGCCGATGGGAGCTTGGTTAATGGCATGAATTGGGCCATCTTGCTGAATCGGTCTACCACCGTCAGTACGGTGGTGTTGCCGCTGGACGGTGGCAGACCGGTGACAAAATCCACAGAGATGTGGGACCAGGGGCGATGAGGAACAGTGGATGCAGGAGACCAGCCTTGGTTCTCTGGATTCCAGGGTGGCAGGTGAGTTGGGAGCTGTGGGCTCACTGCAGAATCTCGGACCGGATGTCAGGTGGCAGGAACAGATGATTTGGAGGACAAGCGCTGGGAATGGGCTGGTCCTGGATGGCAGCTCTAATTCTCTCCTCCACCTCCCAGGTGAGTGTGGCGACCAAACGGGAGGGTGGAAGGATGGTATCAGGGCCGGCAGAGTCCCCGTCCTCCTCCGGGAAGTGCCGGGACAGGGCTTCGGCCTTGACGTTGTGGGACCCCGGCCGATACGAGAGGGTGAAGTTGAATCGGGTGAGGAAGCGCAACCAGCGAGCCTGCCAGGAGGTCAGACTGTTTAGACTTTAGTCTGGCGGACTGGATATATTCAAGGTTCTTGTGATCTGTCCATACCAAAAACGGTAGCTTCGTCCCCTCGAGCCAGTGTTGCCACTCCTCCAAGGCTAGCTAGACCACGAGAAGCTCCCTGTTGCCAATGTCATAATTCCTTTCAGCTGCGGTCAACCACCTAGAGAAGAAGGCGCAGGGGTGCAGCTTTTGGTCGGTGGCGACCTGCCCTGACTCCCACATCGGAGGCGTCCACCTCAAACATGAACTGCCGTTCAGGATCCAGGATCCTTTAGGGCCTGGAAGGCGTCATGGGTGGCCAACGTCCACTGGGTGGTGGACGGACGGATGCGTGTTTGTTTTTTTCCGTGAGAAAGTGGATGTGTGGCGTGTGCGCGTGTGTAAGCAGGCAAAAACGTGTGTCACGGTGAAACCGTGAGAGTTGGCAGCTCTGGACTAAACTCTGATGCAAATAAAGTCTCTATCCTTATCTTACTGGATCTCAGTGCGGCTCTTGATACTATTGATCACGACATTCTAATCAATCGACTTGAAAAGCATATTGGCTTCTCTGATTGTGTATTGAACTGGCTCAAGACATATATCAGAGTAAGGAAGTTTTATGTTAGTCTGTGAAGCAATGTATCAGAGAGATATGAAAGTTGCTACGGGGTTGCACAAGGGAGCTGCTTAGGTCCATTACTCTTCTCTCTCTATATGTTACCACTCGGTGACATCATTAGAGAATATAATGTAGATTTCCATAGCTATGCGGACGACACACAACTGTAAATATCCACTGAACCAAATGATACAACAGCAATTAAATCCATTACCAACTGCTTGTTGGCAATAAACAAATGGATGAATGCAAATTTCCTCAAATTAAATGACGACAAAACTGAATTTCTTCTTGTTGGTCCCAAATCAAAGAGAGAGATGCTAACTAAAAACCTAGGAAGCTTAATTTCCTGGATTAAACCTGAGGTAACTAGTCTTGGTGTCATCCTTGACTCAGACTTGAACTTCAACTCCCATATAAGCAAAGTGACCAAAACAGCTTTCTTCCACCTCAGAAACATAGCAAAGGTACGACCATTCATAAATCATAATGATGCTGAGAAGCTAATTCATGTGTTTATATCTAGCCGACTGGACTACTGCAATGCACTTTTCACTGGTCTCCCCAAGAAAACCACTGAAAGACTTATTCAAAACTCTGCAGCTAGATTACTAACCAAAAAAAAGTAACTTTTAGAATTGATTTTAAGGTCCTACTCCTCACATACAAAGCCATAAATGGACAAGGACCTAGCTACATTGCAAACTCACTAACAAATTACGCACCAGCTAGAACACTCCGATCATCTGATGCAGGTCTATTAGAGATCAACAGAAGCAGTCATAAAAAGATTGGCGATGCAGCCTTTGTCAATTATGCCCCAAAACTGTGGAACGCACTACCCACAAATATTAAAGAAGCTAACACCTTGGATATATTTAAAAGGCATCTTAAAACATATCTTTTCACCAAAGCATTTGACTGACCCGTCCTCATCATTATTCCTAAATACTAGTTCTAGTATCATTGCACTCTGATTTGCACTTTTAATCCTACTCTGCACTAAATACACTACTGGTTAATTTAAAAAAATGTTATTTCCTAATTTTAATCTTTTATCCGCCACTATTTATATTCCATCCTTTGTGTTAATGTTGTAACCAGATTATGGTAACTCAAGAATCTTACTCTGCACTTAATATGTTTATGTTTGTTTGCAACTCGATTATGGTAACTCAAGTAACTTATTAGAACACTAGGATCTGATATGATGTTGATTATTGTTTTATACTTTTCCTACTATATGAACTGTACTTGCTGCTTGCCTTATACTGTCTTTTATACTATTGATGTAAAGCAGTTTGAGCTACAATACTGCTTGCCTTATACTGTCTTTTATACTATTGATGTAAAGCACTTTGAGCTACAATCCTTGTATGAAATGTGCTATACAAATAAAGTTTTATTATTATTATTATTATTATGAGAGAGCATGGATTGAAAATGACCATTTGGCCAGGATGATTGTGGCAGGAAATGTTCCTACTGTCCCATTCGTAATGTAGTGTAAAGATAGCATGACTCTACTACTATGGACAGGGATAATATACAGTACTTTTTCATATTTTGCTCTTGGGGAAGGAATAGTATACTGCAGCAATATCAAGGGAGGCTTTGCTGCTAATTGAGGCAGGCAGGATAACTGTACAGTAGGTATATCGGGGTACACTAATGTTGTTGTGGGTAGAATAAAACACTCTTGGTGCATTGTGTCAATTGAAAATATTGATCTTGGGGAAGGGATAATGTTATGTAAGTATATCTGATTACCCTACTATGTTGGTAGAGTCGACGTCACACCTTTCGTTTGTATTTTACGATAGAACGAATATGGTGGTGTTGAGTGAGAGCGTATCAGTTTCTGAATAGATTAGGAAAGGGTCTGCCAACGCGGCTATCAAAACACACAGATCTGCTGGTGGTTGTGTTTATGCGATAGAACACACACACAGCAGACAGCATACAAACAGCATACAGACACATATCAATTCACGCGCCTACGCATACACAAACATACCGACACAAAGCTCAAACACAGGCCAACCCGACACCCCACCTCTTGCCTCTCTACTTCTTCCAGCGCTCATAAACAGACCCATGGGCTTTGATCAATTTGGGCCAAACAAAAGACTCACAAATGACTTGACAGCAGAAACATGTGTTTACAGCTCTCCCCCTCCCGCTCCCTTTTCCCACCCGGCTATGCATGTGCCAGGTTCTACTCTGAGCCGTTTGAAATGGAGAACGAGGGACTGGCAACATTCGTGTAGCGAGAATGCCAAATGGACACACACACACACACACTGGCTGACCCTGAAAAATCCAGGGTCCTTAGTGTAGAAAACCATTGTACCAACTTTAGAAGTTACTTCATTACGTTTTATTACGTACAATAATAGATCATTCTCTGATCCTTTAATCCCAATGCTGGGTAAAATCAGTAATCAGTTCTCCCTCCTTCTCCTCACCCGCCTGCCAGCCAATCTCTGCTCATCAGTCCAACTCTCCAAACCTGTTGCGCTCAGCTGCCTCTGATCACTAATCAACCCGGCATATAGCCTCTCCTCTCAATGGGCTCTATGCACGCAACACTTCCGCGTTGGTCTCAGAATGCTTCTACAAATCCGGTTCCGGTGTTACACTGAATTCTGCGACCCACTGAAAAGTGTGACCCAAGGGGGCATTTTCTGAAACATGCATGAGTTTGAAGCGTAGACAGGCATGAAGTTGTTCACGTGCGGAAACATGCACAAGCTTAAAATGCAACATTTGTATCGTCATCGACACCCTGATTTGATTTGATTAGCATTGTACAGACCCACGCTATGGATCAACGTGCTATTGCCCGGTTTCACAAAACCGAAAAACGGATGACGATACAAATGTTACGTTTTAAGCTCATGCATGTTTCCGCACGTGGACGACTTCATGCCTGTCTACGCTTCAAACTCGTGCATGTTTAAAAACAGCGCCGCCTTGGGTCATCTGCCTTCCGCCCCTGACAACAGATTCTGCCTGTCTTCCTTCTGCTCGTTTCTGTGGTGGAACTGCTCTGCATCGGATCCATTCCTGCTCGTATGGTACAATGTACAGGCGATAAACTGTTTGTGTGTTGGCCTTTGCCCCGTACACCTACCTGTTGTACTGTCACCTGCTGCTTCCAATGGCGTCTCCTCCCCGGACACTAGCAAGTTTACCCCACTGTGATATCTTTGAACTATCCATAAAGCACGTGTTAAATATCATTACCGTCTGCTTGCCTACGTGTGCTGCGTTTGGCTCCTCTCCCGACCCGTTACAGTAACAGCTTTACATGGCTGATCAAGCCAACTGTGTTGCATTGTGGCGTCTTTCTTCACAGAGCTCTTGGACGACGAGATGCAGGAAACAGAACAGCCCCTTTCTGCCATGTCTCTGCTTTAATAAGAAGAAATGGAAAGTGAAGCAGTGTGGGTCGGGTCTGGCCTTGACACTGTAGGAAAGAGAGGGGGGGGGGGGGGCGGTTCTGGCAGGTCAGGCTGGGGTCATACAGAAGACATCTGACGTACCATTCTGGAATTATAAAGTAGAGGGGGAGTGGGGGGCTGACAGTAAAAGAGGATGAGAGGGTGTCGAGGTACAGGAAATGACTTGGATTATTTACATGTTGGTTTGTTTGTGTGTTTGTCTTACATGTTGTGTTTGTGTGTTTGACTACTTACATGTGTTCTTATGTGTATAGCTATGTGTACATTTTTGCATGGATCATGTGTGTGTTTGGGAGAGTGCATGCATGACGTGTGTTTGTCGGAAACGGATTACCTTCCCTGGGTACTCAGGTCATTAAGGACCCGAATAATGTTTCTTTTCTAAGAGTATGATGAAGTGCATGTGATCATTCTTGAAGAGCAGATCAGAAATATAAAAGAGAAATTAAACAATCTAAACTCCTGTTGGCATCTGTTTAGAGCGATCCCTGTTCTGTAATGGCTGTCAGATATCACTGAGATGTAACTCAGCTATGAGTTATGGATGGTTGACAAAAGGTGAAACATGTCTCACATCCAAGCTTGGAAAATATTGTGTTTTGCACTCCTTTCCCTCTTTCTCACTACCTTTCTCCTGTAGGCTGGGCCCCAACAGAACAGGGCCCCAATAAGAGGGACCTGATAAGTCTCTCCTCAAAAGTCCAGCATGTACACACACACACACACACACACGCACTGTCCACATGGTTTGGTTTAGTCTGGGTCAGATGTGGAGGATTATAATAATGGGTCATACATGAGGCAAGTGTGCAGTGTGGACAAACCCAACCTAAACAGCCACGGGCGCAGCCGCTCAACTCTCCTTCTGGCCTGCTGTGCTCCCATCGGACCTGTGATTGACAGAATTCAATTGGCCGGGTCGCCCGTGAGAGCCCTGGCTCTTTGCGGACACCTTGCTTTTGCCAACTGATAAGGCTTCTCCCTGCGTGAGGGGCGGGGGGGGGAGTGGAGGCGTGTTTCGGGGTTTGATAAGAATGACCCCATCACCAGCATCTACCTAGACCAGAATTGGCCATCTCCCCTGGGAGCCATACCCCCCACCCCCCTCTATGTTGAATGTATGAATGCGCACATATGGAGCGGCTGTGAACATCAAGGGGGGCCCAGGCCCACCATGACTCCACTTGACGCGTTAACAATGGCTCACACCGGCCAAGCGTTTCACTGGAGGGTCTGATGTATGTGATGCATTGTGGGTAGCATGATTGATTAAAACGACACATCCGGGTCTCAAGGCCTCTCTCTCTCTCTCTCTCTCTCTCTCTCTCTCTCTCTCTCTCTCTCCTCGTTCGTTTTTCTTGACAAGGGAGGGGGTAAGGGTGAGGCAGACCGGTGCTGTGTTCCAATATCCATACTTCCATGAGTACACTTAAACGTAGTACACTATCCGCACTGAGTGCGCTGATTTTCAGATGTCAGTGTCATTCCAAATCGAATTACGATCCGGAAATTACGATCGTGACTGCCGCCACGGCTCCTCCCTCGCAATAAACATCCCGCTTTGAACGATGAACTCTTAACGCATAGTAGCTATAAAAAGCTATAAAAGCTTTAAAAGCTACAAAATAACTCCATTAATGCAGGCTATGTGTTCTTTTCGCCCCGATCTGAATTTGAACGCCCTACGTACTCAAACTAAGTATAGTGAGTATGGATAGTATGGTTATATTGGAACAAAGCACAGGAATGTTTCCTCATCACCAAAAGCCTGTGATTTACGGACTGGGTTGAGTGGTTATAAGTGTGACCTCATTTTGAGAGCAGCCTTTTGGAAATGATGAACATTTATAAACAAACGTAACTGCTATTGTTTTTAGCTTTGGCTGGGGCGCCTATGGGTGTAATTGTAATTGTGGGGCTTGGTTGTGTGGGGCTGAATGTCTGTTTTAATAGTGGGGTGTCCGGGCGGCAGGCTTGTTGAAACACACCAGTCACACACGCAGACACAAATGCATGCACGCACAAACACACTCACACACAAACTTGCACATAAACCATAGGGCCAGGCTAGAGAGGTAAAAACAACAGCAGTCACATTAGTGTACTAATGTCCACTATTTTGCAACTGAAAAAGACATTTTGTAATACAAAATCACAGTTTATGGTTTAAAATTTAGCGTGTTTTGGATGAATTAAATGGTACCTCGTTCCAATAATACCGTCTTCATGATACATACCAGAGCTGTGGACTGTGGAAAGACAGACAGCAACAAAGTCTGTGTACTCGCATGTCTGTGTGTGCGTGTCTGTGTTTATGCGTGCCACTCATGAATCTGGCCAATGTGTGTTTGTTATTGCAGTGCTGAGTGTTAAATGGGACATACTATCAGTTCTGACACACTGACCTAGTAACCTGTAACCTCCGGCTGAGTTCATTGTCTGACACAGTGCCATTCGGACCCCAGCCGAATACTCATGTCAACATTCCATGCTGTGCCCATGCACATCACTGCTGAATCCCATGAACTCTCTTCCTTTAGTTTTTATGAGTTATCTTCATCCTTCTCATTCATGATATACCTTTATTACACGGCTCTTCTTAATGCTGTAGAATGCTCCATTCACTTCAATGGGCCTTCCCGACTTCGGCGGTCAATTATTTTCGATAATGACCGTTGCTAAGCATATAATCACCGCTGTCAAGGAAAGTGGAGTGATTCACGTCTTTCGTATCACTCCGCAAGTAATCTGGTAACTTATCAACCCCAGCGCATTCGGTTGATAAGCGACGTCAACGTCTTTGGCAGACTAAACACTACGAATGCTGGTAACAAATAAATTGTAAAAAGACACACTGTGGGAAGTTATTTTTGCGTTTTGGCAAGTAGCCGTGTAATAAGCGGGATAATGTATAGAACGTCGCCGGTCATTATTGGGAAATAAGCCCCTTCAGGGCAAAGCTAGACACCTCCGCTTTGTGTCTGGTTCACCCTGTCTGGGCTTATATTCCTGATAATGACCAGCGTTCTATACATTATCCCTTACTTAACCTCCAGATCAGAACCCATCTATAGAGACCAATGGAGCAACACTATGATGTGGTATACGCAACAAGTGTGTGTGTGCGTGCGTGTGTGTGTGTGTGTGTGTGTGTGTGTGTGCGTGTGCATTTGCATTTGTGTGATTATATGAATGAATGCAGAGCAGAGATTTGTGTAAATTAACACCAGATGTGAATTGCCCCCTGAGAGAGAGAGAGAGAGAGACACACACACACACACATGCACACACGCACACACACACATCACACACACATATGTTTACATTCAAGCTTGACATAACAAAAACATGGTCATGATGAATACATCTTTCAGTAACTAATTTGGTTGCATACTTTTATGCCCCTCCATCAACTCTACCTTCCCCTCTCCTACTGAAAATGGTTAATGTCTCCAAAAACATTGCATAGTCATGCATGTTTTCTTCATGTGTGAGTGTCTAGTTCAACAATCTTTTCATATTACAAATGAAAATATTATCTTGGTAATGAAATGTAACGATAAATCATGCATATGGCAATTGTGTGTCATATCAGCGAGCAAGACATAATTCTATCTTATGTAGGTATAGAGAGAAAATAATAGGAAATTGAAAAAGAAAATAGGAACAAAAAATGTAAGGGGTGGAAAATAGGGGTGGTAGTTCAGGAGAAGACAGGGGAAGATCGAGGATGGACTGAGGAAGGATGTGACATGGAGGATGTGGAAATCACTGCACCAGGTGTTTCTGTGAATCCCTATCAGATTTTTCTGAACATCCCCCCCCCCCCCCCCCCTGATACCTCTACTGGGGCGACTACGAGGAAGGGGAGGCCATTGTTGTTAAATCTCCGAGGCCTGAGTGTCGGTTTATACACCATATTAGAACTTTTTGTCAATCCCCGTCTGCCTCTCCTTTTCCTTTTGACGCGAGCACTGTGTATTTTGACAGTCACTTACTGTTAACACGTACTCCTATGGAAAAACAGAACTGTTTCACAACACCCTCCATGGTCGGGCCCTCCTGTTGAGTTCCGAGCCCCCTTTGCTTTAGAACTACATGTGAGCTCATCCTCTCTGTTGCATGGCCCCCAGCCGAGGTGACGGGCCCTGGTCTCAGCTGAGCAGCAGCTGCTGAGAGGTAACACTTATTCTTCGAAGCCTCATTAAGGTGACGCAACAGCAGGCTTGTTCACTTTAAATGTCTCAGTGTTGTTGATCAAAAACGGTGTATGCGAGCACACACCTGATTGCAATTGCATAGGTGTCTGTGAATGTGTGCATGTGTGTGTGTACATAACAGTGTTATACAGTGTTATATTGTGTGTGTGTGTGTGTGTGTGTGTGTTTGTGTGTGTGTGAATCTGTATGTTTGTTTGCCAGCGTAATATCCATTAATATGTTTAACGCCAAGCTTTGCCCTCGCAGCGGTGGAGTTGTTTAAACGCCAGTAAGTCATGTTATGGGGCAAGGCTGAATGACTTAATGATTACATCTGCTTTCGTGTCTAAGAAATGAAAACATAACAAACCAACAACCTCTTGCAAGTCATCCTTCAGATAAGGGACTGTGGAAAGGAACTTTGATAATAAACCAACAACCGCAGTCATGTGTTGTTGCAATGAGGCTGTTCTTTATTTGATTAGAAAAGCGGGTCGCCTGATGCTGTCATTTTGTAAGTGCTGGGCTGGGAGGTCATCGTGGACATGAACCGGACCAGGTCTTGGAGGAGATCAGGTAGCAGCAGCAGATTATGCAGGTCGAGGTGCAGTGCAGTCTAGCATAGTTGATGTAAGTCCTCTATGGTAAGCCTAACCCTAAGGTGTACCATAACTCAGTGACCCAAATGACTGTAGAAACTTGCCTGAGGCCAGGTTGGGCGGCGACATGGCGATCTAAGGAGTGCCTCTAGAAGCTTGAGGACATTGCCGAACACTGCATCTTACAGCTGGAGCACACGGACCATCACTGCGTCACACAGCTGGATGTCATGGCCTAACACCGCGTCTTACAGCTGGATGTCATGGCCGAGCACTGCGTCCCACAGGTGGAGGACACTCACACAAACACTGCATCACACAGCTTGAGGACATGGTCCGACACTGCGTCATAGCTGGAAGACCGGGCCCAACACTTCTTGACCCAGCTGGAGGACATGGCCCAACACTGCACCACACAGCTGGCTGGGGTCCTCTGTCTCCAGCAGGGTGGGGAAGAGGGCTCAACATAAGGTGATCCCCTACCATCCTATGAAAAATAACATTCATGGTGGACATTATTAATGTTGTATATTTTTTATCTTTGTTGTTTTCAATTATTTGTTGTTTTTAATCCAATCTATTTTTCAATCCCTGTGTTGTGTCTGCAGTAGACCAAACCAGACACCCTCCCTAGCTGAAGCCTTCTGGACACATCTCACGTCTCTGAGATTACAGGCACTGTGACGCCAACAGAATGTCTGGTTTACACTACCAGAGATTAACATTGTAAATGCAGTGCCTGGTTTGTATTTTGTCTGTAGTTTAACAAAAATGTTACATTTACACCTTCTTAAACATACAAGTATCTATGTTAAACCACACCATGAACGATTACCATGACCAACAGTATAAAACACACACGCACTCATGCACGCACGCACGCACGCACGCACGCACACACTCACACACTCACACACACACACACACACACACACACACACACACACACACACACACACACACACACACACACACACCAGTCTTTCACTCTCTGTCAGGGCTCCACTGGTGTACCAGAGTGTGTCGTGGGAGCTGCAGAAACACGTCACCAGGACGTGCGTCTGCGTCACTCATCTTCAGCAGCGCCAGGAGGAGCTGGGCTCCACCATCAGCCAGCATCTGCTCGTCACTAGGCTGGTGCTCCTACTGGATGAGCAAGACTGCTCCAAACGTGCAGCTTTATATAGGCCAACTCTTGTGACATCATCACCAACATGTTTTGAACTGTTACCATGACGCTTGAGTCTTTTATTTTTCTTCCCACTAGTAGTAGTAGTGCATTTTTAATACATTTAAATGTGCATAAACAGCTCTAAGACATTGTAATCATGGCTGTAGTGGTGGCTAAATACACATAAATGCAGTTTACCCACCTCTGGAATTTTGGAATTTGAGTGGCGTTTACGCACCTGTAAATTTGTTTATCCACGTTTACTTTTACATGCCTTTTACGTCTTCCTAAATAAATTTGGTGTTATTGTAAAATTGGCGACATTTCATGTGTTGTACCTACACAAGCACAAGCAATTTATCCGTATAATTTTTGTGCTGCATTATGGTACGTGTCTGTGTGACCAGTCACTGCTTGTGGCGCCGGCTATCAGAAAGTGGCGGGTTGTCTCTATTGATCAATGGCTCGATAAACGCTGATGCAGTAAACTTTGTGATATATATAAAATGGATATTAGGCGACTTCCGAAGCGTCCCCGCGGTGTCTCCCCTCCCAAAGATGCAAACACAAGGCCTTGATTACAAAGTAAGTCCAAAGAGCAATTCTTCACGTTTTTTTTAAGGTTGTTGTGGTTCGTCTAAGATGACGCATTCAGTCAGTGACGATAATGTTACCACTAATTGTACACAGCTCTTTGCTAGCGAGTGATCTTTATTTTGTTGCTGTACAGCGTGGAACAAAGCTTATTTTTCTCTTACAATCCACTCTCGGCTATAAAGTCACAAAGAACAGGTGTGGATGATGTAGGTGCATGTCATCACTTCGTAGGGAAATAAAGAATCTCTTAGGCTAATCTGGCAGGAAGTTTTCTCAGAAAGCTCCACCTCCCCTTCGCCCTTCTTAAGATGCTTCTCTAATAACAGAAATGTGTGTGAACGTGGACCTGGGCTGTAGCACTTGATTAGACATTCAGACATGCTTTTGTAGGTCTTTTAGCATGGGGTAGATTAGCGAGTAGGCTAAATAAAGTGACAGGCTGCCTACCAGGTGTACCCAGGGCATAATTCTCCAATACAATTAATTTTACCTTTATTTTACAGGCAGTGGTGAGACAGGCAGTGATGAGAGAGGAGGAACAGAGAGAAGAGGAACAGAGAATGAAGTGACAGATGAAGGAGATACAGAGAAAAGAGGATCAAAAAGAGGAGGAAAAAAGAGAAGAAGGGAGAAAGTGGCCGCCGTGCGGTCTGCCTTACTGCATCGTGGTCCATCTGATCAGAGTTTACCCACTTCACATTTCACCACTACAGCCGTGATTGTAATCTTTATTTTCAACTTTTTATTCGATTTTCTAATCAGTCTGACTAGGGCCAGGTTAGAGTGTCTGGAAGCAGAGCTGCCACTGCTGACCCAAGCCATATCCGATACCGACTGCATCTGGGCTCCGCTGGGCCTCCACAAGTGTCAGCACCTGCAGCAGCTGATCCTAGACCTCCAGTCAATCCCCTAAATCTAGCAGAGCCAGAGGAAGGCCCAGTCACAAGAACGGATGAGAGATGCTGGTCAGGAGGAGAAGAACGAGATCCTCACAAAGCTGCAGGAGCCGCAGAAGACCCTGCACAGATAAGAATACAGGAAACATAAAAGGCTCTTGTAGCCGAGGAACTACTTTACCAATGGAGAGGAAGACCTGCCTGTTGGCCATGGCTCCAGAAGGCTAATATAGTCATCAGCATCCTGACATGAATCTCATGAATAAAGATGCTGAGTTTTAGAGTTTCTGCTGCCATAAATATCAGCAGAGAATCAAACAGGCGCTTGACAATGAGAACCTTCCCCTCATGAGAAGATATGGCCAGTACCCACTTTCAATAAAGTAGCCCACTGCTACTTAGATAAGCAACTCAATACACCTCTCCAACACTATAACACGAGACTAGCACTTTGAAAACATAAACAAGAAAGAATCCAGCAGGCTTTCCTTGCAGGAAAGAAGTATGCCTCCTTTATAGATGTCACTCACAAGGCCTTGAAGGAGCTCAAGGAATCAGTTCAGTGGCTTGGACAATAAAGGCCATTGGCCAAAAACAGGAGGTTTTTGATATGCAAAGCGATCACAAAGGCACCTCATATGGAAACGGTTAAAAAATAGCTAATTACATTTGCAGTGGCTGAGCCAAGAGTGTCAGTGAACACAATTATTTATGCAGGAAGGCAATGGCCAGTGGGAAACAGAAGAAAGAGAAAGTCAGCAACCCTGCTTATGCTTCTTATGTGTTTATTTAGCAAGCACAAATGAACACAAAACATCAATGGTACAATTTACAATGGAAAACATATGATGGAGTGAACAAAGAGCCATAATACTATACATGATATTTACTGAACATTATTTTTTATATTTAATATTTAATGTAGTTATTCAAATAATTATTATTATATTATTCTATCATCGACCCTTTGTCTTTTTCAACAATAAAACCCATGTACCATGGGCCTATCACTGGTTGGACACGGCACAAACTTTGAAACATTGGGTTGGACCATAACCTGGTTTCCCTCCACAGGGGTTTCCCTTTGCATGTAGATGCACTGATGTACAACCTCAGATGTCATCGTATTTTGTGGAAATCTATTATTGATTTCCACATTTCTATTATCTATTATGAATTACGATAAATCTATTCATATCAATTTAATAAACACAGAGTGCTAGTGCTGGTATGAGGATAGATGAGAAGAATGAATCCTAAGATGTTTCAGAGAAAATGGCAATAAGTGTGTCTCACACACACACACACACACACACACACTGGTACACACACACACACACACACACACACACACACACACACACACACACACACACACACACACACACACACGTGGTGCAACAACAGCCTCAAAACAAAGCATGTGACCCTGGAAAGTGTCCCAGCTTCTTCATCATTTCCCCATCTTGCACATAGGGCTCTGGTTACAGTAGGGGGCAAAGGGAATGCTGTGTAACTGGGTGCAGAGGGAAAGGTGTGTGAGTGAGGGCTGGAGGATAATTGTGAAACTGGGGGCCGGAGGATAGCTCTGTGCCTGGGGGTTCCATGGGATAGCTGTGTGACTGAGGGCCAGGGGAGAACTGTTTGACTGGGGGCCGGAGGAGAGCTTTGTGACTGGGGGCCGGTGAAAGGTGTTTCATCGAGTCTTGAAGAGTTTGGTTTCTGACTCTTTCAAGCTGGGGTTGGCAGGAGTGAGAGAGACGAGCGGGGGATGTGGACAGTGATGGTCCAGCCAGGGAGCGGGGCATCCTGTTCTTATTTTCTCTGTGACAACAGGAAGGAGATGGGACCGTGGGGGAGAGCTGGGATCAGAGAGGAAAGCAACACACTCAGCACTTTTGTGGGGGGGGGGGGGGTATCAATGGGGAGCTTTTGGTCCTGTGTTCTCTTTTCTCCCTGCGGGTGTTAGGTAGATCAAGGCTAGACTTCCTCTGTCCATACCCCCTTGATAGGCTCCAAACCACGCTGCTCTCGACTGTTTTAACTGTACTCTTGCCCATCCTCCCTGAGTGTGTGTGGGAGTGTGTGTGTGTGTGTGTGTGGTTACATCCAGATATAGACCACTGGGTACCACTGTCTGACGCTCCTCTCTGTGCAACACACACACGCACGCCCGCACGCACGCACGCACGCACACACACACACACACACACACACACACACACACACACACACACACACACACACACACACACACACACACACACACACACACACACACACACAACACTCACACACACACACACACACACACACACACACACACACACAAACACTCACACACACACACACACACACACACACACACACACACACACACACACACACACACACACACAAACACTCACACACACACACAAACACTCACACACACACACACACACACACACACACACACACACACACACACACACACACACACAAACACTCACACACACACACACACACACACACACACACACACACACACATCACACACATCGTTTTTTGTGCTGTCTATCAGTACACGTATAATGGTTGTATGTCAAGATGATTTGATTTTCATCTTGAGGGCTCTGGCCTTTGTATCCGCTGGGCCGAACAGGCCTGTTGAATGTTCCATCCCTTGTCCTTTTGCATGTGGTGGGCCGGTACCGCTTTTAAACAAGCTTCACTCTACAAAGTGAACAATGGTTGTCAGTTTTCACTAAAGGAATGTCCTTAGAGTCATCCAACAGCTGAGCAGTGAAGCCCAGTCTGAAGACATTGTTCCTGAAATAGATATGAATGTCATTATACCACGACCCCCACCGGATCTCACATAACGCAGTCTTTGTTAGCGGTTGTGTTGTTAGTTAGCGGTGAAGTCATTTCTATAGGGTGATCAAAACAGAGGGCTGCACTGTTTTTCCCATTAGTGTTGTAGAGAGTGTGTACATTGTGTTGTTGTGGCTGATGATAACCGTCTGTGTGTCTGTGTGTGTGTGTGTATATGTCTTTATACTGTTTTTATAATATACTCAGCCAGAGCTCATGTGATCCTCAATTGTATACTCCCTTCAGTTACACTGCATAGGTCACCACTGGAACAGTTTGAAGACAATCGTTTGAGTTAACCTGAACCTCAACCTGTGAATAAGAACTCAAAGTCCCCATAACATACCTGCTGACCCTCAGACCCCTGGGAA